>NC_048604.1:13880337-14213366 GCF_003668045.3 Cricetulus griseus
AGAGCTAGTTCCAGGACAACTTTCAAAGCCACAGAGAAACCCTGTCTCGAAAAACCAAAAAAAAAAAAAAAAGAGTTTCACCACCTGAAACTATTTACTATCATATGCAAATTTGGAAATGCTCTGGGTATTCACGTCCAAATTAACTTTAAATGTTTATATTGTTTTTACTTTCTTAAGTTTCATTTTACATTCCAACCTCAGTTCTTCTTTCCATCCCTTCTCCTGGCTCCACTCCTCCAATATTTATATTTTTTAAGTGTGCGTGTGCATGCATGTGCATGTATGTGTACATGAGTGTCAGTGCCCAGAAAGGCCAATAGAGGGAGTCAGAGCCTCTGGAGCTGGGGTTGCAGATGGTGCGGGCTACCTGCTGGGGGTGATGGGAATCAAACTCCCCTTAGCCCCTCAAATTAACATTTAAACAAAAAGTACTAGTGCCGGGTTCTAACCCTTTACTTTGGTGGTTGCAATCCATTTGGGCGGTGTCAAATGACCTTTTCCCAAGGGTCACCTAAGACCTTTGGAAAACACAGATATTTATACTATGATTCATTATAGCTATGAAATAGCAACAAAATAATTTTATGGTTTAGGGTCATCACAACATGAGGAACTATATTAAAGGATCAAAGCATTAGGAAGGTTGAGGACCACTGCTTCTAGTAGAATCTGCTATTTATTTGACAATACTTTCACTCAAGAAATCTCTAAATGCAGGTAGATCTCAGTAAGTTCTAGCCCTAGCCTGGTCTACAAAGTGAGTACCAGGAAATCCAGGAATGTTACAAAGAGAAACTCTGTCTCAAAAAAAAAGAAAGAAATGAAAAGAAAAAGAAACCTTCAGAAAACTATCACCTGCCACACAGTACAAAGTCAAGTAGGCAATACTGACAATAAATTCATCAGAAGGCAATATAATAAATGCAATGGTGAGACAGGCATTGGAGTGACTGTGTGGTTATTTGGCCATCTGTGTAAGTTAAGGCATCCTATGATTTACCTCTGATACTTGAGATATGTCAGAAGACTTTCCTAAAAATGGAGTGGATAAGCTGGGACCTTTCAGGTAAGCAAAACCTGAAGATGGACAGGAAAAAAAAGACATGAACAATGCCTCTCTATCTAGAAACAAAGGAGATTTAACTCTCCTCTTCATTTCCTATCATGAAGCTGATTTACTGGCAGTAGATAAAGACCTCTGTCTCATTACTTCATTCTTTATTTTGTATTAGAGACAGGTCATCTGGTGGGTCATGACTTCGTGATGTAGAGAATATGGAGCTCATGATCCTCATCTTTGTAGCCTCATGAGAAGAGGAATATCCACAGTCAGTTAAAATTTGTTTTTGCAGCACAACAGGTTAAACCCCAAAGCTTACATATACTAGGTGAGAGACTAGCCACTGAATATCCCTAGCTTGGGGCTTTAAAAATGACTAAATATCACTGTCTCTTAAACCCAATTCTTTCTTGTTAACAACAGATGTCTAATTAATTATATGTAAATGCTAAAGTTACCTAGGTGGACAGAGTTCTGAGATTTATTAGAGTAACCTAATATTTTCAAATTCATAACTTTGTTCCTCTGTGAAGCACTTTCTCTAAAAGGCAGTCCTTTTCTTCCTTGCACTGGTAGGAACATTTGTGTAATGAGTTTCTTTTCTTTTGAACTCAGGAGGAACATAAGGGACTAGTTTCTGGAGCAGTCTGTCCACCAGAATGAAGAAACAGACTCTGAATGAAGGAGACAATGAGGGCAAAAGATACTGTTTAAGGGGTGAGGCCGATTTTATTGCAACTTGAAACTACATGTTGAATGAATTATATTAGAATATAACATGTTTGCTAGAGTTGGCTAAAATATTTTAACATTTATCCTATTTGATAATGAACACTTTAATATTCAGCAATATCACATTTTGGCTAAGAGATCAGCTGAAATAATATAGGTATAGATATGTCCTGTGTATATATTTTAATAGCTAATGACAGAAACACACAGTCCATTAAAGAAAAATGTTTGTTCAACTGCATCAGGAGTACATGTGGAACTAAACTTTAGAAGCCTGTCAATTAATTGTTACAATTTAAGGAATTTTTGGAGACGGTTTTTAGTCATAGCCATTAGTAAGTTATGAAAATGTAGATGCTTATTTTCTCAGAGTTTATGCAAAAAATGGATATGAAAGTACTATTGCAATCAGCAGATATAAACAGATAAGTTTTAGTTTAATGACATTTGCATGAATGTGTAAGAGAGTTTAATATATATTACATATAATATTTAAGAATATAGTATCTTGAGGAGTTAGTTATGATTGCAACTCCATTTGGGAACCCATGTTTAAATTATAACAAAGGGATTGCTCATATAAACAAGAGTTTAGTAAAAGGAAACTTGGTAACAAACTAAATCCAAATCAACATTTAAAGTGAGCAAATGAGCTCTTCCAAACTGAATGGACATCAGAGGATTCAGCTCATCTGCTTCCACCATGATTAATCTTCATGGTTACTTTTGACTAGATTTAGACAAACCTTTGTCGTGTCTGTGAGGATATTTCTGGATAGGTTTAACTGAGTGTGGTAGACTTAAATGTGAGTAGAATCATTTCATAGACTGTGGCATTAGACTACAGGAAATAGGCAAAACACATGCACTCACACATGCACGCATGCAGGCACACACACACACACACACACACACACAGACACACACACACACACACACACACACACACACACACACACACACACACACACACACACACACACACACACGCACGCTGAGTGCTTCTCTCTGTGTGTCCTACCTGTAGGTGCAATAAGACCAGATGCCTCAAGCTCCCAGACCATACTTTCCTTCCAACGATAGACTGTGTCCCCTCAAACCATGACTCAAAATGAGCATTTTTTGTCATTTATATTTTTTATTTTGAGATATAGTCTTATGTATCCCAGGCTGGGCTTAAACTCACCTTGAAGCTAAGACTGACCTAGTACTTTGTAATTTTTTTTTAAAACAATGTGTGTGCTTGGGAAAGGTGAGGTGGTGAATAGGAGTAAAGTTCATTCTATAAAATTTTCAAAGAACTAATAAAAATGTTTGTGTATATATGTTTCTTTGCATGTGTTTGTGTGTGTTTATATATGTGTTTGTGTGTGTGTTTCTGTTTATGTGTGTGTGTGTGTGTGTGTGTGTGTGTGTGTGTGTGTGTGTGTGTGTGTGTTATATAGACACATGCGTGTGGTAGGGTGGGTTGGGTAAGCCAGAGGAGCACATTAAGCTTTCTGCCTGTCAGTCTTCATCTAATCCCAGTGGTTCTCAACTTTCCTAATACTATAATCCTTTACAGTAGTTCCTCTTGTGTTGACCCCCAACCATAACATTATTTTCATTGTTACTTAATAACTGTAATTTTTCTCCTGTTATGAATTGTAGTGTAGATATCTGATATGTAGGATATTTGATATGTGACACCTGTGAAAGGGTCAATTGACCCCCAAGGGGGTTGCTACTCACAGGTTGAGAACCACTGCCTGTTTCCCTGGAGACAAGGTTTCATTCCAATCTTTCCCAACCGGTTGCTACACTGATTGTGAACAAGCTTCAGATAAATAAAAGCTCTATAAGCAAACCCCACCACTGAGTTACATTCTCAGCCCTCTTTTCACTTGGCATATTCAGATAGCATCTCACTGAATTGCTCAGGTTGGCCTTGAACACCCTTGAGTTTGCAGTTCTCTTGCCTCACCCTCCCAACTAGCTAGGTTAGCTGAACCACTATGCCTGGCTCATCTTTTTACTTTTCCTCTCTGTTGGTATGTTTTAAATGTGTTTCTTACAGAGAGCATATGGTTGTCTGCCTTTTTTATTAGTTTCACAGACTTTGCAATTTAATTGGAATGTTTAAATGATTTACATTTGATGCAACTATCTGTATATATGGTTGAATTTAAATTAACCACATAACTTCTATTTGTTCCATCTGTTCATTTTTCCATTTTTCCTTCTTTTTCTTTTCTTATTTAGTTGGGAGCTTCATTTTGTGTTCACTGTTTAGCTTTATTTTGCTCTGTTTTAAGACACAGTTCCCCTTGTTGGCTTATTAATTTTATTTCTATTTCTCTTTATAACTGTTGCTCAGAGTTTATAACATATGTATTTTATTGGATTTTTGTTTTCAAAATTAGTATACAAAGTAGTGTGTTTCATTATATCATTTTCCTCTTTTCATAAAGCAGAGTTGGAGTGCCTTAAAGAGATTGAATATAGACTTTATACAGAAGGACTAGAGGAGAGGCACCCCAGAAGAAAGTGAGGCACAGCTGAAGCATTGGTGTGGGATTTTTAGAGATTGCTTCATTACAGATGTTCATAAATTCTTTGTGCTTCATCCTCTTTTCCCTCTCTTCTAGACCCAGTCCCCTGCCCCCACTTTCACCACTTCCTTTTCCTCCCCCAACAATATTTCTCCACATTTATGTCACATGTATTGTTACTCACTTTTAGCCTTCCCTCTTTAAGAACTTCCCCCCTTTCACAATACCCTTTCTAATTTTATGACCTGTACCCAAAAAACAATATATAAGTCAAGAGAGTCTACCATGAATAGCATTTCATGTATAATATAGGAGGCATACTATTACCACATTTTATGATGTTCTTTTCCAATCATTTTATTTTTGCACATATTATTTACCTCATAATTTTGTTTTTGCCTTTAAATCTTTAAGAATTTGATGATTTTGTAATGATAAAAATTCCTAGGTCTCTTTATTCTTCACTGGAGACTCACATTTCCACGGGTACTAGCTTCCTTCAGTATTTTTGTCATAAATTCTTAGGGCTTACGGTTGAAAACAATATCTAGATTGGTAGGTGTGTACATTTTCTTACTTTAGCATTACTTCTGATGCAGACTCAGTGTATTTTGTGTTATTTTAATTTGTGTGTCTGTCTGTGTGTGTGTGTGTGTGTGTGTGTGTGTGTGTGTGTGTGCATAGTGGATGTATGTTTGTGGGTATATGCATGAGTGCATGCACATATGTGAGTACATGTTTGTGGAGAGAGAGGTGAGAATTTAGTACCTTCCTCCATTTTTCACAAGCTTATTTTTTGAGATGGGGTCTCTCACTAAACCTGGAACATGCAACTTTGGCTAGGCTGTCTGGCCCATGAGCCCCTAGGATGCATCTATCTCTTCCCTTTAGAGCTTGGATTGCAAATGTATGCTGTAGTATCAGGCTTTATCATCATCATCATCATCATCATCATCATCATTATTATTATTATTATCATTGTTATTGTTATTATTATTTAATGTGAGTGCTTACATACCAGGCACTTCATCAGCTGAGCTATCTCTCCAGGACCATTCAGTGTTTATTTCAATCTTTTGTCTCCTCTATGCAGGGTTTTCTTTTTCCTTTACCACAGTTAATATTTTCCTTCATTACTAGTTTTCAGCAATTTGATTATGACATATATTTGTGTGATTTACTATTGGTGTGTGTGTGTGTGTGTGTGTGTGTGTGTGTGTGTGTGTGTGTGTGTGTTTGTGTGTTATAACCTGGTGCTAAGTTTACCTCCTCACACTTGTAACTTGAAAATTATTTGGGCATTGAAACAGAACACAGAAATACATCAAAAAGATGTCAGGCATTGGTGTTGCACACCTTTAATTCCAGCACTCGGGAGGCAGAGGCAGGCAGATCTCTGTGAGTTCGAGGCCAGCCTGGTCTCCAGAGCAAGTGCCAGGATAGGCTCCAAAGCTACATAGAGAAACCCTGTCTCGAAAAACCAAGAAAATAAACCCAAAAAGATAATCCACTATGATCAAATTGACTTTATCCCTGAAATGTATAAGGTCAATAATGAATTACATAATATTACATAATACATAATAAATACATAATACATAATAAACAATATATAACAAACATACAATAAATAAAATTCACTATAAATAATAAATAAGTACATAATTATGCAATGAAATGCACAAGTTCAATACATGAAATACATAAGATCAATACATGCAATAAGCTGCATAAGTGAGTTTAAGATTAAAAACCACCTGTCATTATAGTAGATGCAGAAAAAAACCTTTGAAAAAAATCCAACTTGACTTAATGATAAAAGTCCCAGAGAAAATAAGACTAGAGGGAATATATCTTAACATAACAAAACCTATACATGAAAAACCTACAGCCAACATCATCCTAAAAGGAAAAAAAAATAAAACAAGCCAACAGAAATCAGGAATAACATAAAGCTGTTCACTAACACCACTCATTTTCAGTCTTGTGTTCAAAGCACTAGCTGGAGCAATAAGACAAGAAAAGGTAGAATAGGTAAAGGAGAAGTCAAACTATCCCTATGACAATATACATTAAAGATCCCAGAAATGCTACCAGAAAATTCCATAAATGAAAAGTAATTGAGAAATAAGGCAGGATACAGAATCAAATTTTACAACTCAATACCTTTTTCTGTACACCAACAACAAACATATAAAGAAAGTGAATATAGACACATTCCCATTCACAATAACCTCAGAGAAAATAAAATTTTAGGAATAAACCTAACCAAGGAAATGAAGAACCTCTACAATGAAAACTTTAAACCTCTGAAGAAAAAGATAGGGAAAGACACTAGAAAATGAAATGGCATCCCACTCTCAAGGAAAAATGGCCATTTTTACTGAAAGCCATTTATAGACTCAATGCAAGCTCAATCAAAATCTCAATCTCATTCCTCATAAAATTAAATGAACTATCCTAAAATGCATATGGAATCACTAAAGACCCATGTAGAAAAAATAAAATCCAGAACAAAGAGAACAATGCTGGAGGGATTACCATTTCAGACCTTAGGATATATTATAGAGCCGTAGCAATAAAAACAATATGCTACTGACCCAAAACCATAAATGTGTGACAATAAGACAAAGCTGAAGACCCAAGTATTACGACTTGTAGCTATATACATCCAAAATTTAACAAAGATACCAAAACATACACTGGAGGAAAGAAAGTATCTTCACAAGAAATGGTGCTGGGAATACTGGATGTCTACATGTGTAAGAAAAATTAGACCTCTATCTAATGTCTGCACAAAAACTAACTTCACGTGGATCAAATGCTTCAACCTGAAACCAAAACATTGAAAATCCTAGAAGAAAACAAAGGCAGTATTCTCCAGGATATAGGTATAGGGATGACTTTCTGAAAAGGACTCCATTTGCCCAAGAATATAACAGCTGGCATACGGTATCTCACAAAACTAAAAAGCTTCTCATTGTGAAATAACCAACCCGATGAAGAGGAAACCCAAAGAATAGGAGAGAATCTTTGTGACCTACACATCTAACAGAGGATTAATATCCACAACTCAAAAACCAGAGGATCAAAAAAGAACCTAAATGACCCCCCAATACCAAAATTGGACCTGGAAGATGAACAGAGAGTTCAAAAGAATCAAATAAGTGAGTGAATGAATAAAATAAATAAATATATGTTTAGAATTCCTAGAAATCAAGTGAATGGCAATCAAAATAACTGAGATTTCATCTTCCCCCAATCAGAATGTCAAAAATCAATAAAACAATGGGCAATAAATGCTTGAGGATCTTGGGGAAAGAGGAATCCTCATTTACTATTGGTGTTGTAAACTGATCCAGCCAGTCTGGAAATCAGTGTGGAGAATCTTCAGAAAGCTACAAATACATAGATGATAGATGATAGATAGATAGATAGATAGATAGATAGATAGATAGATAGATAGATAGATATACCATCTGACCCATCTCATCTTCTGGGCATCTGCCCAAAAGACTCAACATCCTGCTCTACAGATTCTTGCTCATTGATGCCCTTTGCTACTCTACTCACTAGAGCTATGAAATTGAAACAACCTAAATGTCCTTTAATTGACAGATGGATAATTAAAATGTGATACATATATACTATCAAATACTATTCAATTGTAAAGAAATATGGAATCATGAACTTGGCAGGTAAATGGATGGAACTGGAAAATGTACTGAATGACATATCCCAGACCCAGTAGGTCAAATGTCTAATATTCTCTATCACCTGAAGTTCCTATCTTCAAGTCTTCATATGTGAGTACATAACCTGGGGCAACTACAATAATCAATAAAGTAAAAAGGGACCACTGAGAGAGAATGTGGGAGCAATAGATAGGGGAATAGAAGGGACAGGGTATATTAAGTGAGTAAAGGGAAAAATGAGGGGGCTTTATTAGTTAGAGAAGAGGATGGGAAATAAATACAGAAGGAAGGTAAAATAACAATAAGGATGCCCCAAAAGTGTCATAGCTAATCATAATATTATCCATGTATGTTAAAATACTTAAAAATCATGTAAGTCTGTGTATACATATAGATACATGATTTAAATGAAAATTTCTCATCTGGGCTGACAATGCTTCCTCTAAGAGCCATAGACAATCTAAAAAAGACCCCAATACCAGCCATGGCAAGTTCTATTTTGAGATATTGCTTAGGGTTGTCCAAGAGAGAGCCCTCCAGAGGTGGAAGGTAATTCCCTATTGATGAAAACATCAAGTGCTTCAGACACAGGGTCCATTGGACCCAATCTAGAACTGACCAGAAAGCCTTATCCCTGAGGATTAGCTTTCTGGCTCCAGAAGCCACCATGAAAGCTTCCAAGGCAGGGATGCAACCAATAGTCCTACCCAACTACGACACCTATGATATATATGAACCACAGCAACAACCAGCATGGCACAAAAATCTTAAGGATGCATTAATGGCATGCATATTTTGTTGATAACCAAGAGCTCTTTAATTGAACTTAAGACCCATATACTAAGAGTAAAATCACACCTGGTACTGGAAACTTAGCTAACCACCGTGGGCTAGTGAAGCCATGGATCTTGGAAGAGATCCTAAAGACATTACTTCACAAAACCAATAACCACTAACAACAATCTAGGGATGTGTCCTAAGCATGTGTCCTTAAACCTACAGATAAGTATGGTCCTCACTCTGCATCAGGGAAATTTCTTTTTTCGTAACAGACAGAGAACATTACAGAACCTGCAACAAGTGAAAATGGAGAGTTAAGCCTGATCCCAACTGATACATCTACAACACAACTCTTGCAACCTAAAGTCCAGGAATAATTGTGGAAGAGGGGACTGGAATGTCATAAAGGCAAGAGGGCCAAGGAGTATGTCTCCTATTAAAAATAATGTCAGTAAACTACATCCATAAACTCTCACCAACCTAAATGCCTAAACAGGACAACACCAATAGAAGGGGGAAGCTCATGAGGGCTCAACCCTGGACAATGAACTACAGCCAACTAAGGAGAATGCTAAGCACAGTAGAAATAGTCTTCATCTTTCTCAGTAAAGAGCATTTCAAATTGTTGTCATATCAAATAACCATTCCTGAAAATATATACACACAAGCAACATTATACAAACAAAACCTGAGTAGGGTGTGTGGTGTGTGAGTGTGTGTGTGTGTGTGTGTGTGTGTGTGTGTGTGTGTGTGTGTGTGTGTGTTATCAAAGAGCAAAGAGAAAGAGGCCATAAATGTGAAAGAGTTGTACATGAGAGGGTTTGTAAGAAAGAAATGTAAGTGGGAAATTGTGGCAATGATATGTGTTTACCACAAAAATGGAAAAAATACTTATTAAAGAAATTATCTATTTAAAAGATTTTTTTCTGTAAAAGTACCATGCCCTAACTTATTGTGCCACTGGCTGGGTTGCTTCTCTGGGAGGAGCTTGGTCCTGCCTCAACTTGATGTGCCATGCTTTGTTGATTCCCATGGGAGGCCTGCACTTTCTTAAAGGAGAGAGAGGAAGAGTGGATGGGGGGATGTGTTTTTGGGAGGTAGAGGGAGGGGGCAGGAGGAGAGGAGGGAGGGGAAACTGTGGTTGGTGTATATATAAAATAAATGAAAAAATTAAATTAACAACCTAAATCTTAAAAGGGAAGAAAAGGGTCTTTTCGTAGTCACACCACAACTACTGAGATAGTGATCATATATTGCTTTATTTTTTACATTGTCCCACAGGTCATTAAAGTTCTGGGGGTTTTTTGGTTGTTTTTCTTTCAGCACATCAGTTTGTATATTTTCTATTGTCAGGTCCTCAAATTCAACAGTCTTTTCTGGGGGAATTGTTTAATAAACTCCTAATATTATCCACTAAATATTGCATGACAACTATTGGGTTTTCAAATCTAAAAGTTCTATTCATGTTTTTTATCTATTATATTTCTTCCATGATGTACATTTCCCTTTAAACTCCTTGATATACTTATCATATTTGTTATAAAACCTTTTCATGCTAATTTCATCTGTTATTTCCGACTCTGATTTTCTCTATTAACTTTTCACCTAGTTATGGCTTACATTTTTCTGATTTCCTATTAATTTTTCCTCCTTCCTCACCTCCTCCCAGGGCCTCCAACCTCCTCTCTCCCAGATCTACTGTTCCTCTTTCCCTTCAGAAAAGAGCAGGCTTCCCACTGATATCAACTAAACACTGCATAACAAGATGCAATAAGACTAGGCATAAACCCTCATATCAAGGCTGGACAAGGAAATCTAGTAGGAGGAAAAGGGTTCCATGAGCAAGCAAAGAATCAAAGATACCCCAACTCCCACTGTTGAAAGTCCCACAAAAGCCCCAATCCAAGAACCACAACATATATGCAGAGGATCTAACACAAACTCATGCAGGCGCCCTGGTTGCCACTTCAGTCTCTGTGGGCCCCATGAGCTCTGCCTAGTTGATTCTGTGGGCCATGTTCTCCCGGGGTCCTCAATCCCTCTGGATTCTATAATCCATCTTTCCCCTATTCTGCAAGTTTCTCCAAGCCCTGTCTAATGTTTCATTAATTCCAATTAATTTTTGTGCACTTGTGAACAAGCAGTTGTTTGTCTATATTCTAGTGCCGTCTTCTTTAAACAAGGATTTTCTTTTGCTGATCAGTTTCAGTTACTTGACCAGTGGGCCAACTTGACCATTATATAGCTTTTTAAGTGATTTTCAGTTTGTTATATTTAATGTTTATTTTATTTTAACTTACTACCTTTAACATAATAAGAATTCTATATATTTATGAGATACAGTGTAATGTTTTAATATCCATATAATAGGTATTGTGAAATCAGAGTAATTTGCTGATAAGGTAATAATTTCAAAAAGTTATTTCTGTCTCCTGATTTATTTATGATTGAAACATTTAATGTTTAAGCTTTTAATTTTAAGACTACTTCAGTTATGATAGTAAGATATGTTTTCCCATCTGGGCATAGTGGTTTCACCTTTAATTCTATCACTTGGAAGGCAGAAGCAGGTGGATCTTTGGGTTCAAGCCCAGTCTGGTCTACAAAGCAAGTTTGAGGACATCTAGGGGTACACAAAGAAATCCTATCTCAGAAAAAAGAAGTGATTTACCTTAGAAGTGAATGTTGTAGAATAGTCTTTTACACTCTCTGAAGATACATCACTGTGATTGGTTTAATAACAAGCTAAATTGCCAATAGCTAGGCAGGATTTTCAGAAACAGAATGCTAGAAAGAAGAAGGGCAGAGAAGCTAGACAGATATGGAACAAGTAGGACACACAAAATGGGATAGAGGTAAAAAACCACATGATAGAACGTAGACTAATAAAAAAATATATATAGCTAACTTTAGTTGTAAGGGCTAATTAGGGACACGCTTAAGCTATCAGCTGAGTTTTCATAATTAATGATAAATCTGTGTCATTATTGGGGAGTTGACGGTTCCAATGAAAAATCTGCTTACAAGTGAAGTCACCTTCCTAAAGTCAGACAGCCAGAGAGTAACAGAGCCAACACTGATACTTGGGTATGTCTTTAGAGCCTGTGCCCCTATCCAATATCATCCTTATAGATAAAGGTACTAATAAATTTAATTGATAACATAGGTAATCTCCAGTGGTTAGAGAATATCTTGCTGATTGTTATGTATGAATTCTAGCCTTCCTGGATGGCTAGAATTCAAAGAGGCAATGGAGAAATTCCTATTCAAGAAGTTTCCAAATGTACAGCTGTAGACACAAGGATGTTGAAGACTGGATTGTTTCAGTGACAGCAAATCGTACAGCAGTGCCAGGCTGAGTAAGATGGAAATAAGGCAGAAAAGTAGCAATGAAGGCCAATTTTTCACTCCCCAGTGAAGAAAACTAGGATACAACCACTTTCTAGTCTATAATTCTACATCACAGTATACCTGAATCCACCTAGTGGCTTCACAAGGTTTTACCACACAAACCTGAGCAAAGCACAGCTACCGATTATATTACCTGTACTGCAATCACATTAAAGAACTAATGGGAAACACATAATGTACCATTTCTAGTCCAGCCTTTTGTGAGGCAATAAATTCCTTTGAAACTACAGTACTTATGCAAATGTGATATTACTATCAGATATCACATTTGCATACCATCTGTTGGGTTTTCAGAGCTGAGCTCAGAAATCTTTCCACTCTGAGATGCTAGATAACATCTTGCAATAAGTATCAGGTAATATATCATCAACAGGCTTGGAATGTCTTAGGCTTGATCCTGTAGACATTGAACCAAAAACCATATGGATATGATGATTTAATAATAGGTTTAAAGATAGGTTTGCAATTAATTAATGCAGCCCTGTGCTTGGATTTTATACACCAATTCTATTCAGCCTTGTGCTGAATATGCATTGCCATAGCCTAGGAATTCCCTCTGACTATCCCGTACACTCAGAGCCTAGCAAGAGGGAAACATAGACTCATTCATTTAACAATAATAAATATGTGCTGAACATCTATTATGTGCTAGACACAACTCTAGGAGCAGATGATGTAGTTATGGACAAAACCAACTAAAATCTTTATTTCCATAAATTCAAGTGGGGGGGATATAGAAACAAACTGATCTAAGATAGAATGTCTGGCAATGATAGTAAACCAAATAAAATTATGACAAAAATGGCACGGATAGGGGCATTGTTCTGGATACCTAAAATGCGGGAAGTCTTTCTGAAGTTAGGACATCTAAACAGAGCCTTGAAAGTAGGGAAGGAGTGAGCTTTGCATGAATCAGGGAAATGGTGGCCCAGGCAGCAGGAACATAAGCACAATGTATGCAAAGTAGAAGTTTCTATGACATGAGAGAGAGAGAGAGAGAGAGAGAGAGAGAGAGAGGGAGAGAGAGAGAGAGAGAGAGAGAGAGAGAGAGAGAGAGAGAGAGAGGGAGGGAGGGAGGGAGAGAGCAGAGAATACTGTAACACGAACAATAAAATCCCAAAGACATATACAGGGGTTCAATATATCACCACAGAAGACTGTGTCTGGAACATAATGAGGAAGGAGAAAGGTGGTAAGACAGACAACTTTGTCACTTATCTTTTACTGTAAGTGAGAAGGAGAATTACAAGGGGCTTGAACACTGGAATAAAATATCAGTGTTTAGGACGAAGATACCTTTAAAAGTTTCTCAAAACAATCTGTGCTGTGTGGTTGCATCAGCATCACTGCTTAGTAGAATCCCTGTGTCTATGTTTCCAGCATAGATTTTTGGACAGAGAACAAATGTGAAAGCAGGAACATCATGATATTCAGAAGCCTCTGTAGGAATCCATGCAAGAGTAGAGGAGCACCTGACTCGGGTGGATTTCAGAGTGAGAGGTGGGAACGAGTCTGAGTGTCCTGGCAACACTTGGGCTGGAACTGCAAACACAGTGAAGTGTCTATCATCCTGACCTCTGGGTCTTCCTTTCTACACAGCTGGACCAACTGACAACTTCTTCCTTGACTCCACAGCCACAGAGAATCACTCACAAAAATTAAGGGTATTTTGATAGCCCTGGTTAAACATTTCAGCTATCTCAGCATAAAAACCCTGCTCTAAGAGACCCTAAAGTGAGTGAAGGCAATATGATCAACCATCTGCCAGGTGTCTACGGTTACCCACTTCCTCTAGTTCCTTCTCCACTTTCCTGCACATCACACTTCACTAAGTCTAATTTTCATGATGGCTGCTTACCTCTCACTCTTTTCAAGCAGTTTATATTCCTGACTCAGTTGTCACCATAACTGCAGGTGGTGGCTACTAGGATGAGGCATCTTCTAAGACCATACGATTTGCTCAAAACCCCACTCTTGAGGGTTTAGGCAAGGATCTAAACCTAAGTCTGTGTGACTACAAAGACTATGGTATGGACACTGAACCACATGTGTCAAGGTCATGATTTCAGCTCCCCAGGAGCTGAAAACGTGCCAACAAAGATCTTCACCTGATTGTCTCCTTGGATCCATTTGTACCATCTTCTACACCTATGCCTTTCTCGTATTTCAGCTGCCCTCAACACTAGGCCTGCTATATGATTTAGAAACGTTTATTTTGCTATGGTTTCACAGAAGTCGCTGTCTCTGCTTTCTGGGTGCTTCTCCTTGGAGTGAGGAAGCACCTGGCAAGCACCATAAACACATCTTTTGTTCTTTTCCAAAAGAGCTTGAGTGATTCTCAGCTGACTGCCCTTATTCCTTGCACTTACCCATTTCCTGCTTCACCTCTGAGAAGTACAAAGCAAGCAAGCAAGCAAGCAAATAAACAGAACACTTAGGCTAGTTCTTCCTCTTTCTCCATTTTATCCCATGGGTAATAAAAGTTTCTAAAAGCCTTGGTAAACAAAAACCCTATCTACGCTTGCTTTCAGAATTCTGGAAAACAGAAACAACTCTTTTCCCCTAGGGCTGCTCTTTGATTCTTACAGTGTGATCAAACACACACACACACACACACACACACACACACACACACACACACACACACACACCACACCACACCACACTTTTCAAGGTCTGTGCACATACATCTTCATATGTTAGCCAGGTATTATAGACAATTTCCTTTTTTGCAGCTGATAGTGTATTTTAAAACAGTGCTCTCTGCAGCCTTACAACTGCTTGGAATAGAATACTGATTTTGGGTGGCTCCAGAATTGACCAAGTGCATGGGCATATGGAATGCTCCAGCATACAAAATAAGTCCCATCAAGTGATTTATTACAGACCATTCTAGTGAGAAATTCAAAAAATTTAACATGAAGACCAAAGTGATTATAGTATGAACTAGGAGGAGTTCATTGAGATGTATAGACTTTAGTCTGGGCAAGTGCTTGTTTGAGGGCCTACGTTAATCTAGCTGATTTTTTTTGTAGGTTCTTTACAATAAAATGATTATTGAGAAAACCAAAATAGGAAAGGTTTTTGGTTGTCCCTTTCCTGCTTATATGCAGCATTAAAATTTTGATTAATGAGTGGTTTTTTAAAGTCCTGAGCTTAATGCTAATAGCTGTAAACACAGAGATAAATTAATTTTCTATATAAAAAAATGGAAGGATCACTGTGGCATCTGCTTAAAAACTGTCTTTCCATATTAAAAACAATGCTGTGTTTCCTTTCTAATGTTTTCTACTTTCTAGTAAAAACAATTATTGGTACATAGCAGACCAATTTATCTGTGTATTACAGGGCATTTAGGTGGCCCTGTCCATAGAGGAACCAAGGCTGCTTTCCAGTAGATCCTGCTGGAGTTAACAGGGGTACATTTTGCTGGGCTTATGGAGCTGGACAGTCTTGATCTCCTCTTTGTAGTCAAGGAAACTGAGCATAATGGGGAAGTGTTTTCCCTTTGCAGCTCTTCCATGAAAATAATCTCTAAGCAAGCACTTGGCAAGCCCAAGTATGTGGTTGGGCCAACTGTAATCACTTTGTCTCTGGTTGTTTTCCATCTCTTACCTCAGAGTTCATTTTCATTATATCCCAATGGCTCTGAGGAAGCTGGAGCACCATTTTACCTATATAGGTACTCTGTTGCAACATACATCAGGGTTGTTTTCTTCCTTCTTCTCTTCCTCCCTCCCTCTCTTCCTCCCTCCCTCCATCCATCAATCCATCCATCCATTCCTCCCTTCCTCTTCCATACCCAAGCCAGTAGTTGACATGGACCTAAATAGTACAAATTAATATACATTCATCCAATATTGGCTGGGACAGAATGAAGCTGGGAAGACCTAACTTCTAACTGCAAGTACATTTATAGGAGCCATAGAAGGATAGTAGGCTACTAAAGGAAGATCCAGAGGTAGATTACCATAATGTCTTAACAGGTTTGAGGATCATATAGTTGGGATAAATGTCCAACTTGACCTAGAGAATGATTGTTGAAAATAAAATGCACTCAGCCCTGTAACGGTAGAAGTCACGACAGTGATTCTGTCTCTGAGTTATGCCACTAGGGACAGCCTTGGGAAGACTTTCAGACCTGAGCACCTACATGTATCATAAGCACAACACTCTGATTCTCATGCTTCTCACAGATGACTGGAGGAGATGAAAACGCTGTTTTCAAACTATATGAAACATAAGCCAGGGAGCAGTGGAGACTCTACTAGGAGGTCAGAGAAAGACCTCAAAAGAAGGGGAGAGGAAGAGGAACTTCAACCACCTTCATGGAAGATGCATCCCGAGATTTGAAAGATGAATAATTGTCCCAGATCCTTTGAGGAAGATGCCAGGGCAGAAATAAAGGGTGAGTATCCTGGCTCTAGTTTAGACTATATCTTATGTATTTTATATTGCACAGTGGATGCCTGATCCCATGGTAGGTTTTATTTTTGGGGGGGTTCAGGACAGGGTTTATCTGTGGCTTTGGAGGCTATCCTGATACTAGTTCTTATAGATCAGGCCGGTCTCAAACTCACAGAGATCTGCCTACCTCTGCCTCCCTAGTGCTGGGACTAAAGGGGTGTGCCACCACTGCCTGGCCACATGGTAGTTTTATAAGCATTGTTTATGCAGAGTGAAAGCATGATACATGGCTTTATGAGTGGAGGAAATGAAAATGTAGAATGTAAATTGGTACCTTGAGTAGGAAGGGTAATGAAAGGAGGACATTCTGGTATACACATCACCTTCTCATGTCCAAATCATTCAGGGCCTTTGGGTTTCCCCACTTTGAATGTTCCAGAAAATGTCCAATTCTCAGGCCTCATTCATTTCTCCTATCATTCCTCAGAATGCAGCTTTTCAAAAATATAGTCACGTAAGTAAGGGTTATCAATGGCTTCCACTATTACCTTTGTTTCTCAAAGGCCTTGAACTTTTCTCCTGCAATGTTTTGTAGGGCTCTATAACATATTCTGATGTCAAAACTATGTCTGTATATGTATGAGACTTTTCTCTTCAAGATTTTAATAATGGGATTCAAAACAACTGTATCTCGGTTCACCTCTTAATGCCAAATCATGACATTTGCCTGTCTGTTGGTTGCTTCTCTTATTAGAATTACAAGCTTTTGAAAATGACTTAGTGATCATCAAGCAATCAAACATTTCATCTTTATTCTTTAAAGAAATAACCCGATTAGAAGCCTCTAAAATGGTAGTTTTCCCAAGTCACATATGCATTTGTAGCACAATTGTAGTCAGTACTCACAACCCCTTTTCCTTTCTTTTTCCTGTTCCATTTAATTAATGTCACTAACAGTTACTTCAGTTTTCATCAATTCATATTATTGCTCTAATTTATTTCTCACCTCTGCCACTGAGGTACCACTAGGAAATTTATCTACTCCAAGATAACTTGATGTTATTTATCAGCACTTCAGTATGAAAATACTAAATCCAAACTTTGGCTACTACAGATGCAGCTGATAATTTGAGATCCTTTCCTTGTCAAGAAGGAATTAGAATGTGGTTCCTTGGAGACAGAGGATCTAGTGAATGACTTTCCACATACCTCAATTCAAGTTTGAACTATGAAACTTAATATATAACTGATGATAAGCAAGTATCTTAACTTCTCAATGTTTCAGGCTACCATCTATAAAATGAATATAATGACAATGTAGTTCTACAGGATAATCATGTGAATTAAATATAACATTTTATGTAAAAAGATCAAGGGATAGAGATTTTCTTCATTTACCTTATGAGATTTAGATGGCATGAACTGATGAAAATTCAATTTAGATGAAGAGAATTTGAATTGATGCTATAATGAGATGGGCCTCTTGGGAATATATTTTGCACTTAAGAGGAGTGCAAGTAATTGGAAATCAGAGGGCATATTGTGGTAGTAAAATCCTAAAATGGCCTCTAAGTTTCTTACTTCTTTGTATAGAATCCTTCCATCTGAATTTAGACAGAAATATCACATCTAGGATTAGATTATGTCGTATGATATTGACAAGGTAAGTGTAGATATAATCAGTGTGACATTGAATTGAATGAAAGAGTGTTCTAGACAGCTTTGATCTAATCAAATGAACCTTTTAAAGGAAACTATAGACATCACAATTTCAAGTCTGTTTCCTAATGGCCTTTAAAAAGCAAATACCAAGGAAATGAATTCTGGCACCAACCACATGAACTTGAATGACTCAAAACCTCAGATGATACCTCAGTCCTGGTGATTTCCTGATTATAGCCTATCAGACCCTGATAAAACGAACTATCTAAGGATTACCAAACTCAGCATACAAAACTGGGAGAAAATGCATGGTTACTGTTTGAAAACTGTTAGGTTTGTGGTAATTCATGCATATAGTATGTAGTCAATGACTGACCTCTACCACTTACTTGGATATTGAATCTATGGTTTTAATTTCATACTTATTGGTTACGGATTTTATGGCAGGAATTTCTTTATTCTCACTTCCCATATTTGCCACCAGACAGTGCCTCTTCTAACTTCTTAGGAGTCTCTGGCATCTTGAGTACTAAATAATTTACCTAGAGGTTATAGCAGTCCTGCCCCAGTGGGAATAGCTATTTAAATGATAGACTATTGTTTACCCTTATGTTTCTTGCACTGGTCAACTATGCTAGGTAAGGCCTCTGGTTGTTCTGGCAGCAATCTGTGAGTTTTGCATGCCTTGGAGATATGACAGCTTCCTCTACTCAGTGACTTTTCCTTCTTTAATTCCATAATGGGCCTCTCATGGAGAACTGAAACCTCCTAAGGTTATTTCTTATCATTTCAGAATCTACTGCTTGGTATATTACAATTCATAAACAATCTTTCAGATTGGTCTTATGGTTTTGTTGTATAAGCACAGGAACACTCTGCTTGACCCCAGGACTATGGGAAAAATCAGAGGCACAGCTATGAGCTGAGGCTTCTTAGGGGCTTCAGGCTATGGGCTTAAGCTGGTTATTGACTTTTCCATTCAGTGCAGGATATGCTAACTAGTGGCATGTTCTAGGCAACACCATAGCCTATGGAGGATGTCACTATTTTGGATGGCGTTATAGCTCCCCAAACATGCACATTATTGTCTATGAAAAAGGTGAGCCTTCTGAAAGTTAATTAGCTTACTCAAGTGGCAGAGCCAGGTCACTCTAACCCCAAACTCCATCTGCTCAAGGAAGCTTGTTTTGTTGAATCTCAGAAAGCACTGGTTCATAAATTTGAAGACTTGATTTCGAGACATGAATACCATTCATCTACTATGCATATTTTTGACACTGTGAACCTCAATTTTCCCATTAGCAAAAACAGGAGAAGGTAGAGAAACTGCTCTGTGACATAACCTTCAAGGGCAATGAAGTGTTAGGGTTTTTTAAAATTTATATTAAGGTTTCAAGTTTATGTGCCTATGTTGAAATAGTGTGATTTCTCATTGTAACTGCTTGGGGAGCAAAAGCTACTTAATTGATGAAATATTTTAACGAGATAATGGAAAATGCATTTTTATGTTAGGTTATGATATATCATCTGTTATTTAATCAATATTTATTTTCTTAGTGTCTATTCTTTCCAATGCAATGGGTTACAGGTTATAGAAAATTCAGAGAAAAGTATGATAAATATCACCTACTTTGTAGGAACTCATTAATAATTAGGGTTGTAGAAAGCAATAGCATGTCTATACTCTAAGACAGAAATCTATAGAAACTACAGGACAAGTACTAAAATAGGTTGGCCAGGGGCCAATGGCCTAGCTTAAAATGCTAGAGTTCTGCACTTTAGACATGTCTATGAGGAATCTATTC
The DNA here is from genome assembly GCF_003668045.3 of Cricetulus griseus. NCBI lineage: Eukaryota > Metazoa > Chordata > Mammalia > Rodentia > Cricetidae > Cricetulus > Cricetulus griseus. The sequence continues at coordinate 13,900,424 of NC_048604.1, forward strand.
ACTGTGTGACTATTAAAGGAACTTTCCAGGCAGTATCAGGAGTGGTCTTACTATCCTGGCATGGGTTTTAGGTCATGGATTGGCCATTCCTTCAATGTCTAGGCCACACTTACCCAAGCATATCCCATAGGCAGGATAGACTATAAGTTGAAGATTGTGTGGCTGGGCTGGTCTCCTACGCTCTCCACTTGAAATCTTGCCGGGTCACAAGAGATGGCCAGTTCAGGCTACTTATTTGCTATTGCTAGGAGTCTTAGCTGGGATCATCCTTGTAGATTCCTGGGAGATTCACTTGCACCAAGTTTTTAACTGACCCTGAAATGCCCCCATTTGCAGTACTATCATATTTCAGTACTCTCCACCTCCATCCCCCCACCTTGATCACTCATGTTTCCATCCCAATCCACCCCCAGTTTACCAAGGAGATCTCTTCTATTTCCCCTTCCCAGGGAAACCCATGTATTCCCCCATTGGGTCCTCCTTGTTACCTATCCTCTCTGGGGTTCTGGATTGTAATCTGGTTATCCTTTGCTCTATACCTAATATCCACTTATGAGTGAGTGAGTACATACCATGTTTGTCTTTCTGGGTCTGGGTTACTTCACTAAAGATGATTTTTCTAGATACATCCAATTGCCTTCAAATTTCCTGGTGTCATTGTTTTGAAAAGCTGAATAGTACATTGCTGTGTAAATAAATGTACCACATTTTCTTTATCCATTTCTTGGTTGAGGAATGTCTAAGTTGTTTCCAGGTTCTGAGTGGTATGAATAAAGCTGTTGTTAACATAGTTTAGTAAGTATCCTTGTGGTAGGATTGAGTATCCTTTGTGTACCCAAGAGTGGTATAGCTGGATCTTGAGGAAGACTGATTCACAGTTTCTGAGAAACTGCCACGGTGATTTCCAAAGTGGCTGTATTAGTTTGCACACCCAAAACAGTGGAGGAGTGTTCCCCTTGCTCCACATGATCTCCAGCATAAGCTGTTACTTGTGGTTTTGATCTTAACTATTATGACAGGTAGAAAATGGAATCTCAGAGTCATTTTGATTTGTATTTCCCTCATGGTAAGGATGTTGAACATTTTCTTAAGTGTTTCCCAGCCACTTGAGATTTCTTCTGTTGAGAATCCTATTTAGATATATACCCCATTTTCAGTTGGATTATTTGGTTTGTTGATGTTTAATTCCTTGCATTCTTTATATATTTTGAAAATAAGCCCTCTTTCAGATGTGGGGTTAGTAAAGATTTTTTCCCATTATGTAGGCTGCTGTTCTTCCCTACTGATATATTCCTTTGCCTTATAAAAATTGTTCAGTTTCATGAGGTCCCATTTATTAAGTATTCTTCTTAGTGTCTGAGCTAATGGTGACCTGTTCAGGAAGTTGTCTCCTGTGCCAATGTGCTCAAGGCTATTTCCACTTGAGGTTTATTCAGGGTGATGTATATGAATCTGTTGGCATTCTTCTACATGCTGACATCCAGTCAGACCAGCACCATTTTTGAAGGTCCTTTCTTCACTCCATTGTACAATTTTTTGGCTTCTTTGTCAAAAATCAGGTGTCCATGGGCATATGGACTTATGACTGGGTCTTCTATTCAATTCCATTGATCCACGTGTCTGTTTTTTCTGCCAATACCATGTGTTTTTATTACTATAGCCCTGTAGTAGAGCTTGAAATCAGGGATGGTGATACCTCTAGCAGTTCTTTTATTGTGCAGTATTATTTTGGCTATCCTGGGTCTTTTGTTTTTTCTTATGAAGTTGAGTATTGTTCTTTTAATGTCTATAAAGAATTGTGTTGGGATTTTAATGGGGATTGTATTGAATCTGTAGATTGGTTTTGGTAAGACAGCCATCTTTTTACTATGTTAATCCTACCTATCCAAGAGCATGGGAGATCTTCCCACCTCCTAATATATCCTCCTAGCTCTTTCTTCAAAGACTTGAAGTTCTTGTCATGCATGTCTTTCACTTGCTTGGTTAGAGTGACAGTAGCCTGAAACCCATGCCAGTAGAGTAAGCCCACCCTGGCAGTATCTGGAGCACCAGGACCCACAGAATGGTTGACCCAGAGACCTAGTATAGAACTAAACAGACTGGAAGGCAAAATGTCAATGGAATGGTGCCTAATGATATTCTGCTATATTCATAGATTAGTGCCTAGCCCAAATGTGACCACAGAGGCTTCATCCAGCAACTGATGGAAACAGGATGCAGACCCACAGCCAATCATTAGGTAGAGCTTGGGGAATCCTGCAGGAAAAGAGGAGAAAGGAGTGTAGGATCCAGAGGGGCTAACAACACCCCAAGAAAACTCACAGACTCAACTAACCTGGGCTCATAGGCGCTCACGGAGACTGAACCAACAACCAGGGAGCTTGCATGGGACTGACATCGGCCCTCTGCATATATGTTACAGTTGTGTCGGTTGGCCTTCTTGTGGGACTACTGACAGTGGGAACATGGGCTATCTCTGACTCTTTTTCTGGCTTTTGAGACCCTGAGTTTTCTTGCATGGACTTAATACATGGGGAGGTACTTAGTCTTATTGCAATTTAATAGGCCATATTTTGTTGATATTCATGGGAAACCTTTCCTTTCCTAAACAGATGTGGCGAAGGAGTAGATTGGGGGTGGAAATGAGGGAGAGGGACTGGAAAGAGAGGATGGGGGAAACTGTCAGGGATGAAAAATTATACACACAAACACACACATATCATTCAGAGATTTTCAATGTTAGCACTCTGGATTTTTTTAAATAAATATTATGCCTTAAATCACAGCCTTATTTTTAGCTACTATAACAGTATCAAAGAATATTTGGCTTATAAAATGACAGGAATATATTTTATAAGTTCAGGGGCCTGGAAGTCTGAGATTAGGGAGCCACACCATACAATCAAAGTCTGTTATGAGTCCTTATCCAGATACCACACAGCTGAGTTACAATAGTTTTCCTACATGGTGGAAAGAGATCAATTCTACATCACCCCCAGGACCCCACATCAAAATGGGGATTAGGGTTTGTCTTTGTTAGGGTTTTCATTGCTGTGAAGAGACACCATGAACTTGGAAACTCTTATACAGGAAAAAGCTGAATTGAGTGTGGCTTGCTTACACTTTCAGAGGTTTAAGCCATTATCACCATGGTGGTGAGCTTAGTGGCATGAAGACAAATGTGGAGCAAGAGTAGCTCAGAGTCTTACATCTTGCAGGCAACAGGAAGTTGTCTGATTCACAGGGTGGTATCCTGCTCCAACAAGGCCATATAGTGTCACTCTTTGTGAGATTATGGGGGCCAATAACAGTCAAACTACCACAGAGTTTCAGCATAGGAATGAAGGGAAATATATTCAGTACATTGAGTTTATTTGTTCTTTTTTTCAAATTGAAATAAAAGAAGGAGGATAAAAGTACAGAAGTAAAGAAGACATCACATGTCTAAGAGAAGAGAAACTTGGAAGATAAGAGCTCCCTCGAAAGGGTAAAGAAGCAATAAACAATTGTTGAGGGAGGAGACTATGACCAGTGAAGCTACAGAGAATTCTATCAGACCTCTTGAGCTACCTGCAAGCTATGCATAGAACTCCAGGGTTGAAACATTCACAAGTCATTACCCATGTTGTGTTCAACTTTTCGTTGATGAAGCTGCTTTTGAGTCATTGCTATGCCTATAAGGAACCCCTCAGCCACATTCCTATTACTAACTGTAATAAAACTCACTGTCTCATCAATTTGGATGTTGGTGCAAATTTAGTTTGTTCTATCGCGGATTACATTCCTGGAATTAATAAATATGTATATTGTGGTGTCATCTACTTAGGAAATATCTGGCATACAACATCAGCACAATAATTGTTGCAACAATGTCAGACAAAAGATTATTTAGAAAGTGTATTAATTGGTTCAGAAAAGAAAACTGATGACCATAATATGTGGAGATTCCTACATTTGTGGATTAAAAGACTGTTTTTTATCTTTTGCAGTCTTCCTAATATTATTTGTTATATGGCCTGTCCCTCTCTCTACTAAGTTTTTCACCCTGTCCATAAGCCTGCTCCAGATACCCCAGTTTGTAGGTAGCATCTTGAACATGCCATCCTTCCATTTCTCTCTTATTTCCCCTACTTATTTCTCCTACCTCTCTGATGGTGATTCCATGTATTGTAATGCAACCCAGCCTTCTTGGTTGAAGAAAACAGAAACAATTTTCTCTGAAATACATATAACTAAATTTGATGTTACTTTTCCTTGGTACCTCAACATCAGTCTCTGAATGGTTTAGGACTATTCAACTACCAGTGTTTCCTGACAAAATCTCCCACCTTGCATCTTGATCTCTTCTATTATTTTAAATGTTAATTCAAAGGATTCCACATTTTAAGGAAGAGAGGTGACAATGAGAGAAGGAACGTATAGTCATGAGAGGAAATTTCAGGTCTAAGACAAAGGATCAAACCTGGAGTAGAAGGGTTTTACTTCTAGTTTTGTTTTTGACTTTTTATATTAATACTTGTTTTTAATGATTAATTGTAAGCTTGGGCATATCATGGAGGGCTTAGTGCATGACAGAACCTGGAAGTATAAAAACCCATCATTCACAGACATCAACTCTATTTTGTGGTTTGTATGTTTGCTTGTATTATTTTTAACCTCAATGAATCCTAAACAATTCCCCATGATTTCTTCACCCATCATTCTGCTTGCCCAGTGAATAGACTTGAAATCTCAGAGATAAAACAAGAATATTCTTTCAGAGTGGAGCAGTTTCCCTCAGAAGTGTTCATAGCTGATCTGTTAGGAATGGTGTCATTTAGTGAGTATGCGATTCTTTTCATTTTTGTGCTTTATTTATATTTTTGTCTTCAGCTTGTTTTTGTGTTGGGTGGATATGCTAAAGGAAAGAGGTATCTAGTACCAACTTTCTCACAAATAAAGTGCATGGAGGTAAAAGATTACCATCAGACAAATAACAAATAGCTGCCCTTTAAGAGAAGTGGTGAACAGAGTTGGGGATGAAAATTTAGAAGTATTATAGGACATCAAGCACATAAAGACAGAAAGACTCTCTTTATTCAGGGAAGGAAGCATCAAGACCATATGCTAAGAGGAATTAGGCTAGAGAAGAGGCTGTGGTTGAATTCAGTAAGCTAGCCATCTGGAAATCTCATGAAAATGTTAATAAAATATGTAATATGTAGGAATATTCAACAAGAGGGCTAGGAAAAGGTTCATCACTCCTGGATGAGGATCAGCAATGCATTCCAAAAAGTAGATAATAGGCTAGGAAAGCAGTAGTGTGGCCCTCCTGGCAAAACAAACACATTCAAAAGAGAGGCAGGTTTGGCTATAAGACTATTGAAACAATAGCCTCTAAGATATTAGAATTTCTCCCAAGGAACCTCATATGAAGAAAAGAAAAAACCTGGAGCCAGGAAGAAGACTAACTTATGATTATGATTATGATTATGATTATGATTTTAATTAGAAATAAGATTATTTTACATGCCAATCCAAGGTCCTTCTCCTTCCCCTCCGCCCTTGCCCCCCCAACTAACACCCAACCTATTTCATACCCTTTCTGCTCCCCAGGGAGGGTAAAGACTTCTGTAGGGAGTCTTCAGAGTCTGTCATATCCTTTGGGATGGGGCCTAGGCCAACCCCCTTGTGTCTAGGCTCAGGGAGTATTCCTCCATGTGGGATGGGCTCCCAAAGTCCATTCCTATGCTAGGAATAAGTACTGATCCTTTACAAGGGGCCCCATAGATTTTTAAGGTCTTCTCTCTGACACCAACATTCAGAGGGTCTGGATCAGTCCTATGCTGGTTTCCCAGCTATCTGTCTGAGGACCAAGAGCTGTTCAGGTCAGCTGTTTCTGTGAGTTTTGCCAGCCTGGTCTGGACCCCTTTGCTCATCAGTCCTCCTTCTCTGCATCTGGATTTCAGTTCAGTTCAAGGTTTAGCTGTGGGTGTCTGCTTCTACTTTCACCAGCTGCTGGATGAAGGCCATAGGATGGCATATGAATTAGTCATCAATCTCATTATCAGGAGAGAACATTTAAGGTAGCCTCTCCTCTGTTGCTTAGATTGTTAGTTGGTGTCATCTTTGTAGCTCTCCAGACATTTCCCTAGTGCCTGATTTCTCTTTAAACCTATAATATCTTCTTTGAGGAAGATTCCACACAGTTCTGTCACCTTGTCAGACCACACTGCAGAAGAGACTGGAGCTGAGGGAATGGTGCATCAACAACGAGTGGAACAAAAACAAAAGCAAAAGACATTGACTTTTTGTTTTATACAAAAAATAGCTTAGTTGCTCTAGTAACTCTACCACTTAAAATATGAATACCTGGTTCAAATATAAATAAAATTTAAAAACTGAAAATGAGCATTACCTGAATTCTAGCATGATTTTAAAACTCAGATATTGTACAAAACTAAACCAATAGAAAGAGTAGTTCTCTTTTGCCATCTCTGATTTTTTTATTTCTTTACAAATCTCAGAATTCTATAATATCACCTATTCACATAACTAATAAAAGCTCATTGATTTTTTTCTTACATGTTCATAAGACTGGAGAGAAACATAGATGTCCTGCTGTATTGGGAATTCAAATATACCAATTCTCTTTAGAAGAAGAAAATATGGGTAGGACCACATCTTGACCAGGACTGCTTAGTTATGCATAACTTTTGTCTTAAATTTGAGCCTACCCTTGTTATCTGGCTATGGAAGTTTGATATAGCACATACAATAAAAACTCAGAGACAGATACTCGCGTTCAAGCTGAAGATCAGAGAAGCAAAGTAACCAGTCAGTAACTGTTAGCTCTACCAAGGCTGAAACAGAGATCTTGTCTTCCCTGTGACTGGAAATTGAATCTCACATGAGACCCTTTGTTTATTTCTTATATACCTCTCTAGTGCTGGGATCAAAGGCATGAGCTGTGTTTCTCTTTTAGACTGGATCACTCTCATGTAGCCCAGGATGGCCTTGAACTCACAGAGATCCATCTGCCTCTGTCTACTGAGTCCTGGGTTTAAAGGTGTGTGCCACTGCTGCCTGTCATGTATAGACAACTAATGTGGCTAGATTTGCATTTTGATCCCTAGGCAAGCTTTTTTAAAACTTAAAGAATATGTCACTACAGTTAGAGTTGAAGAGTGGGCAATTACTAGATCTCTTTACTTTTCCTCTCCTCAATGTAGTAACATTGAATAAATCTTCTTTCACCATTTTTCACTATTACCTGTCCCTTTCATTGACCTATTGCAGATAGGTAAAACAGCCTATATTGTCAGGGTTCTTAGACCACAACCTCTGATCTAAACAATTCTGATAATAGCATATATCAATGTAGGAAATAACATTTTAGAATTTGTGTACCAGGACTTCAGTGTGAGTGAGAATGAGTGGTGATAGCCTGTGATGTTAGACAATGTTGCTCCTAGTAACAACAGAGTAATAAAATTCCTAGTGCCAGGTCTGGAATACCAACCTAGTTGTTAGAGAGTCCCCCAACGCTCCCAAAGTAAGCCCTTTTCAGTCCTCTTTGTTATTCCTCAGAAGTAGAAGACAAGACCCTATTGCTGAAGACACCACATACTTCGATTCCAAGATACAGAAAAAGTAAGCTCGAACTGAAAACTTCTCCCATGCCAACTAAATTTCAAAGTATCAGGAGTGTAATTCAGGCAGCTTAGGGAGAAAAGGCATTCAGAGTCTTATATAGTTATGAGCCCTGTGAGATACAAAAATAATGTTAGGCAAAATTGCCAAATTGTGTAATAGTGGCATGAACTGTTAAGAAGACAAACAAGTGCTTCTGATTGGCTAGAGGCCTGTTCTATGGGAGGGAATCCATGCCTGGTATCTAGAGCCAATAAAGGAACCATGCTTGGGAGATCATAGTTCCAAAGTGGAACTTGCTATTTTTGTTTCATTAAATAGACATAGCATCTGTCTTAAGGATATCTGTGCTTATACATAAAGATAAAATATATTCTCCACTTTAATCCACAAAGTCTGCCTATGTGGTGCATAGTCATGAATGTAGAGACTCATGGTTGCTCAAGACTAAGAGATTAAGTGATCAAAGCTTGTTTATCAGCCTCTCTAAGGCTCAAAGAACATTGTGAAAGATGGGGTAAAATAATATAATAGTTGGAAGATAGGGAGAGGGCTTAAAAATGCTATCCATTAGGCAATTGTGAAGTCAGAACATAACTAATAATACTGAGCCTGCATAAGATTGGCCCCATCAGCAAACAGTCATAGATGGGTAAAGAGCTCATGTAGTCCTACAACTTACTGCTGAATGACTGGATATTGACAGATTGAGAGAAGGGGAATACACCAGGCTTTAATGGATAGTTTACCAACCATGTCCATACAAAGAAGTCACTGTTAAACACAGTGGGTCACAAAATAAAACAGATAGTATGAGAAAGTGATTTGTTTTAGTCGGGAAGATGGTGACAGGGTAAGATAGGAGTGTGTTCAGAGAAAGTACAGGATGTCAGTAATCAGAATGTGCTATATACATGTATTTCAAATAACAAATTTAACCAATATAAAATAGAGTGCCAGGAAAAAAGAATGAAACATGGGAAGGAGATTGGGTCTGGCTACAATAAAGGATTATTTTCTAGAATTGAAGAGCATAAATCTTCAGATGAAAAAGACCTATTTTTGTTTTAAAAAAGTAATTAAAAAATACACTCGCTCTGCCCTCCACCTGCTGCCTGAGGTGAGTCTGGGTTCTCCTCTGGCCCCAACTCCCCCCATAAACCCCTCCTCCTTCTTCTTGCGTCTGACCCTCAACAGGAGTGGACCTGCACAGACAGGAAGGTCCACCCTGAGTCTGGCCACCTGCCACCTGAGGAGACTAAGAGAGAGGGAGAGACGCCAACTGCACCCACTAGAAGAAGAGATGGGAAGACAACAGAATAAGAACACACTCAACAACAGAAAAACCAATGTGACACCACCAGAATCTAGGGACTCCACACCAAGAAGAACTGAGAAGCCCAACGCAGAGGATGAGGAAAAGATGGACCTTAAAAATTATCTTATGAAGATGATAGAGACCATTAAAGAGGAAACAAGAAAATCCCTTAAAGAGATAGAAGAAAAAACAAGCAAAAAATTATGTGAAATGGAGGAAAAGACAAAACAAAAAATTTAAAAAATAAACAAATCTTTAAAGAATCTAAAGAAAGCCAAAAAAACAACCAAACAAGTGAAGGAAATAATTCAAAAAGTCCATGGTTTGAAAGCAGAATTAGAAACAATAAAGAAAACACAGAATGGGGGGATGCTGGATATAGAAAAGCTGTATAAATAATCAGGAACCTCTGATATGAGCATAACAAATAGAATCCAAGAGAAGGAAGAGAGAATCTCATGTATTGAAGACTCACTAGAGGATATATAGTCATCCACCAAAGAAAATCTCAAGCCCAACAAATCCCTGACACAAAATATCCAGGAAATATGGGACACCGTGAAAAGACCAAACCTAAGGATAATAGGTATAGAAGAAGGTGAAGAAACCCAACTCAAAGGTGCAGAAAACATATTCAACAAAATCATAAAAGAAAACTTCCCCAACCTAAAGAAGGATATGCCTATGAAAGTACAAGAAGCTTACAGAACACAAAATAGATTGGACCAAAAAAAGAGGTCCCCTCTCCACATGATAATCAAAACACCAAACTTACAGAATAAAGAAAAAATACTAAGAGCATCAAAAGAAAAAGGCCAAGTAATATATAAAGGCAGACGTATACGAATTACACCTGACTTCTCAATAGAAACTTTGAAAGTCAGAAGATCCAAGATAGAAGTTCTACAAACGCTATTGGAACATGGATGCCAGGCCAGAGTACTGTATCCATAAAAGCTTTCAATCACCATACATGAAGAAAACAAGATTTTCCATGAAAAACAAGATTTAAGCAATACATATCCACAAATCCAGCCCTACAGAAATTACTAGAAGGAAAACTCCAACCCAACGAAGATAACTATGCTAAAAAAATCATAGGCAATAGTTAATCCTACTTTACCAAACACCAAAGTAAAAAAGGGGTGGAATCCACAAATAATAAAACTAACAACAACAAATCAAAAACAAACACTAATCAACAATGAATGGTCATTAATATCACTCAATGTCAATGGTCTTAACTTGCCTATAAAAAAGATAAAGGCTAACAGAATGGATACAAATACAGAATCCATCCTTCTGCTGCATACAAGAAACACATCTCAACTTCAAAGACAGACATACCTCAGAATAAAGGGTTGGAAAAAGATTTTCCAATCAAATGGACACAAGAAACAAGCTGGTGTAGCAATCCTAATATCTAACAAATTAGACTTCAAACTAAAAGCAATCAAAAGAAGGGCACTTCATACTCATCCCAGGAAAAGTCCATCAAGATGAAGTGTCAATCCTGAACATCTATGCCCCAAATACAAAGGCACCCACATTTGTAAGGAAACTTTACTAAAGCTCAAATCACACATAAAACCACACACACTTATAGTAGGAGACTTCAAGACCCTGCTCTCTCTCACTTGCGCCGGTGGAGTAGAAGCCAGGAAATAATCAAAATGAAGGCTGACATCAATATAATAGAAACTATGAAAACATTACAAAGGCTCAATGAAACAAAGAGTTGGTGCTTTGATAAAGTCAACAAGATAGACAAACCTTTATCCAAACTAACCAAAAGGCAGAAAGAGAGAGAGAGATCATGCTAATTAACAAAATCAGAAATGAAAAGGGGGACATAACAAGGGACAGTGAGGAAATCCAAAGAATCATCAGGTCATACTTTGAAAACCTATACTCCACAAAATTTGGTAATATAAAGGAAATGGACAATTTTCTGAATAGATATCACTTACCAAAATTAAATCAAGAACAGATAAGCAATTTAAACTGATGAAATAGAAGCATTCATCAAAAGTGTACCAACCAAAAAAAGGCCAGAGCCAGATGGTTTCAGTTCAGAACTCTACCAGAAATTCAAAGAATAGCTAATACCAGTACTCCTCAAATTGTTCACACAATAGCAGCAGAAGGGACATTGCCAATCTCTTTTTACAAGGCTATAATTACCTTGGTACCCAAGCCTCAAAAAGACACAACTAAAAAAGAGAATTACAGAACAATATCCCTCATGAACACTGATGCAAATATATTCAACAAAATACTGGCAAATCTAATCCAAGATCACATCAGAGAAATCATCCACCATGATCAAGTTGGCTTCATTCCAGGAATGCAGGAATGGTTCAACATATGAAAATCCATCAATGTAATCCACCATATAAACAAACTGAAAAACAAAAACCACATGATCATCTCACTAGATGCTGTAAAAGCTTTTGACAAAATCCAACATACCTTCATGATAAAGGTCTTGGAGAGATCAGGAATAACAAGAACATACCTAAACATGATAAAAGCAATATAGAGCAAACCAACAGGCAATATCAAACTAAATGGAGAGAAACTCAAAACGATTCCTCTAAAGTCAGGAGCAGGACAAGGCTGTCCACTCTCTCCATATGTCTTCAATATTGTCCTTGAAGTTCTAGCTAGAGCAATCAGATAACCAAAGGAGATCAAGGGGACACATATTGGAAAGGAAGAAGTCAAACTCTCACTATTTGTAGATTATATGATAGTGTACATAAGTGACCCAAAAAACTCTACCAGCGAACTCCTACAGCTGATAAACACCTTCAGCAAAGTGGCAGGATACAAGATTAACTCAAAAAATCAGTATCCCTACTATATACAGATGATAAATGAGCTGAGAAAGAAGTCAGAGAAACATCACCCTTTACAATAGCAACTAACAACATAAATTATCTTTAGGTAATGCTAACCAAAAACGTGAAAGACCTGTATAGTAAGAACTTTGAGTCTTTAAAGAAAGAAATTAAAGAAGATACCAGAAAATGGAAAGATCTCTCATGATGGAGGAAGTGGTTCTGTACATGTGTTTGTCTTACTGGATGATAAATAAAGTACTGTTTGGCCAATGAGGCAGCAAGTTTGACAGGACTAGAAATGAAAGAGGATTCTGGGAAATGTAGTAGAGCAGTGGTGATCCAGGCAGGAAGTGACATAGCATGGAGACTCATATTTAAGCAAGGAGAAACAAGAAGTGGTCCCTTTTTCCCCTTTGCTTCCTCTAGCAGTACCAGGTGATCTACCAGCAAGAGAGGGCACCACCACAAGGCATCCTCTATAAGATAAGTCTTATAAAATATATAGATTTATGATAATTAAGACTGAGCTAACATGTGAGAATCCTAGTCATTGTCCAAGTAGCCTTTGTACCTAATATAAGTCTGTGTGTTATTTTGTCCATCCATGTGGCTGGTAGAACTCAAGGCTGGCGTAAAGTGCACACGTGGCGGTGGGGCTCGGTGGCTTTTCGCAGAAAGATTTATCATAACATCTCTCGTGCTCTTGGATAGGTAGGATCAACATAGTAAAAATGGCAATCTTGCCAAAAACAATCTACAGATTCAATGTAAGTCCCATCAAAATCCCAACACAATTCTTCACAGACCTTGAAAGAACAATACTCAGCTTCACATGGAAAAGCAAAAAACCCAGGATAGCCAAAACAACCCTTTACAATAAAGGAACTTCCAGAGGCATCACCATCCCTGACTTCAAGCTCTATTACAGAGCCATAGTCCTGAAAACAGCTTGGTGTTGGCACAAAAATAGACAGAAAGACCAATGGAATCGAATTGAAAACCCTTATATTAATCCACACACATAGGAACATGTGATTTTTTACAAAGAAGCTAAAGTCATAAAATGGAAAAAATAAAGCATTTTCAACAAATGATGTTGGCATGACTGGATTTGGATATGTAGAAGATTGTAGTTAAATCCATATCGATCTCCATGCACAAAATGTAAGTCCAAATGGATCAAAGACCTCAATATAAATTCAGTCACACTGAACCTCCTAGAAGAGAAAGTAAGTGGTACCCTCTAACAAATTGGTACAGGAGACCAATTTGTGAACATAACACCAGTAGCACAAACGTTGAGATCGACAATTAATAAATGGACCTCCTGAAACTGAGAAGCTTCTATAAGGCAAAGGACACAGTCAGCAAGACAAAACGCCAGCCCACAGAATGGGAAACGATATTCACCAACCCCACATCTGATAGATGGCTGATCACCAAAATATCCAATGAACTCAAGGAACTAGCCACCAAAACACCAAACAATGCAATTAAAAGTTGGAGTGCCGAACTAAATAGAGAATTCTCAAAAGAGGAATCCAAAATGGTGGTAAGACACTTGAGAAAGAACTCAATCTTCTTAGCCATCAGGGAAATGCAACTCAAAAAACACTCTGAGACACCATCTTACTCCTGTCAGAATGGCTAAATTCAATAACACCAATGATAATCCATGCTGGAGAGGATGTGGAGAAAGAGGAACTCTCTTGCATTGCTGGTAGGAGAGAAAACCTGTACAACCACTTTGGAAATCAGTATGGTGGTTTCTCCGGAAAATGGGAATCAGTCTACCTCAAGATCCAGCAATTCCTCTCTTGGGCATATACCCAAAGAATACACTTACATACAATAAGGATATATGTTCAACTATGTTCATAGCAGCATTGTTTGTAATAGCCAGAACCTGGAAAAAAACCTAGATGTTCCTCAACTTAAGTATCGATAGAGAAAATGTGGTATTTTTACACAATGGAGTACTACTCAGTAGAAACAATGGAATCTTGAGATTTGCAGGCAAATGGATGGAACTAGGAGAAACCTTCCTGATTGAGGTAACCCAATCACAAAAAGATGAACATGGTACGATGAACTCACTCGTTTTTGATTTTTAGACATAGAGCAAGGGATTACCAGTCTACAATCCATAATGCCAGAGGAGATAGGAAACAAGGAGGACCCAAACAGAAGATTGTATAGTCCCTTGAAGAAGAGGAAGGGGACAAGAACCCCTGAACAAACTGCAAGCAGGGTGGGGAGAGAAAAAGGGGAGGGGGGATGAGAACAAGAGGACTGAGACAGGGGAGGAGTAGAGGAGGGCAAGAAAGGAAATGTCTTGATAGAGGGAGACTGTACATGTTTAGAGAGAGGTCTGGCACAGGGGAAATGTTAGGGGATTCACAGGGATGACCCCAAGTAAGAATCCAAGCAGTGGTAGAGAGGATGCCATTGATGCCCTTCCCCTATAATGAGATTGATGCCTACCTTGGTTACCATTCCTAAAGGCTTCATCCAGTAGCTGTTCGAAGCAGAAACAGACACCCACAGCTAAGCACTGAACCATACTACTGGAATCCAATTGGGAGATGGAGGAGGGATGAGCAAAGGAGCCGAGATGGGGTTGCAGAAACAGTGGACCTGACCTAGTGAGAGCATGGAGACCCTAGTCAAAAATATGAGGAAACAGCATTGGACCAAACAAAGCCCTGTGAATGTGGGTGCCAGCTAGAAGGCCAAGACATTCTATGGGACCTCTAACAGTGGAGCCAGTGTTTATCTGTAGAGCACAAATGGACTTTGGGAGCCCATTCCCTATGGAGGGATACTATTGCAGCCCAGCTACAGCAAGGAAGGCCTAGGCCCTCCCCAAAATGGTATAATGGAATTTGAAGGTCCCCCGTGGTGTGCCTCACTATCCCCGGAGATGAGTTGCGGATGGGTTTCGGGGTTGTTTGGGAACATGGGAGGATGGGAGGGCAAGGGAATGGGGCATGGATATGTAAATATGAGTAGTAATTAAAGAATAAAAAAGAAAAATACACTCACTCTTTCATATACACATAATACTGCAATTTTCAAAATATCAAAGAAAAACAGAAAATATAAAATGTTTCCAGAAATATAAAATTATTCTCCTATAAATGGATGTAAGAACTGGAGTGTCATTATACTTCTCATCCACAACATGGGGAGCTGGAACATAATGATGACATAGGAAATTCAAAGAAAAACTTGATTTTCATCTCACTGACATTAATATTCAAAGTTCATATTTGAATAAGTATAGTTTTGAGACCTATAAGAACACAGGAAGCTTACTTTTCCAAATCCCTTTCTTAGGATGTTTTCACAATTATAATATGTTTTTAAAAAGAGAGTAAATCAGCCGGGCGTTGGTGGCACAAGCCACCCAGCACTCGGGAGGCAGAGGCAGGTGGATCTCTGTGAGTTCGAGGCCAGCCTGGTCTACAGAGCAAGTGCCAGGACAGGCTCCAAAGCTACACAGAAAAATCCTGTCATAAAAAAATAAACAAGAGAATAAATCATAAAAGAGAAAACTATGGCTTCCTCTTAATATGGCTTAGATCTGGAATATCTTTGGAAAGGTCATGTGATGAAGGCTTGGTTCCCTACCTTGTGGTGCTACCATGTAATAGTAGAAGTTTTAGGATACTTTGGTGGAGGAAAGTTAGGAGGTGCTCCTGAAGAGGACAGCCATGTCCCGACCTCTCTTTCTGATCCCTGGCTGCCAACAGGTGAGCAGCCTCCTCTTCCACTTGTTCTCGTAATCCCATTTGCCACCAGCAGCCCAAAACAAGCCACCATACACCCAAACCTCTGGAATCATGAACCAGAAGAAGCTGTCCTTTTTTAAAGGTTGTTTATTTGTCAGTGTTTTAAAAATCTGACAAGGAGATTCCTAGGATAATAAGCCTGAGGTCTTATTGCTTTGAGTTAGAGTGGGTGGATAGATGGAGGGACAAAAGAAACAGTGTAGCACCAAACACTCACTCCAGTGCTTTATTTAAGTCTCACACTGAAAGTAAAGGCAATAAAGGCATCCACGATCGTAAAAGAAACATTACTAAAACTCAAATCACACATAAAACCACACACACTTATAGTGGCAGACTTAAACACCCCACTCTCACCACTAGACAGAGATTTAGTTTTTGTTAATGGAGTCGTAGGTGAAGGAGTTTGATCATATTCTTTGAAGTTGTAGGGATTTTGGAGAGGCCTGTCTTCTCACTGTACTTCCAGAAGATTCTCCTGTCCTAGTCTAGATGCAAATGCCCTAGGTATCCTAGAGGCTTACAGTTGGGTTCTAACTTCCCATACTTTATTCATAAGCAGAACCATGTAAGGAGGAGGCACACCTGACTGGGGGTTATGCATGCCATTAACTGCATCCACAGCCCCAAGAAGCTATTTCCTAGGCATATTCTCTAGCCTCCCATCAAACCTCCAAGCTCACTGAACCTCAGCCAACAAAATCCATTGTTGCTCTTGTTTAAGCTACCTAGAAAAAGTGTGTGTGTGTGTGTGTGTGTGTGTGTGTGTGTGTGTGTGTGTGTGTGTTGTGGTATGTGGAGGTGAAAACCATCATCGAATTCAAATCCAGTAGATTCCAGAGTTTTATTTGGTTCTTTTTAAATTAAGAGAAGATTGAGAGAAAGGAAATAAATAGACTATCTTCAAGTCACAGGCTAAATCATCTCCAGATATGCCAATTTAATAGATGGACCAAAGAAAGTAGACCAGAGAGATACGGTGACAAGAAAATGTTTGGGGGCCACAGGCCTAGCCGGTACCAAGTGCAAGGCCACTTCCATGAATGACAGAAGTGCTGAGGATTTTTCTTATTTTCTAAATCATTTCCTTTCAGCCTACAAAGAGGCCTGAACTCCCCAAAGACTGGGGCTTTGGAGTGCTGCCAATCTCTGACCCAATCCATTCAGCCAACCTGCCAGAACACACTGATGACAAGAGGATGCTAATTACCACAGATTTGTTTTCATATGGAACATGAAACTCTCTCATTATCAGAGGATTTGCATCAGTTAAATTATACAGATTCTCAATGATGACAGAATGTGCTCATTTTGATCTGGTTGTACTAATACTGCATGGATGCCTAACCTCTTAATTGGCAGTAAAATGAAGACCAAAAAGAGCAGTAAATACCCAGAGGAAGGTCAAGAAGTATTTTGGAATATTTTAATTACATTAAAGGGATCAAACAAAAAGGAGTTCAGGTAAAAACAGGTATAATCTCTGAGATGTATTCTGATATCAGACCTATTTTAAAACAGACAGAAGACAGAGAAGGTATGGACATCCATTGGGTGAATATCTGCCATCTAACAGATATCTGATAAATATGAGCCCATTAGATACTCATAATCCATTCAATAGGGGGAACGGATAATTAATCCCGGTATCAAGGTCAGGAAATTAAGGCTCAGAAAGGGGAGTGACTTCCTAAGGTCAACGACAGTTCAGTTGCATGTCCAAAGCCCCAAGCATTGCCACTTCTGATATACTAATTCTGAATACAGTAGATGATTAACACTGCAAGAGTGGGAAGAGAGAGCCAGAAGAGGAGTTCCAGTGTAGACTTTGAACTCCGTAGCAGATTTTCATCTTAGTCCCTGACTCACTGAGCAAAAGAACATCTGAGTGAGGCTATGCTTTTCATATTCATTTTAATCTAAAATGTTTGACACATATTAGATGCTATGGAGGATAAAAGGCCATGGAACGCCCTTTGAAAAAATGTGGCTGTATTGTCTACTTAGAACCTCTCTGAACATCAGTATTGCATTTCAGGGAAGAGGCTGGGAGAAAGCAAGTGCTGACTCTCTCTAAATTGTTCCAAGGTCTTTAGTATTCAGAGAACATAGTTTGCTATTGAGTTGGACTAGGGAAGACGGATGGCCATCTCTGCACCCTCTGGCTGCCTTGCTTTCCTGGCTGATGAGATTGCATGTCTGAATATAGTGTCTGTCTTTCTTATTTTTTTCCTCAAAGCATTAGGCTTCAAATAATTAAAAATATAGCAATCTTTTCACAGTGTCATGACCTAAGAGAGGGAGTAAATTCAGAATCCAAAAAAATAGCCACTGTCCATTGATGCAAAAGAGGAAAGTTCAAGGAGACTAGTGGTAGAAGAAAGGTTCTGGGTCTCTCTCCTTATCCTGGTAAATTTTTAGGGAAATATATATATATATATATATAATATATATATATATATGTATTTTCCTTGTATGTATGTCTATGTATGACATGCCTGAAGTGCTCTCAGAGGGCAGAAGAAATATTCAAGTCTCCTGGAACTAGACTCACAGATGGTTGGAAAACACCATGTTAGTGCTGGAAATTGAACCCAGGTCCTCTGCAAAAGTAGCAATCACTTTTAAATTCACAACCATGTCTCTAGCTCCATTCCACCATCATATGTTTGAAAGCAGGTACTGTGGGTCAGTACACTGGGAGCTCTTCTAGGTCTGAGGACACAGAGAGCATGATTTATTCAGTAATTTTATGTCCAGCACTTTTCGATAAGCATGGTGACTAGTTGTCAACAAGTTTACTTTGCTCAGCCTTGATATGGGGGGAGGGACTTGGTCCTGTCTCAATTTGGTATGCCAGACTTTGTTGAGTCTCCAAGGGAGGCCTTAACCCCTCTGAGAAGTAGATGGGGGTGGGAGGAAGACTGGGGCTGGTATGTAAAATGAAAAAAATTAAATAAAAATATTAAGATAGATAGATAGATAGATAGATAGCTATAATCCTTAAAAAAAAGAACCCCCATCATGTTGTGATCCAAACTAGGTTATGAGCTCCTCCTCTTGTCTTCATATTTTCAATGCCTGCAACAATATTGTATAATATATAATGCTATGTTGTTAATAAATGTATGAAAAAACATCTTCTTTCAGAAAATCTGAGACTAAGCGAGTACTTTCTTTAACCTCTCTGCTCCCCCTCTCTGTACTACAGGATCCTGCTGTGCTTCCTAGTATCCTATGATGTCCTTTTAATTTATTGATATAAGCAGCTAAACCTAAAGGACTGCTATCCCTTGACAAAAAAAAAAAAAGGTGGCTGTTTTGTGAATCCAAGCATGGGACTTAATTCCAGGGTTGTGGGTTCATGCCTCACATTGAGCACCACTTGTTTTGTGAATCCGCAAGAGTTTTGTAAAGGTTCTCAAGAATTTATTTAGGTACAAAATAGGGGTAAACACTCAGTGATACAGAATAGGTTAGACGCCACCACTATTGTTCTGCTCAGGGTTGAAGAGCACCAACAGCAAGCCATCTGCTCTGCTCTGACCACCCAGGAGAGCTCAGAAGCAAGAGAGCCAGAGACCCTCTCCCTCAGTTTACAAACTGCCACATAGGCAGACAAAGAACACACCCTAGGGCTTGCTGCCCCAAAAGTTATTGGCTAAATGGATTGAAATCCCACATCAGGTGGGGAAAGCATCTTCCATATTCAAGGTTTCATCATTGGAGAAAAATGGAGTTTGCTGGTGTCTATGTAGAACAGGATTTCAGATTGGAGGGATGTATAGGGAAAGGAAAGCTTTTGTGAACTGAAGTATAATCCCGATTTGATGGTTCTATTTGTGATCAGCAGCCTGATATTTATGTCTATATTTGCACACCAGGTCCTTTAAGGGGTATTAAGACTTTGACCAGATGCTGATACAAACTAAAGCAGAAATCACAGGAAACAATTCTAAACGACCAATAACATTTTGTTCTTTACAGATTGGAAGTTTGAAGAGCTATGTTGTCTCCATCAGGAAGGGGAAACACAAAGGCTCATTTTGTGGTTTTAGCCAAATTACAGAATCTCTTTGTACTTCACTGTGTGTCTGTTAAATATGGACAATATTTTATATTTTCAGAACTTTAAAAATCATTCAATAAAGTATATGGTAGTATTACTGTTCCCATAATATATGTTTACCAGCTTGCCACTCTGAACACACCGTATCTCCTCTGATCTTGTATTATTCATTGAATCTACATATCCCAAGGACATAGGTGCTATTATCATTCCCATTTTGCAAATAAGAAAACCAAGGTTCACAGATACTAGTAACTTGCTCACCCTCATGTCACACAGAAAAGTAATTGCCCAAACCTAGCTATGAACTCAGGATGGTTTTGGATTCCAGAACCCTGCTGAAATTTACTCCATGATTTTGCCCCACTCCAAGAAGGTAAGAAAGGCCACTGTTTTCCACAGGGCAGGTCTGACTTGGTGCACCTACTCTGTTCTTCACATTGCCGGCCACTCCCTCAGTCAAAGGACTTGTCATATGAGGCAACATTTCCCCATTGATAGCTTTATTTGCTGCACCATTGTCAACAGAGGCAATGTCCTATTCAGCAGCAACTCTCAGCAATTCTGGGAAAATGTTGAATAAATAAATGGATCCAAGCAAAACAGAAGTTATGGCTGGAACTGTCTACCCTAAAAGATCCTGCCCTTTTACTGGTCTTCTATGGTTGTATATCATCCTAATCTGCAAATTATACTTTTAGTTCCAAATTCCACACCAGCCAAACAGAAAGTTCCATGAATGCCTGATGATTCCTTGTCTGCATTTTACAGGTGCTCTGCCATAAGCAACCCCGTTAACATTCAGAAGATCCTTTTAATTAGATAAAAGTGTTTCTGAAGCAAGCTACAGCCGTTTTCCTTTTGTCAGCATCACATCCTTCTATCTTCCCTCTTGTAATTGCTATTTGCCTCTTGGAACTCATTTAAACAATTACGTTTCCATGCTCCTTGTTAGCCATTCAGTTTGGTATGCTAGCTTGAACCTGGTTCACTCTGAAAAACAGTCCATATTGATTTTAAAATGTGGGACCAGCATTTGTCACATTTATCAACTCTGTCAGGAACAAAACTGTTTTCTTCCTGTCAGAGCAGATTAATAAGCAGCAAGCATTGTAACAGGTGTAAAATGGCTCCCCCTTATTGATGGTACATTGTCTTCTGCCCTTTGTTTCGATTTTTTTAAGTGCTCAATAAATTAATTACCAGTAATTAAATCTTCACATAAAACTGTTGGATAGTGGACATATTCACGCTTCAACATTTATTCTGAGCAGAAACTGAGGCCTTCCAGCCCCAAACTACAAACATCTTTATCACTAATGTCTTCTCTATTAGATAAAGGCTCTGGAAAGGAATATACACCGTTACATTTTTTTAGTCCTATAGGAGAGGCATGTTGATATTTTTTTAATTTTATTAGAAGACCTCTCCCTATATTCTATTGAAGAAGAGTATACCCTAAATTGGGAAACTAGCTTATGCTCAGCAATTGATTTCTCCCATTTATTCTCTCCAGGGCACTAGAGAGCCTGCCATTCCCTGAAGAAACTGGGGTCAACATGCTTTGCATTATTTAAAAAGGGTGATTACTGATGGCCTGTCTGGTGGAAGGTCATCTACAATGCCAGCTAATAAATCTCCAAAGTGTCCCTGGAACACATACTTGCATCTTTCCCACAAGAATAAAAGCAATCTGTTTGACACTATATTTATTCATTTATTTCTAAACTAAAGGAGCTACCTTCTTCAATCTAGCCTAAGGTGAACTCCTGTCTGCCTTTGGGGCTTTGAATATTAATGGATGCCTTCAACTTTCAGTTGGTGGGGAGAAGTGCAAAGAACTCTATGAGCCAAACTCAGGGGAGCTATCAATTCTCTCTAGGTGAATTGCATACAGCATGCCACCTCTATCCATGATAGTGGAATGAAGAGGTGAATACCAGAGTTCTACTGAGGATACAGATGACAGAGGCAAGGCTAACAATGAATAAAGTGGCTCTCTAGTTAGCAGCAATTGGAGCACGTGGTCTGAGCTTGCAGCTCCGATACAGGCAGCTGCTGGAGAAGGCATGTGCTGGGTAGGCAACTATAATAAGAGCAAGAAGACTTGAAGTCATTAAAAAGTCACACTGCTACCTCTAAGTCCCTCTAGATCCACCATCACCAAACCCTCAGCAGATTCTGGCCCCTAGCATGTACACAAGTCTGAGCAATCTGTGACCTAATGCCTTGCACAGGGCCTTGCATGCAGTTGTCAGGGCAGCCCTGGGAAGAGGCCTCCTATTATACGAATGCTGTCTTAGTTATGAAATAGAAGTAGAAAGCACTTCCTTACACCCTGAAAGTGCTGGCTCACATACAGTTTGCCCATTTGGAATATCTGAAGCACAGTTCGCTAATGTTTTGTGCTTCAGAATCACTGTGAGGGTTGGGGTCAGGCTTTAGCATAGAGCACCAGCCCATTTTCCTAAACTCTGACTCAGAAGATCTGTGGCATGGCCCAGAAACCCTGGTCCTTAATGAGATGCTTACCAGGTACTCCAATGATCTGAAAATATATTAGACTCAAAATGTAATTAAACTAAGGCTTAGTTTCTGACAACCACCACAGCTTAAATGCCCTTTCACCAATACAGTAACTGAGCACAAGTGAGACAGTTTATATAACATCATCCAAGAATACAATGCAAGAGTTAGGGCTGGATCTAAGGTCTGCCACCTTCCCTCCCTGTCCCCCTGCTTTCTTGTGGGAAAAGGACAAATGGCAGGATGTGATGAAACCATAACCTCATATTTTTCTAAATGGACACAGCCTGGTGTGGATATGCAATGCCCTCAGTGATCAGTGTTGTCATTTCCTAAACACAGGACTGCCTAATACAATGAAGTCTCTCAAGTATTAATGCCAGCAACACCTTAAGGATTTGACAGGTTAAAAAAAATCTTTATGCATTTCCTAATGCCTCCTAAATGTGTAGCGGTGAGAGGGTGGGGGAAGGGAATAGTGTTATCTCCAGCTGAGAAACATTCCTAAGGAAAGGAACTCTGATTGACTGTTACACAAAGGTGGTCTGACTTTGAAATTTAATTTTGCCACCAATATATTGGTGTATCTTCACCAGATCTCCCAAGATCCCTTCTTTGGATTTTTCTAGAAGAGTTTGTGGGCCCTGAAACTCAAGAAGAAATAATACACAGAACACTCATGTCCTAACACTCAATGGTGTGGTCACCACAGGCCATGAATAACGCCTGTCATGAAATAGAACCATTCTGAAAGGGAGACCAGAAAAGGGGCAATTCTGGGGCATAAGCCCCACATCTGTAATCCCTCATCATTCACTTTATATTTTCTCACCCTACTTAGAAGTCTTTGCATTTGGCTGCGTTATTCTGTTGCTCTTGTTTGACACTGACAGAGATGCTCAGAGTGGAGGGATTAACTCTTACTACATTCTTAGTGGAGGCAATTAACTTCTACAGTGCCTAGCCAAATTTCAGAGGTGTTGCCTATGTCAGCTTCTTCTTTTATGAAACTAAAAAGGCTGCTCTTGCTGTTTAAGTCCCAGTAGTCCAATGTATTATGGGTATATTTCCCTTTATTTGCAGAAAATGAGGAGATAACTTGAGATGATTATATGAATTTCCACAGACCTCACTTAACTCTCTACATAGCAAGCTTTGATTACCTTTATCTTGGTATACAGCTACTTTCTGGGTTTAGCAGAGTCCACTAAGCCAGCACTCTTGGGCTAACCTAAGGCCAATTGGTTTTCTCTTAAATGAACATAGAGCTATCTGCTTCTTGGAACTCTGCCCCTTAGGCCAGTTCCTTTGGGCAAGAAAAGCACTGGGGTAATTTCTAGGCTAGGCACATGATAAATGAAAATAATCTGCTGTCATTATCCTTTCATCTACTAGTTATTGCCTCTTCAAAGCGCTTTGCACTAGCACTGTTGACCAATCTTTGTTTACCTTCAGTCCACTTTATTGTAGTACATAGTAGTTATATCAGAGCAATTCTTCCCTGTGGGTATTTTTATAGAATTTCATGGCTGACAGACATGAAACTAACATTACTCCTGCTTATCATTTTACAACTACAGAGACTGTCCTATTTAGAGTCATCTGACTATTAAACAATAAAGAGAAAACTAAAAGAGATATCTGCTGGCCGGGCATTGGTGGCGCACGCCTTTAATCCCAGCACTTGGGAGGCAGAGGCAGGCGGATCTCTGTGAGTTCGAGGCCAGCCTGGTCTCCAGAGCGAGTGTCAGGATAGGCTCCAAAGCTACACAGAGAAACGCTGTCTCAAAAACCAAAAAAATAAAATAGGTATCTGCTGACTCCCAATACAGTCCTCCTTCTATACTGATTCCATCATAATAAAGTCTCAAATTTACAGTCCTAAAGAAACCATCAAGAAGAGATTCTAGACAGAAGTACTTGTCAGTTTCCATCTTGATGCCTGATAAAATGTTTGGAGATATGCCCTCATTCTGTCTCAACTTAATTGCCATAATGGTGTTCAAAAGGATTCCTTAAGAGAATGACAATCTTAGATTTCCAGGTAGGCATGGATGAAGTAAAACTTTATAGGTATAGGTTGACTTTAGTTGAAATATTCCCTCATCAATTTTTTTGCTGTTATAGTTTCAGAAACCTAAGGGTTTTAGTCAAGCATTGGGATTCCTAAGGTTGGAAAAATTAGACTGTAATTAGTGTACACTGATCTAATTTAACATTCAGAGTGTCAGACTACAGGCCACTCCCCCCCAAAAGAATTAAGTCTTTTTCCCTTGGGATATGTATGATAAACAACCTATTCAAGGGGCACAAAATAAGTTGAAAAAGAAGAATCAGTGCCACAAACACCTCCATCGGCTATTTCTAGAGGTACACACTAAGTTGTATCCTCCCAGTTCCAGCCCTTACTTAATGTTTTCCATACTTAGTTAAGATTCCTGGGTTGGCCCACTCTATAAATGGCATCACCATTCACATAGTTTCCCAATAAAATGTCTGAATGGCACCCCTTATTGTTCCCTGTATCCTTTCATCCAAGTTATGGTCTAGTACCCCTCCTTAATATCCCATCATTCTCTTTCTTTCCCTGAATCACCACCAGCCTTTGTCTAGACTACAACAAAAACTTTTTGTTCCAGGTCACATTCTAATTTGGGTGAAGAGACTAGAATACTGTCTTTAACCTTGATTTAATTCTGGCCCTATAAGATAGGTTCTCACTGTATAGCACAATTTGTCCTCAAAGTCACTGTTTGTAACAGGATAGGCTCAAAATTGATGATCCTCCTGCCTCAGCCTCCACAGTGCAGTGGCTGTAGGTGTGGCCATTACAGATGACTCAAACAGACTTTCTAATTAGCCACTTGTGTAAAAAGCATGTTCACTAAGCTATGAATTGTGATGATTGGAGGAAAAATCTAACTCATCTCTGTAGGTCCAAAATCTAAACAAATTACCTGGTGCAAATTAGACACTTACATAGAGATGCTCAGCATTCACAACTGTGTAGTGGCCCTAGATAGCTTAGCAAATCTATTATGATACAGAACACTTTCCTAACCCTAGCAATTTATTCCAGCCACCCAAGCCTTTTGAACACTTCTGTGATACTGTACACATTTCTTTTACAACCTGTGTTTTCTGGAGCCCAGGCTTCATTATCTTTCTCTGGAGAGCCTGCACAAGTCCTTTTCTTTCCAGTCAAATTGGCTACAGCAACTCTGTCTTCCCAGAGTCAGCCTATAGGCAGAGCCAATCTGGACTCAAGGTCTCTAATTAGGCTCCAAGGTTAGGTGGTACTGTTTTAAGATCAACTCAAGTAACCTTTGAGTAAAACCTATCTATCTTCTACATTCATTCTTAAATTTTATGCTCCATACCATGGCAAAATTTGTTTCTAAGCCAAGTCAATATCTTCTTAAGAGTAAAATATAGGCAATCCAAGAAATTGAGCTGAAATATCAATTGAACAAAAATGGTACTGAAGTCCCTTTGCACTCTGATTCAAGGAATGGAGGAGAGAAATTGTACCAGTTACCTTTTTCTTTTTCCGAAGCTGAGGACCTGGGACCTTGTGCTTGCTAAACCACCAATCTCAAAGGAGAGAAATTGTGTACATGCTGTGGAATACAAGAAGTCAATGGCTAGAAAACTGTTTACATCTTCCTCGTAATTCCTATCTCATTGCAACATCCTAATAAACATTTCCTAAGCAGATGAATGTTGAGCTCCATGGTAGGCTCTACTGGTTTATGTGCCCGGTTACCAAATTCTCATTTTGTATAAAATGAATGGGGGAGAATCCTTAGAGCATATCACATTAAATATCTTTATTTTTCTAGAGAAGACAAAATACAAGAGTAAATGATTACCTTAACTAACATTACCCAGCAACTTATTGGCAAATCCTATAACCAAACCAGGCCCAACACATGAGTACACGGCAGCTACCACTGCACAAAATAGACATCATACTCCAGGTTCAAACCCAAACAAGATTTCTCTATGAGGTGTTATGAAGTCTGGCCTCTGTATATTTTCATGCATTTTTTTTTCAAAAAGCACTGACATTTAGACCTTTCAATCAGAAAAATGTTCTCTTTCTGTCACATCTAAGTTTCTCTGAGTAGATACTTCTTTTCATTTTTACAGTAAAATAATGCCTTTAAATTTCACAGAATTTTTAACACATGGAGATGAATCCTATCACCAAAAAAATGCAATAGATAACTATAGAGAAATGTGTCACTTACTTTAGTGTCCAAGAATTCTGGCAGCTTGGTACTGATCTAGGAGAAAATAAACAAGAGAATTCAATAATGAGCACCTGCTATTTCCAATAAACTTGCCAGGAAACAACTAAGAGGGAAAGGAATCAATTTAGATATAAATGACACAACAAACAGGCAGTGTAAAGGGACTGCTCAGAAGTTCCCTGGCTTTGTCTGGAGTTCTTTACTCTCTATTGCCATGCTTCCTCAACATCATGAAGATTCTGTGTTCTGTACTAGTTGGAATGTCTCCACATATTCAGGGAATATCCCTCTCTCCTGCCTACCTTCCTTGGGAAAAAAAGGAGATTTTTTTAAACAATAATAATGAGCCCGCTTTCATAAAGCTGAATTTAGCTTTAATTCAAGCTTTTGCCAAATGCCTTCATGTTTCTTAGTATGATCTTCCAGCACTCACATAAAATAGGTATGGAAGGAGTCCTCAAAGTGGAGAACTGAAATGACTATGAGTGGGTGCTGAACCTGTCAAGGACAGAGACAGGGATAAGAAGAAAGGATGCCAGAGACAGATTAGTCCAGTTCTTTCAATACCATTTCATCACTGAAGGAGACTCTCTGTGGCAATCCTATCTTTGTTCTTCATGATGAAATTTATGAGCTGATATATTCTAAGAGAAGCAATGAAAGGGTCACAGGTTGGCATTGATTTAGTCCAGTGTTGGCAATATGGAGCTCTAAAAAGGAATCATGAGACAGATTTATTCATGTCTCTCTTCTGTTTGATGATGCAGTGAGAAAGAATATGACATTTCTCAGGAAAAATCTGGACACCAATGCTTTGAAATTAGGAAAACAGCTTTGAAGCCTGGGCAGCCAAACATCAGCCTTTTTATGCTGCATACCAGAGCTCTACAAATGGTGGCTCATCACCTAAACTGATGAATCCATAATCAGGATATTGTATATGAAAAATCTATTTTCAATTAAGAAAAAAACAAATTTTCATTGGCACAAGCATGGATGCTTATTTATGTGTAATGTACCGCCACTTTTGCACAATAGCATAAATGAGTAGTTGCTAATTAGTTAGTTAGTAGTTGCTCATTTAGTTAGTAGACACTAAAATATCTACTATTTGGCCCTAAATGGTAAAAATGCTGGCCTCGTTGTTAGAGAAAGCAGACACAGCCTCACGAATGAGGCAATCCTGGTTAGTTCATTCTTTTATGATGCAAGAGTCATGCTCAGAACACACATTTCTGGAACCTAAAAGAACACTACACACTGCTGAAAGTCTCCAAGTAAGTCTATGGGGTCTGGATAGGTAATGGAGTTGGAATAAACATGTTTCTTGCCTTGTTACTCCTTATGAAAATTGTTTTTAACCTTCAATATTTTTTACAATGAAAACTTATTATCATGATTTGTAGCTATCTACAATTCCTGGCAGGCTTCTGTATCCATCCATCATAATATAATGTCAGCCTCAGTGCCAACGTGTTAAAGGGTAATGAATTCAGTATCCTGTAGCAGTACTTCAGGGATTAGGAATGTGTATTTCCTCTAAATCTCCTGTTTCTATCTTGTTTTTTTTCCATGAAAACTACCAACTGATGGTGTGAGGTATAGCTTTGTGGGGTTTTCTGAAGTGTGTTTATGTACAAACATATAGGGTAGTTTGGGACCAGGGGTCTCTAAATAGCTACTCCCTACAAAACATTTCAACAAGTAGTGGGCCTATATATCATAGTTTAAAAGAAGAATTAAGAGTCTACTATCTTCTAGGAAGTCATTTGTGCCTGTAGAAATGTCTGATCACTTCTATATTAATAATGGGTGTCCATAGAAGCACAATCAAAGGTAGATATATGTATATATAACCTAGATTTATGGGGTGATTCATTTATTGGAGGCATTATTTAACATGGTTATTGATACTGACAAGTCTCATAATTTGCCATCTGCAAAGTTGCAGTTCAAGAATAAATAGTAATACAATCATTCTGAGTCCAGTGATTTAGGAATTTAGGGACAGGGTATGGGAAAATCATGGTGTACATCCTGCTGTAGATCTGAAAGTCAGAAAACCAGAAGCTCTGGTGACTGAATATCTCAGCTTAAGAAGAGTGAAATTGTGTCTTTTTCCACTTAGTTCTATTGAGGACTCTCATTAGATTGAATGACGTCCTCCCCCATTGAATATAGTCATCTACTTTATTCCGTTTACAGATTCAAATGTTATTCCCTTCCAGAAGTCCTCACACAGACATACCCAAAAGTCATCTAATACATTTTGGTCCCTAGTAAAATTGAGGAATAGCATTAAAGATCATAACTGGATCCTGTCTGAAAGAGGCAGTGTCTTCAGAAGGGCCTTAGATATATGGGGAGGAGACTAAGATGAGATAGCAACAGGAATGTCTGCTAGGATCTCTAACGTTCTGCTTTTTGTACTGCAATATTAGATCCTGGTGATTCAGTAACAGACTACTTCAAAATGGATGGTTTAAACAATAGACATGTATCATCTTCTAGTTCTGGGTGTTAAATACCAGAAAACACAGTTTTAGCAGCATTGGTAGCCTCTGCAAGCCTATAGGGATAAATCCACTCCAGATTTATCTCTCAGAACCTGGCATTTTAGTGACTATTATTGCAATTTTTATATTCACATGTACATAAATGCATATTTATGTTTCAATTGGTCCTTCTATATAAGGAAATCATATCAGATTTAGGCCTCATTTTAGTCCAGCACAACCTTGCCTTCACTAGTCATATCTGTAACTATTTTCATGAGGCCAATCAATTTCTGGGTGAATTTGAGGGAAGAGCAAAATTCAACATATATCACCTTCTCACCATTTATCTCTTCTATATTTTCTTTATCCCCACCTCTTCCAGGATCTACTCCTGTGCCTCAGATTCTGTATATGTTCCAACACCATTGCAAGTTGGCCAAAGACATCAGCAAAGCCACAGAACATTAAGGTAAATATTTAAACATTATTCTTGTTAGTTCCTATACATGTGAGCTAAGAAATTCCACCCTGCCTGTGGTACTCAATTGCTGTTTCAGTAAGACAAGAATAATGTACTTCATATAGTGATTGTATGCACCAAATTATACAACCTGGCATGGCTCAATCAATAGAAACCATTTCACTCAGTGACTGATGTAAGCAGAAGCAGAGATTCACAGCTAAGCACTGAGCTGAACTCCTGGATGAGCAAAGGGGTCAAGACCATGCTCGGGAAACCCACAGAAAAAGTTGACCTAAGCAACTGGGAGCTCACAGACCCCAGTCTGACAGCTGGGGAACTAGCATAGGACTGAACTAGGCCCCCTGAATGTGGGTGTCAGTTGGGGGCCTTGGGCAGTCTATAGGATCTCTAGCAGTGGAACCATTATTTATCCTTAGTGAACCAATGGGCTTTGGGAGCCCATTTCCTGTGGAGGGATACTCGCTCAGCCTAGGTCCTGCCCCAAATATTGTGTCATACTTTGATGATCCCTCATGGGAAGCCTCACCGTCCCTGGGGAGTAGATGGAGGTGGGATGGGGGGTTGGTGGGGGCATGGGAGGACAGGAGTGAGAGGGAAATGGGATTGGTATGCAAAATAAGATTGTTTTAATTTAAATAAAAAATAATTTTTTAAAAATTGCTCAACATCCTTAGCCATCTGGGAAATGCAAATCAAAACATCTCTGAGCTACCATCTTACACCTGTCAGAATGGCTAAAATCAAAAACACCAATGACAGTCTATGCTGGAGAGGATGTGGAGAAAGGGGAACACTCCTCCACTGCTGGAAATCACTATGGTAGTTTCTCAGGAAAATGGGAATGAGTCTACCTCAAGATCCAGCAATTCCTCTCTTAAGCATCTACCCAAAGGATGCAGCTTTGTACCACAATGACATCTTTTCAACTATCTTCACAGCAGCATTATTTGTATTATTTTTTGATAAATGACAATACAGAGTTGGGTGGTATGGAATGGGGTATCTGTGAGGAGTATGTGAGGTTACTAGGACCAAAAATAATATACGAAATTGTCAAAGAATTAGTAAAATGTGTTAAAACTGAAAAGATGCTATCACATTTTGGGTGTTAGGGCATAATGGTTGTACTAGTGTGAATGGTGACAATGCAGCAATTGACCTGCAGATTGTATTGGATATTCATAAATTTTATTTTCATTGTGAGAGATTTGAAAAGATAAATAATTGCTAACATTGCCAATGGAGTAATTAACTTACTGAAACCTTAAAGCAGGTAATCCTTTCACGTTTCAACTCTTGATCTAGAGCTTATTTATGATCCTTTTGGGGTAAAGAAAACAAACAAGATCAATTATTTCATAAGATAGGAATTAGCAAAGCAGGCAACAGAACCTAAATAAATTTCCTACTCTTTCTTAAAGCACAGAAAAAGTAGTTTTGTACTCAGTGTATTGTTACAGGGGTGTGGTTTTGTTTCTCTGTATCCCTTACTTCTTAAAGCAAGAAGAGGGGAAGAAATCCAAGTTTACAATGTATGATTGAACTTACAGAATATTTCTAATGCTGCTCCTTGCTTGTGACATGGTCTCTCAGAAAGCACAACAAATCTGGCTTTGGTGGCTCAGGCTGAGACTCCCAATGCTTGAGAGAATGAGGCAGGGGGATCACTGTTGGCTTGAGGATAGCCTGGGCTAAACCCTGAGTTCCAAGACAACCTGAACTACAAAGTGAGACTGTCTCAAAAGAATGAAAATTACCACAACATCAAAAACACAGCAGCCTCTGGACCGAGTACAAGCAGCTTCATCCTGAACAGCAATGACTCTCAAACTTAGGGCCCCCTCAGGAAACCAGAAACCCATACAGACAAACACTAACTTTTTTAAAAGATAATTTGTTGCTTTACTTTTATTTGAATTATATTTCAACAGTTACAGTGGATATTTACTATATATGTATATATGCATGTAGGTATATACATATGTATATATCATATGTTCATATATGTTATCATCTCAAAGTCAAATAAAGATTTCAAATAAAATGCAAGTTAGATTTTCACTGTTCTCTTCAAACACTTAGAGTTAGTCATCACCTTGTTGCCTCAGTGTCCACAGGACATTTCCTGCAAGCAAAAGTACTTTTCTATATAATCACAAAAACACCACTAAAATCAAGAAAACCATACTGATATGTAACTGAATTCTAATCCTTAAGTACCATCCAAACTTCAGTAACTGTCTCAACAATGTCTTTTATAATGAAGGGACCAGTTTAGAACTATGTACTATATTCACTTGGTAAGTCTATCTTTCTGTACAGTTCTTGTGCTTTCATTTGGCTTTCAAAATCTCAGCCCTTTTGAGTACTTTAGGCAAATGCAGTTGCTTTAGAGAATGCCCCTTAGTTTGGACAATCAGATGTTTCATCATTCTAAGACTTAGGTTGTGCATCCTTGGCATAAATACCACAGAAGTTATGTTGTGTTCTCAGTGCATCCTAGTCCTTTGTTTATAAAAAAAAACACAAATATGATGACGCATATCACAATTTATAAATTAATTGTATCACTGGTTCTGACAAATGTTACACATGGCATCTCACAATGGTATCACTACCAGCAAAGTTATGTGGAAAGACACTTGTAGCATCATCACACTAGAAGTCTGGTCCTGAGTCTACCATTACAACTTTTTCTCTGATAATTCCTACCAGCATACCATACCAATGTGTCCACGAGTACCGTCCTACCTCTATGCCTTTGCTCATACAGCTCCCTTTGTGCTACATAACCATCCCATGCCTGCCAATCTCTCATGTCCCAATCTAACTTGAATTTTAGTGGGAAATTCAAATACCACATTGTCCATAAAGTTTTTCCCTACTATGCCACTCCTGACTTGGAATTTTATCATTTCTTTAGCACATTATGCTTTCTCTTTTAATAATAACATGATGTCTTATAAAAATTTAGGTGATAAAGTATGAGGTCTTTGTATTCAGCCAACATCATCAATATCTGTTTTGTCCGCAGTCTATCCAAACTACTATCCATAGATACCATTTAATGTGATGCCATGTTGATCATGATAATATTCAACAGTGTTTACTAAGTGTGAACTAGATATTATTTTACATTGTTCAGCTCATCTTAATTTTTGTACCTGCCACATGAATTGGGTGTCCTCGTTATGATCTTTTTATAAAAATAACTCAAAATGGTAAATAAATATACTTTATTGATACAAAGAATCATTGAATAAATGCAAAAATATTAATAAAGATCTATTCAATTCTGATGCCTTCTAACCCCAATTCTTGAGAGTACTTTTTCTACTAAGGGCTATTTGAGTGGGCAAACTATAAGAAAACCCTTAGAAGAGGGAAATCAGAAACCAAGGAAGTTCGCTTAGAAATAGAGAAAAACAAAACTTATTGTAGAAATCAAAACACAAAGAGAGAAATGGAGGCAAACACTTGAACCTCAGACAAATTCAAAGCATGCTAGCTTCAGTTTTTTGATGTACAAAATGATACTTATCGCTGTAGTGTCTGTATATGTATACAAAAACATATGCATGTAATTGATAATTGATGTTATATTAAGCTGTTACCACCATTTATTCCTTTTGTCACATACAGAAACTTAAATACAAATGATTCATTAAACACGGTTCCTAATGTGAAGTCTTATCTCTGTACTCACACTATCAAGTACACTGCTGGTGGATTTACAATTCACACACAATAATCTTCACTGGTTTCAAGTATGCAGTCTGTTGAGTTGATATGTGTTTACATCTGTGAAACTATCTTCAAAATTTAGATGTAATGAATATACCCATTAATTTTTATCATCATATTTTTAGAATGATAAAAAATATATAACTATTATACTGCTCCAGAGAATACAAAATACCATCAACAAGGGATTACCATTGACATCCAGCTAGAAACTTTTGTTCCTCCATTTACTAGGGATTCCGAGGACTGCAAGAAGATGGCAGAGGGAACCTCACACATGAAGGATTGTGAGATATTAAAGATAATAGCAAACCGGACAGTAAGTGCCCTACCTGCTTAGGGGAATTAATATATCAGTGCAGCTCCAGTTCAAGTTCCTTACATGCTGGCTTCTAACGTTTTGTGTTTTTGTTTCTCTAATTTATTTGCAAAGAATCCTTATTGATCTGGAAAGCATCTTGGTGCAGACTGGGAAACTTTAAATCTCTTTCATTTATAAGATTTTCTTCTTAAAGTGGAAGAAAATTGAACGGATATGGATGACAAAAAAAGGCTAAAATGGAAGTTAGCCAAGATGGGGTGCTTTTCTCACATGACAGTATGAAACACTGGAAGCATCTGCAGGACAGTAGGGGCTACCTAATTAGCTGGGGAACTGGAGAGCATCCAGACTTCATCTAAGTGAGACAAGCCTACTAGCTCATCTCTGCCTTGAGTCCTGATTTCACCCTCAACTTTTGCTTTGCCTTATGGGGGTAATGAAGTCCAAGACTGAAACTTTCCTAGACTTTGCAAATGCATATTTCTCCCATGCCCTTTCCATATGAATGTGGCTTTTTTTAGATGTCAAAACACCATGGGTCATGGAAAACTTAGAACATCTGTCTGTGCAGTCAGAACAAAAACAACGTGGACTATCTAAAACTCATGCAAAGAACTTACAATCTGTTATGAGACAGTCCAGCTGAGAGATACTTCACTCTGATGAGTAAAGAGTGTATGATATATTGGTGACAGAATCTCTGTGATTACTAAAAATCATCAAATATCTAATGGCATTTGAAATATAAAACAAATATATAGAAGACTAATATATTTAAATTTCAAAAGCATGGAAGATGTGGTTGATATCAGTGCTTCTATTAGGTACTTTTCTGTAACTGTGATAAAATACCATGACCAAGGCTATTTACAGAAGAGATTTTTTGGTTTATATTTCCAGAGAGGTAGAGTCCATGATGGTGGGGACAGCACAGCAGCTGACAGCAGGCAGCAGACAACAGGCATAGTGGCCAGAGCAGCAAGCTGGGAGCTCATATATTAATCCACAAACAATAGGCAGAAGGAGCTAATTTGGAATAGTGTGAGCTTTTAAAACCTTAGAGCATACCTCCAATGACACACTTCCTCCAGCAAGACCACACTTTATAAACCTCTCCAGACAGCGACATCAACCAGAGACCAAGTGTTCAAACATCTGAACCTATTGGGGCAAACTCATTCAAAGCACTACATTGATGAAATTATTCAGGCTTTCATCAATAGGCAGAGGCATCTTCGGGTGATAGGCCTATACATCACTAGCTGTGTGTGTGGGATATACCTTCACAAGTGTGCAGGCATGTGCATGTAGAATCCAGAAGTTAAAGATGGGTGTCTTTATAGAGTTGTTTTTTCTATACCTTGTGTTTTCAGACAAAAGTATTCCTCTGAATCTGGAAAACAAAGATTTGACTGGACTACCTAGGTAGTAACTCCCAAACATCCTCCTGGCTCTGGCTTTTTATGTGGTATGCTGGGGAACTAAACTCAGGTGTTGAGACTCTCACTTCAGTTCCTCATGCCCGGACAGGAAGCACTTACTGTCCGGGCCATCTCCTCACTCCTTTAAGTTTATCATTTATTTTGAGCATTGATTTCTTCTTCAGTTGCATAGGAAGAACTCTAGAATATATTCTTTAAAGTAGTTCTGAAACCAAATGAAACCATATAATAAAGTATTTGCCTAATATCTAATACCTAGAAAGTTCTCAATAACAGAGTACCTCATTCATTTCCCATACATCTGGACCTGCCACATTTTAAGTGAGAAAATTTCATAAATGATGACTATCCCATGAAATTGTTAGGACCAGAAGTGTTTCAGATTTCTTTTATTAGATTTGACATCTTTCTTGCCTTGTAATGAGATATATTGGGGTTGAAACTCAAGTCTAAACATGGCATTTATGTTTTTATGTATACCATACACATATAAACTAAAGGCAACTATATACAAAATTTTAATGCACCTGCATTGTAACCTTAATTCATCACATCAAGTCAAGCGTGGAATATGACATTTTGCATGTAGATGCTTTGGATTTTGAAGTATTTCATCCTTCTGGAAGCACAGTTCTGTTAGATGGAAGTCATCCTAAATTTACATATTACTAAATTCATAGAAACTAAATAACTGGCATGATCTCCAAAACAGCTAAAATGCCAACAGAAGCACTGCTTATAAAACAACCAAAATACTCTGCTCCACCTCTGCATAGGAACAAAACCATTCATCAGACATGGTGCTAATGTCAAGTGACTTCCAAAACATCTTCTGACTACATTGGTCTTTGAACAAAGCTTTGGATGTATTTCTAGACCTTTGGCATCTGGTGTAGGAAGGAAAAGGTAATCACAGGATCCCCCAAAATGTCCTATTTTAAATTGGTGCATGTTTTGTGACTATAGCAAAGACTTCAGTGAAGCTGTTGACGTGGCTCAGCGAGTATAGGTGCCTCCAAACCACACAACCTGGCCCAATGCCCAGAACCTACACAGTGGAAGGAGAACACTAATTCTGTAAAGTGTCCTCTGACTTCCAAATAGCCTCACATATGCAAACACACAGAGAGAGACTGGAATATATAAATAAATATAAAATGAAAAGAAAGGTATTCAATATAGTTCAGGAAGCTCTCACACAATCTCTTGGCACTCCCCAGTCATTCCAAAAAGAGAATAATGAATATATCTTCACGTTAGTTCAATGGTGCTTTCTCACTCCCTACTTCCACCAAAATAAAGTGGTATTTAGACAATCTCTGTGAGACAGCTTAAAGAGATGCCTTTGTTGTGGAACTATCTTTTTGTACACTGTAAAGATATGACTTTGCCAAGGCACCTTCTGACTGATTTAATAAAGAGATGAATGGCCAAGAGCTTGGCATGAAGAGGTTAAACAGGACTTCTAGAAAAGGAGAAAGAAGGAGGAGAGAAGGGATGAATCTAGGCCTGAGGGACATACCAGAGGAGTTGGAGAGGAAGCAGAACATACAGGAGGAGAGGTAAAAGCCACGAGCCATGTGGCAGCAATAACTTAATTTAAACTATAAGACCTAGTTAGAAACAAGCCTAAGCTAAGGCCAGGCTTTCATAATTAATAACTCTCTTTGTTATGATTTGGGGGATGGTGGTCTAAGAAAGCCTGCCACAAGCCTTGACTTTCCACTGTGCAAGGCCTCTCTATTTTTCAGTAAGAACATCATATTGGAAAACGAATGCATTTTACATGCTAGTTGAGAACTCAGGAGGCATGTCACTATGTTTCACCAGTCCTGCCAATAATCACGGATGACCTATCCCATCACTGTCCAGTTACGTCAGGCCCACGTGTTTTCCAAGTCAATACAAAATATATGTTGAATCTGATGGATGACATGACATTCTTTTTTCATTAAAAAAAATCCATTGAAGCAAGTGGGTTTTAGTTGGAATTCATATAACTCCTTTAATTTTACATGCAAACCGATAGCTTTGTTGACAGGATTCACACACCAGAAGTTGCCAGCTGTGGTGCTTGAATAATGAGTCCCAGGTTTCTAAGATAGTGTAGATTACAAATCTAGGTTATGAAATGAATTGGAGTTCTTTGTGACTTTAGATTGTCACAATTGACCTTTTAAAAATACTTTTATTTAAATTGGAAACAACCTTATTTTACATATCAATCCCAGTTCCCTCTCCCTCCCATCCTCCTATGCCCCACACTGACTCCCTCCTCCCACCCCAACCACTCCACAGTGAGAGGGGAGGCCTTCCATGGGGATCATCAAAGTCTATTATATCATTTGGAGCAGGGCCTAGGCCCTCCCCCATGTGTCTAGGCTGAGAGAGTATCCCTCCATAGGGAATGGGCTCCCAAAGTCTATTCCTGCCTATGGATGAATACTGATCCACTGTCAGAGGCCCCATAGACTGTCCAGGCCTCCTAACTGTCACCCACATTCAGGGGGCCTGGTTCAGTCCTATGCTGGTTCCCCAGCTGGCGGTCTAGGGTCCATGAGCTCCCCCTTGACACTTGACCTTTTTAAAGTTCATTTTTACTTTCTGTGTGCACATGCATGCAAGCATGTTTGTTTGTGTGTGTGTGTGTGTGTGTGTGTGTGTGTGTGTGTATTGTGGGTGTGTGTGCGCACGCTACATACATCATGAAGATGTCAGAGGAAAGGTTCTGGGGGCAGTTCTCTCCTTCCACCATGTGGGGTCTAGGACCTGAATTCATCATGCAGTTCGGGCACACGCACTTTAACCCCGAGCTGCTTTACCAACACTCTTAAATGACATTTAACTTTTATTTCTAGTTACACTAATTAAGATTTAGACTCAGTTGTTCTGTAAAACTGACTGACTGGGAATTACTTCTCAGATCTAGGAAGGTTCAGAATCAGGTGTGACTTTTTAAAAATTGACCAAAATTGGGTTAAAATTGCTAAACAGAAATGTCATCAAGAAATTGTATAACATACAAAAATGCAAGGCCCGGAGGGTCTTTCAAAGGAAGAGGCCATGGTGGTTGCCAGTCTGAAGCTTGGCAGTTTCT
Organism: Cricetulus griseus; assembly: GCF_003668045.3. Classification (NCBI taxonomy): domain Eukaryota; kingdom Metazoa; phylum Chordata; class Mammalia; order Rodentia; family Cricetidae; genus Cricetulus; species Cricetulus griseus. Next base: position 13,938,452 of record NC_048604.1, read on the forward strand.
TTGATTCTCTAAGCCTGGAGTAAGTTATCTGGAATTCTCTCGCTTTGTAAGCCCCTGCATCTCAAAAGAAAGCTTCTCGGAATAGGGAGAGCACCAAGTGTCACTGGCTCTGTGCAGGAGCTTTACAAGTTTACTGTGCTTCAGCTGACTGCCTCAGACTCAATGGGAGCTCTGACCCATGATTCCTCCCTATTCAAATGCTGAAATGGAAGAAGATACTTAAAACCAAAAGTTTGTCTGATGCGTTTGGGATTACAAACTATGGTATATTAGGGTGAAGGTAGGAGTTTTCTAATTTAACTCTTTTTTAAATATGCCATTTCATGGGGCACACTATAATTACTATAGAGTGTCAGTTTGGAGAAATTGAGCCTCTGTGTTGCCCAGGCTGGAACCACACATCCCCATGCAAGCACTCCACCTGCCTCACAGCTTTTCAAGTGTTGGGGACGACAGTTATGTGTCACAGTTCCTGGCCACAGTGAGTTTCTTCGAAAGCAACTCAGTGAGATATGAGTAGTTACTAAACTTGTCAAAAGCCCTTGTTTTTATAATCAATTTCATTTTTAACAGCTGGATGATATTCCATGTTGTAAACATAGTGTATTTTCTTTATCCATTCATCTATCTATTTTCTATTTTCTTTATCTATTCATCAGTTGATGGGCATCTAAGCTGTTTCCATTTCCTGGCTACTGTGACTAAAGCTGCTGTGAACATGGATGAGCAGCCATCTTTGTGGTAGGATGCAGAGTCATTTATGTTCTATAGCAGGTTCATATTTTTGACAAACAGCTATGGTGACTTCCATAGTGACTGTACCAGTATGCACTCCTACCAGCAATGAATAAATGTTCATCTTTTCCTACATCCACGTCAACACTGGTTATCATTTGTTTTTGTTTTATTGTTTATCATAGCTATTCTGACTGGGAATTGCAAAATTTCAAAGTACTTTTGTGTTTCCCTGAAAGCTAAGGATGTTGGAAATTTAGTATTTCTTAGCTATTTTTATTTCTTCTTTGAGAGTTTCTGTGTAGCAATGATTGTTAATTAAGTTGTTGTCTTCTTGGTGTTTATGGTTGGTTGTTGTTGTTATCTGTATATTCTAAACAATAGGTCTCCCTTAGATGAAAAGCTGGCAAAGATTTTTTCCATTCAAAGGCTGCCTCTTTGTTCCAATGATGGTGTCCTTTGCTCTAAGAAGCTTTCTAGCTTCATGAAGTTCCATTTGTTAAATGTCAGTCTTAATGCCTGTGCTATTGGAGTCATATTCAGAAAATCCTTTCCTATTTCTATAAGCTCAAGCATATCCAAAGCTTTCTCTTCTATTAGATTCAGGGTATCGAGTTTTATGTTGAGGTGCTTGATCTACTCCAACAGCATAGAGTTGATATTTGTTCAGGTTAAGAGAGAAGAATCCAGTTTAATTCTTCTATGTGCAGCCATCCCATCTAATTTGACCAACACCATTTCTTGAAGACGCCATCTTTTCTCCAGTGTGTGCTGATGGCCTCTTTGTCAAAAATCAGGTGGCTATATGAGTGTGGGCTTACATATGGGTCCTCAATTCTATTCCATTGTTCAATGACTCTGTTTTTATGCTAGTACCATACTGTTTTTATTACTATAGCTCTCTGGTATAACTTAAAATCTTGGGATGGTGGTAAAGAGTTGGTGGTGCATGCCTTTAATCCCAGCACCCAAGAGGTAGAGGTATGTGGAGCTCTGTGAGTTCGAGTCCAGTCTGGTCTACAGAGCAGGAAGTACAAGCAAGGAACTTCTTTAAAATGCAATAAATGACAGAGACAGCTGGCTGCATGCATAGTCACCCAAGGCTCAGAGAAACATTATGGAAAAAGTGATGGAGAAACTGTGAGATACAGGGGCAGAGTCCCCATGGAGGTATACTCTCTTAGCCTAGATACACAGGAGAGGGCCTAGCCCCTGCCCCAAATGACTTGAACAGATTTTGATGATCCCTCATGGAAGGCCTCGCCCTCCCTGGGGAGGGGATGGGTAATGGGATGGGGAGGTCAGGGGGCATAGGAGGATAGTAGGGAGAGGGAACTGTGATTGGTATGTAAAATAAGATTATTTCTTTTCTTTCTTTTTTTTGGTTTTTGAGACAGGTTTCTCTGTGTAGCTTTGGAGCCTATCCTGGCACTTGCTCTGGAGACCAGGCTGGCCTCAAACTCACAGAGATCCGCCTGCCTCTGCCTCCCGAGTGCTGGGATTTAAAGGTGTGTGCCACCCATACCCGGCTGATTGTTTCTAATTTAAATAACATCTATTATAAAAAAGATTCAGGGGCAGTAGATAACTATAACAAAGCAATGTTTTACAGACACAACAGGAAAGTTGCACATGTGCACTAATCAGTGACTGTGACTATTATGCACAAGACCTCCACAAGATCAATCCAAACAAAATATCATCATGGAGAAGAGAAGAAGTTAGGAAATCCTGACCTTGGATGAGGAGCTATTGGCAATTATTGGTTGCTGAGAAAGAAGAGTCACTTTTTTTCATGGATGCAGGCCATGAGGAACCACCCATACACATATAGGTAGCTCTATACCTATGCACATACTGGCAGACCTAAGTGGACTCCATGGATCAACAAGAAAGAAACAAAGGAAGGAAGGAAGGAAGGAAGGAAGGAAGGAAGGAAGGAAGGAAAAATAAAGAACACTAAACTAGGAAGGAATAGTGGCAGTAGAGAATTGGAAGTGGGTAGACTTGATTAAAACATATTATAGCATTTATGAAATTCTCAATCATTAAAAAGAAGAAAATAGAAGTAAATGATCAAGCTGAGGCATAAAACACTGCCTCTGGCAATTTCGAGTGTGTGTGTGTGTGTGTGTGTGTGTGTGTACATTCATAAATTCAATAATGTCTGTCTTGACACACTAATACACAGACTGACTTTCTGAAAACTCAACTTCTTACCTAAGCAATCACTCTACTGGGGAAAGAACTTACCAAAATATGTGTCACATGTCTTCACCCAAGATTTTTAAATTCCTGAATCTGATTTTATTCATGTATGTTTACTACTAGCAACAATGTTGGATTGATTAGTCAGCTTGGTTAAATGGTCAGGTGGCAATTTCTTTTATGACAATTGCAAAACATAGATTAGAAACTGTCTCTCTGCTGGCACAGCCTTAGCAACTCCAAGACTGAATTACTATACCAGCAGTATGCATTTAACCACCATTCCAGGAGACTATCCATCTCCTTTGAGCACTTCTGCTGTCTAGCCACAGCTCTATTTTCACCTCCTCTCTTGAGCCAACATCACCAAGAAATTTGTCTAAGCAAATTTTGAGCTGGAAACTGAAAACAGGTGTTTTCATTGAAAGGGAAGGGGAAATGTGGGAATTGTCAGAGATGAATTTTACTGACATGCAGTTACCATATGCAGGCCTTCACCAGTTATATAGGTTATATGCCTCCTCTGCATCCTTCCAGTATATTGAGAAGTGTCTTGAAAGCAAATCTATATTTTTCTCTCTTCCCCATAAAACTCCCTTTTACCTGTTAGAGCATTGGTGAGGGAGTGGTTAGCTTGAGTCACTGTTGAGTGTATGGTTGATAGACAAAATGAATAGTCCTCAGTGTGTTTGAAGTTTCTTTTCATTGATTAAGGAGCACTCCTCTGATGTTCAGTTATATAAAGATGAAAAGACAAGGGGAGTCAACAAAAGAAATGAATCATTTGAATAGCATGATTACCATTCTGCAGTGATCTGAAAAAGCCAATATTTTTACTTAAATCAGATTTGCTTTCTTCTTCCTTTTCTTCTTCTTCAGAAAAAGACTTGACCTTTACCAGTGGCCACATAAGTAGAAGGTCAGACAAACCAAAAAAAGAAGTCTCATCTCATTTTGTCTCCGTTTGTACTTTAGTCTCCCCCTTTGTTTCCATCCATTCTGGGTCAAATATTACTTTCACTGAGAATGTGTTTATGATACCATGCCTATGTGAAACCCAAAATAAGTATGTAAAAATAAAAATCACATTAATTCAGCTGGCTACAGTGGTATATATTTTCTTCATGATTGCAAAAATTGTGAGTATTTAGACAAGTTTAAGTTTAGAGGTGTGAACATTTAAGTTATGCAGAAGTTTTGACAAACCAAATTTTATAAATGTCTTTAAATATGTTTTACTTCTTAAGTTGCAAGTTATAGCTTATCAAACTAACACAACAAAGTTCGAGTGTAATATTCTTGGTCTGCCCTTCTGTGTTTTAAGAACAGAGGATCATAGGCATTTGTCTAAACAGCATGAATAAATTGTAAATTATCCACCCACATTTTCTGATTCTCAAAATTCCAAATGCTATGTCAACCATCTATAAGAGAGTAAGTACAAGTTTAAGGGTTAATTCATCACAGATTTAGATTATCGTGAAGCATCCTGAAGAAGAAAAAGTACACACCTAGAGCATCAGTTCCTGGGTCATGATACCTGCAGAAGTAGTTAGCTAGCAGTTTAGCAGTTACACGGTCAGCTTTAACTGAAGCACTCTGTGACTCTTAAACTTTATCCATTAGGCTGTAGTTCTTTTCTAAAGAAAAGAGCTTCTTGTGAAATAAAACATTCTCATGTTCAAAATATCTGTATTTTGCAAAGAAATCGACTGGAGAATACTCCAAAACACCTGATGGCTGTAGAAATAGAACAGGTGGATGAGATCCAACAATAGAGAGTTGTTTTCAAACCCTGTCATCACATTGTTTCTACATTTCTGTTTTCATAATCAGGAAAAGTATCTATGCTTTCAGGAAAAGTATCTATGCTTACTTCATTATATAGCACCATTGAGGGATGAATGAGAAGAAAAGGCAGAGTTGTGTTGTTGGAGTTCATGACAACTTTCTGCTTTGGTGTTAACTAACAACCAGTAACACACTCTGCAACTCCTCTCTCCCGGAAGAGCCTGTTTGTTCAGGGTCTTTTTGGCCTTTCTGTAGCATGGCCTCCTGTGGCAAGGCTTGTGGTCAATTTTAGTCTACAAAGGAGAAGAGAGAGTGAGTGTGGTGTTTTAGGCTTGCCTTGGGGAAGAGGAGTATCACTTCTATGGTGCATGTTGGAGAAAGGGAAATCTGTAACCCATGACTCACTTAGTTGCTTTCATATGTTGTTTCCTCGTTTTTACTCCAGTAACCACAAGCATCTACTGAGGTTACATCATCAGCTTCTGCTTTGTCAATCATCACTCATTTAGGGAAGGGATATAGGTGCTATCAGATTCACAACTCTGATTTCCCCTTTGTAATCCTGGTCTGTGTTGTGGGATATTTTGATCACACTCTGACACTCCCAAGACTGCCCAATAATACCTTGAATGAGGGGGCTGAGCTGACTAGAATTAGCCATGGAGAAGCCAGCAATTTGGATAGAGAAGATGTACAGGAAGGAAAGGGCAAGGACTATAGTTTGAGCTCTCCTTGTTCTAGGATGAGGGAAGAGACGTGTCTCTGGACAAAAAGCAACATCGGCTAGTTCCTACTTATAGTCTCTGAACTAGGAGGTTTTCAACCCAGCATTTGATTTCTGAGTCTTATAAATGAATAGAATGATTAAGACTCAATGTAAACCTACATATGGCAGCCACAGCAGAGACAGGGCCACAGAACCTGAAGTCCCACCAGGCTGCAGCCTGGGTAGCCTGGTGGGTCACTGACTGTGGTCATGGGGCAGCAGACGATAATAAAAGTATCAGTGGATTCATGTGCAGCCACTAAGGCAACAGAGAAGCAGCAGGTCTGTACTTCCATCTTAATATCTGCTGTCTCCTCTTAGCACTCACACCCATGACACTCATCACTTCCTGTCTATATCTACTTTTGAATAGTTTTCTCATATTTAGAAGTGGGACAAGGTAATGGCAGTGTTTACCTCACAGAGCTTAGTGCTCAGTATGCATTTGCTACAATCATTTTAAAATCTGTAATAATAACTGAGTGAACAGCACAGAGCTCCACATGGGTAGAATTTTACAAGTCACACATTTAAACATACCTATCCACAGCATGAGGCTAAAGCCCCTCACATCTTCTCTGGAACAGTAATCATCTTCACTTACAACTCACCGTGTTACATGCTATTCCGTCTGTGCATGGGTTCTTTTATTTCTTTTACCAAGAAAGTTGCTATTTGTTTTCTGACTCTCTTAACTTGCTTTCTCTAGATCATTCCTACCACTAAACATACACCCTGCCCTCTCTTGCTTCTCATTTTCTTAAAGTCTTAGTTTAGATATAATTTCCTCTAAAAACTTTTTTCATTGCCCATTATGTTCTAGTGAAATTCCTTTGTAGGCACTCACATAGGACTCATCTCTGTAGTGTCTAGTCATTTGCCTATGCCTTAGTATTTTTTAATCTCCCATAAGAGCACATATTTGTTGAGGCCTTACTTAGTATTTAATACCATGTTGTGTCCCAGCATCTGATTAGAATACAAATAAATATTGTATTGCTTTACCACCACAAACATACAACATACCTTCTCTTGTAAGCTATCCTTGAAACTCATTTAAACATGATTTTGTCATAGAAATGTATAACATGCAAGTATATGCCAGTCTATAGTTCCCTGGGAAAGGCATTTATTCTTCTAATGGGAATAGAAAAATAAACTGTGCAAGGTCTTCAAGGCTATTGCAGCTCTGATTATTTCTAACAATTACAAATCTCTGCCTATTTCATTCTTCCAAAGTGTTTAATTCTTACCAGTTCAAGGCAGTGTCAGCTCCAGACTACAGGACCATTCTCAGAGACAGCAACCAAAAAGGATTGACAAGTAACAAAAATACAAAGGAATGAAGCCAAATCTTTTCATTTGTCATAGAAATTTTCCAGCCAGGGTTGGTCAATAGCTTGGAACCTCACATAGCCTTGTATTCCCTGATACTTTGTTGGAACATGAGCTAAATAATGACTAAGGAAAAATGCCAGCCACAAAGTTGCCAAAAGACACAATTATTGTCAAGCATGGTGCTATGGAGAAAGCAGATCCAATTCTGCCCAATTCTATTGTATTTGCCATCTTCTTTATATATATGTAGAGCAACTTAATAAATAGGTTGTCCTTCTAGTAACTGACTTATCTTGCCAGAGTATTGACATCTTAGAGCCAGAACTCCTGACTATGAAAAGCTTTGGGAAATTAAATGGGAATACCCAACATGTCTACCAGCCCCTAGGGTTTGGGGTTTTAATCAAATTAGAAAGCACTAGGAAAAGGTGTCAGTAAAACTAATAAAATCCTAAAGCACTAGACAAGGTTGTCACTGATACATCTTGTTTGTAAAATTGTAATGAAGTTTGAATATCAAGAAACAAGTATGTTACAATTTTGTTGCAGTTTTCCACAAATTGCCTAATCAGATGCTATTGCTTGAGACCATCTCCTGCTTTGGGGTGAGCTGATCCTCTAATGGACTGCAATGTATCAAAGATCATCTCTGCAGATGAATTTCCTGTTGAGTTGCATGTGAGCCAATTGGGAAGGATACAAACTCATGTATTGATGTGTTTTGTTGGGCCTGGCACCAAAAAAAAATTATATAATGCATTTACATTAGAATCATATGCTTGCTAGACACTTAGCAAAAAGTTGGCATGGATAAATGCTTACCTATATTTATGTTTACTTTCTTTGTTTATTTTTTTAGTTTGTTTTGGAGACAGGGTCCTGCTATGCTGCCCTAGATGGTTAGAACTTACTAAACAGTCCAAACTGCCTTTGAGCTCAGACATCTGGCTGCCTCTACCTCCCCTAAGTAGCCGGATAAAAGGTGTGTGCCACCAAGCCTGGATTTTTTCTTTGCCAAATATGAAAATATACTAAATTGTATATCTGTTGTGTTCTTCCTGGGAAGAGGAGAGGCAGATACTGAATGAAATAGAATTAGGAGTGTAAATGTTTCCTTCGAGTAATATATGTTAGAGATACACGGATGTAGGAGCAGAAATTTGTGTACTAAACTTTTCAGGCTATGATGCCCATTAAAGAAAAAGGACAAAATAGTTTTGGGCAAGCAAACATCATATTGTGGTTCATATTCCAAAAGTCCCACTGAACCCATTGGAGAGATGCAGAGCAAAATTTTCCCATGGTGGTATCCAGTGATGATGGGAAATGGCTAGAGCCTGATACTCTTATCAAGTTATGATAAATATCCGTAACAAGTACGCCCAAAGTAGAAGGTAAAGGTACTACTCGGTGGAGAGTGTCAAACAAACATAGTCTATACCTTGAGAGAGCCAATCAGCACACCACAAAGAAAACACTACTATATTATATTCTTTTGCAAAGATAAAACAACCTGCTGTTACTAACAAACCAAGCCTAATCACATTTATGTTACTTCCCAGACTGAAACCTACATGAAAAGAATGGGTGCCTTGGAAGAGTCTTATTTTGGACAAAAGGAATCAATGCTCAGTCACTGGCTTGAGGCTGCAGTTGAATAGTGAATTATTTCATCAAAGAAAATATAAATGCATCACATCTCTAACTAAAGAAGACTATTTAGGATATCACCTTTCAATGGGAATTTTTATAGGAAATGGCTTATGTCTTCAGGATTTTAGATCATTCTAATAAAAAATCAAAATGAGCAAATCCTGCTTGTTTGTGAGTAAAATGAAAAACTGGCAGAATCAACATTTTAACAACTCAGGGATCGCTCTGTCCTGCATTGGATGCCCAAGCCTCAGTCAAGTCTGGGCACTGCTCTGCACCCCAAACTACCCCATCAACCCCTGCTCACTTTCCTCTGCCCACCCAGGCAAGAGTGGACCTGCCCAGACCGGGAAGGCTCACCCTGAGTCCAGACACATGCCACCATTGTCCACCTACCACCCTTTGCCATCCGGCTGCCCGCCAGAGGCTGAGCCCTCTGCCTGCCACCTGAGAGAGGGAGAGACACCACCTGCACTGACTGGAAGAAGAGAAGGGAAGAAGACAGAGTAAGAACACAATCAACAACAGAAAAAACCAATATGACACCACCAGAATCTAGGGACTCCACACCAGCAAGATCTGAAAAGCCCAACACAGAGGATGAAGAGGAGATGGATCTCAAAAATTATCTTAGGAAGATGATAGAGACTTTTAAAGAGGAAACAAGAAAGTCCCTTAAAGAAATAGAAGAAAAAAACAAGCAAAAAATTACATGAGATGGAGGAAAAGACAAACCAAAAAATTCAAGAAATAAACAAATCTCTTAAAGAATCTAAAAAAAGCCAAGAAAAAACAACCAAACAAGTGAAGGAAGCACTCAAAATAGTTCAAGGCATGAAAGCTGAAATAGAAACAATAAAGAAAACACGGAACGGGGGGGGGGGAATGCTGGAAATAGAAAGGCTGGATAAGTGATCAGGTACTAAAGATGTGAGCATAAACAATAGAATTCAAGGGATGGAAGAGAGAATCTCAGTTATTGAACACTCTCCAGAGGATATACAGTCATTGACCAAAGAAAATCTCAAGTCCAACAAATCCCTAACACAAAATAGCCAGGAAATATGGGACACCGTGAAAAGGCCAAACCTAAGAATAATAGGTATATTAGAAAGTGAAGAAATACAGCTCAAAGGTACAGAAAACATATTCAACAAAATCAAAGAAGAAAACTTCCCCATCCTACAGAAGGATAGGCCTATGAAGTACAAGAAGCTTACAGAACACCAAACAGATTGGACCACAAAAAGAAGTCCCCTTGACACATAATAATCAAAACACCAAACCTACAAAATAAAGAGAAAATATTAAGAGCAGCAAAGAGGAAAAAGGCCAAGTAACATATAAAGGCAGACCTATCAGAATCACACCCAACTTCTCAATAGAAACTCTGAAAGTTAGAAAGTCCTGGATAGATATCCTACAAACACTAAGGGAGCATGGATGCCAACCCAGACTACTGTACCCAGCAAAACTTTCAATCACTATAGATGGAGATATTCCATGACAAAACCAGATTTAAACAATACACATCCACAAATCCAGCACTACAAAAAGTTCTGGAAGGAAAGCTCTAACCCAACGAAGATAACTACACTCACAAAAACATAGGTAATAGATAATCCAATTTTACCAAACACAAAAAGAAACAGGAGAGCAAAATACACACACAATGACACCACCAACAATAAATGCAAAACAAACAAGAACCAACAATAAAGGGACATTAATATCCCTAAATGTCAATGGTCTTAACCTGCCCATAAAACGATACAGGCTAACAGAATGGATACGAAGACAGAATCCATCCTTCTGCTGTATATAAGAAACATACCTCAACTTCAAAGACAGGTGTTATCTCAGAGTAAAGGGTTGGGAAAAGATTTTCCAATCAAATGGGCCCAAGAAACTAGCTGGTGTAGCAACCCTAATATCTAACAAATTAGACTTCAAACTAAAATCAATCAAAAGAGATGAAGAAGGGCATTTCATATTCATCACAGGAAAAGTCCATCAAGATGAAGTCTCAATCCCGAACATCTATGCCCCAAATACAAAGGCACCCACATTTGTAAAAGAAACATTACTAAGGCTCAAACCACACATAAAACCACACACACTTATAGTAGGAGACTTCAACACCCCGCTTTCACCAATAGTACAGGACCACCAGACAAAAACTTAACAAAGAAAAAAGGATCTAACAGAAGTTATGACCCAACTTGGTTTAACAGATATTTATAGAACATTCCATCCAAACACAGAAGAATATACCTTCTTCTCAGCGCCACATGACACTTTCTCTATAATTGACCACATAGTTGGCAACAAAGCAAACCTCCACAGGTAAAAAAGAATTTAAACAACCCCCTGTATCTTATCAGATCACCATGTTTTAAAGTTAGAATTCAACAGCAATACAAATTGCAGAAAACCTACAAACTCGTGGAATTTGAATAACACCCAATTGCATCATTCCTGGGTTGAGGAAGAAATAAAAAAAGAAATTAAAGACTTTCTAGAAATTAATGAGAATGTAGACACAACATACCCAAACTTATGGGACACTCTGAAAGCAGTGCTAAGAGGAAAGTACATAGCACTAAGTGCCCACATGAAGAAACTGGAGAAAAGTTGTTACGATAAATCTTTCTGCCAAAAACCGCCCAAGCCCCACTGCCACTGGTGAGCTTTACGCCAGCCACCAGCCCGAGTTAGGCCCAAATGAATACAATGCTGTTTGGCCAACGACTAGGATTCTCATCTGCTAGCTCAGTCTTAATTATCATAAATCTATATATTTTATAAGACTTATCTTATTGGACGCCTTATTGGCGACCCTCCTGGCCGGTGGATCACATCGTGCCGCTGGAGCAGGAGCAGAGGGAAAAGAGGGCCCATCCTGTTTCTCCTTCGCTTAAATATGAGTCTCCTTGCTGTGTCACTTCCAGCCTGGATCAGCACTTCTCTACTACATTCCCAGAATCCTCTTTGACTCCTAGTCCCTTCTACTTGCTGTCTCATTGGCCAAACAGTATTTTATTTAACAATCAATAAGATAAACATACACAGTAGAGTCCCCATCATCTCCTCTTTTCTGTCTAAATAAAAAGAAAGATAACTTATCTTTTATAATAACTGAAGAAAACTATAACTATAACTATCTGTCTTCAACTCTATCAAAGACCACAGAAGGAAAATATATATACTCTAGAATTGACAGAGACATCTGCTACCTGGACAGTCACCCAAAGTTCCTCTGTAACGTTGGGGCATTCATCTTCAGCCCATAGGCCACAGAGTGTCTGGCACACTTCTCCATTTCAACAGGAACCCTTCAGTACTGTCTTGTTTTGTAAGTTCAGCAGTCATTTTCTTGTGGGTCCTGCATGTCCAGTTTATACAGCAACAAACAGTCCAGGCAAGAGCAGTTTCTTGCCCCAATGGCTCATCTTGCCATGTTGAAAGTAAACTCCATAACAAGTTTTTTCGATGCCCATCTTTCTTTCTGACGTAATTGGTGTGCCAAGACCAGTTGTGTCTCACTGCCAAGAAAAACCCTAAACCATTTAATGCCATATTTCTGTAGGTCTTTGAAAGGTTTGAAGAATACCTAACCATCTCACATATATCTCTGTATATCTAGAAAACCTAACTAACCTAACTATAAGTTCTGACTATTATAGGTAAAAGATCTGTATAAACACAATACCTAAACAAGAGGAGACATATACATATCATAAAATTGACCTTAAAGTTTTATCAATAAATGAAAATCTATACCAATGCAAAGTATTCATTCCTATATCCTATTCCCCTTTTCTTTCTTTAAAAAGAGATTGATTATGTTCATTATCATTTATAACTAACCCCATTTAAATGAAAACAAACATTTATAAACAATATTTGCGTATTTGGGCGTCGTTTCTTCTAAACTGCTTCTTGCTGATTGGGGACGATGTTTATATACCATAGGGATCATGATAAAACATAGAAACCTGACCAAGTCCTTGATTTTGTAGTCTGTAAGGCTGTATCGTATCAGCTTCAGGGGGTCTTGTTTGATCAAACCTTATGAGCCTGGAAGGAATCCATAGCTTTTTATTTTCTGTGGAAATATAAGCAAAACCTTTATTTCTAAGTAGCCTGTCCTTAAACTTAAATTTTGAAGTTAGAGCATTTTTAAAATTTATAAGTTGGATTAATTTAGCAGCATTTATAATCAAATGTATTTTAGCAGCAGTAATTCTTTGCTTGGCAATCAAACAATTTAAAGACAACAATATGGCAAATAGTATCCAGAATCTCTGTGTATTTTTTATCTTTATGTGTCTTCTTTTACTTTCTTTTGTTTCTTTTTTCCCCCGAGACAGGGTTTTGCTGTGGAAATCCGCCTGCCTCTGCTTCCTTCTCTCAAAGCCTACATATATTTTTTAAATGTAGTATAAACCTTTAGAGGTTTTTCTTTGTCTGGATCTGTCTTTACTGTAAATCTTTACCTTTTTCTGGTTACCAGTCTTTTAACTGTTAAACAACACTGCCAAAATTAAAGTGTCGGCTTTCTAAGCTGCTGTTTTTTTCCACCTTTGCTGAGTCAGGAAATCTCTCTTAAAGCAACCATTCAAGTCTCTGCTTGTCTCTAGCAAAACAGAGATCACCCAAGAAAATGCTGCTATCATGAGGTCGCGCTTGTCTCTGATCTTTTGCTGTTAAAATCCCTTTTTAAGCTTCTGTAAAGTTTACATGGAAGTTCATAACACTACCTCCAGCTGCCCAGGTTCTGTCGCTGTTTGACTAGTCTCCAGAAGGCAGGAAGGCAGCTTGTGGTAGTGAGAGCTCAGAATCCTAACCCTAGAACCCTCAAGGGCTGTAGGCCGTCTCTAGGGTGCCGGAGTCCAAACCCCAAAAGCACAGGGACTGCGCAAGCATATGGAAGTTGCTCCGATGCCTTTCAGCGGCCCAACAGGGCAGGCTGTGGAGGCAGGTTTCCCTCTTTCTCTGGGAACCTTGGGGCCTGGGGTCATCCCGCTCACTGACACCAAAAATTCACACTAGAGAATTGACAGAACAATTGAAAGCAGTAGAGTAACAAGAGGCAAACTCACCACAGAGGAGTAGATGCCAGGAAATAATCAAACTGAGGGCTGAAATCAATAAAGCAGAAACTAGGTAAACATTACAATTGATGAAACAAAAAGTTGGTTCGTTGAGAAGATCAACAAGATAGACAAACTTCTAGCCAAACTAACCAAAAGGAAGAGAGAGAGCACATTAATTAACAATATCAGAAATGAAAAGGGGGATATAACAAAGGACACTGAGGAAATCCAGAGAATCATCAGGTCATACTTTGAAAACCTGTACTCCACAAAATTTGATAATCTAAAGGAAATGGACAATTTTCTGGATAGACATCACTTACCAAAATTAAATCAAGAACAGATAAGCAATTTAAACTGATCTATAACCCATAATGAAATAGAAGCAGCAATCAAAAGCCTCCCAACCAAAAAAAAGCCCAGGGTCAGATGGCTTCACTGCAGAATTCTACCAGAAATTCAAACAAGAGCTAATGACAGTACTCCTCAAAATGTTCCACACAATAGAAGCAGACAGGACATTGCCAATCTCTTTCTACGAGGCTACAATCACTTTGATACCCAAGCCACACAAAGATACGACTGAAAAAGAGAATTACAGACCAATATCCCTCATGAACATCTATGCAAAAATACTCAACAAAATATTGGCGAATCGAATCCAAGAACACATCAGAAAAAATCATAGACTATGATCAAGTAGGATTCATCCCAGGGATGGAAGGATGGTTCAACATATGAAAATCCATCAATGTAATCCACTATATAAACAAACTGAAAAAGAAAAACCACATGATTATCTCACTAGATGCTGAAAAAGCCTTTGAGAAAATTCAACATCCCTTCATGATAAAGATCTTGGAGAGAACAGGAATAACAGGAACATATCTAAACATGATAAAAGCAATATACACCAAACCTACAGCCAACATCAAACTAAATGAAGAGATACTCAAAGCCATTCCTCTAAAATCAGGAACAAGACATGACTATCCACTCTCTCCATATCTCTTCAATATTGTACTTGAAGTTCTAGCTAGAGCAATAAGACAAGAAAAGGAGATCAACGGGATTCAAATTGGAAAGGAAGAAGTCAAACTTTCACTATTTGCAGATATGATAGCATACATAAGTGACCCGAAAAACTCTACCAGGGAATTCCTAGAGCTGATAAACACCTTCAGCAAGGTACCAGGATACAAAATAACTCAAAAAAAATCAGAAGCCTTACTATATACAGATGATAAATGCAACGAGAAAGAAATCAGAGGAACATTACCCTTCACAATATCCATAAGCAACATAAAATATCTTGGGGTAACACTAACCAAAAGAGTGAAAGGCCTGTACAGTAAGAACATTGAGTCTTTAAAGAAAGAAATTAAAGAAGATACCAGAAAATGGAAAGATCTCCCATGCTCTTAGATAGGTAGGATCAACATAGTAAAAATGGCAATCTTGCCAAAAGTAATCTATAGATTCAGCGCAATCCCCATCAAAATCCCAACACAGTTCTTCATAGACCTTGAAAGAACAATACTCAACTTGATATTGAAAAACAAAAAATCCAGCATTGCCAAAACAACTCTGTACAATAAAGGATTCTCTGGAGACATCACCATCCCTGACTTCAAGCTCTATTACAGAGCCATAGTCCTGAAAACAGCTTGGTGTTAGCACAAAAATAGACAGATAGTCCAATGGAATTGAATTGAAAACCCCAATAGTAACCCACATTCATAGGAACACCTTATTTTTGACAAAGATGCTAAATCTATACAATGGAAGAAAGATAACCTCTTCAACAAATGGTGCTGGCACAACTGGATTCAGACATGCAGAAGATTGCAGATGGATCCATATCTGTCACCATGCACAAAACTTAAGTGCAAATGGATCCAAGATTTCAACATTAATCCAACCACACTGAATCTTCTAGAAGAGAAAGTGGGAGATACACTTGAACAAATAGGCACAGGAGATAGCTTCCTGAACATTATACCAGTAGCACAGACATTGAGATCTGCAATTAATAAATGGGACCTCCTGAAACTGAGAAGCTTCTGTAAGGCAAAGGACACAGTCAGTAAGACAAATCAACAGCCCACAGAATGGGAAAAGATCTTCACCAACCCCACATCTGGCAGAGGGCTTATTTCCAAAATAAAAAAATGAACTCAAGAAGCTAGCCACCAAAACACCAAACAATGTAAATAAATAGTGGGGTGCAGAACTAAATAGAAGATTCTCAACACACAAATCTAAAATGGCTGAAATACACTTAAGAAAGTGCTCATCAGAAATGCATCTCAAAACATCTCTGAGATACCAACTCACATATTTCAGAATGGCTAAAATCAAAAACACCAATGATCATGTATTCTGGTGAGTATATGGAGAAAAAGGAACACTCCTCCATTGCTGGTGGGAGTGCAAACTTCTAAGACCACTTTGGAAATCAGTATGGTGGTTGCTCAGAAAAATGGGAATCATTCTACCTTAAGATCTAGCAATTCCTCTCTTGGGCATATACCCAAATAATCCATGTCCATACAACAAGAACATATGTTCAACCATGTTCAGAGCAGCATTGTTTGTAGTAGCCAGAAACTGGAAGCAACCTAGATGCCCCTCAACTGAAGAATGGATTGAGAAAATGTGGTACATTTACACAATGGAGTACTACTCAGCAGAAAAAAATGGAATCTTGAAATTCTCAGGCAAATGGATGAAACTAGAAGAAACCATCCTCAGTGAGGTTACCCAGTCACAAAAAAGACAAACATGGTATGTACTCACTCATATATGAATTTTAGTCATAGGGCAAAGGATTACCAGCCTCCATTCCTCTTCACCAAAGAAACTAGGAAATAAGAAGGACTCTTAGGGAAAAATGCATGGTCCCCAGGATTGAGAAGGGGCAAAAACTCCTCAGCTAATTGGGAGCATGAGGGTAAGGGAGAGGGATCTGCCATAATGAGAGGAGGAGAAGAGGAGAGGCAGAAATGGAGGAGCAGAAATATTGAGCTGGGGGAAGAATAGAGAAGAGCAGGATGAGAGATACCATATCAGAGGGAGCCATTATAGGTCCGAGGAGAGATCTGACACTAGGGAGATTTCCAGAGACCTACAAGGATGACACCAACTGA
This sequence comes from Cricetulus griseus, assembly GCF_003668045.3. Lineage (NCBI taxonomy): Eukaryota > Metazoa > Chordata > Mammalia > Rodentia > Cricetidae > Cricetulus > Cricetulus griseus. The sequence goes on from NC_048604.1 coordinate 13,955,191, forward strand.
CAATCTAGGCAATGGTCGAGAGGATAGCCTAAATGCCCTTCCCCTATAATGAGACTGATGACTACTTTTTATGCCATCCTAGAACCCTCATCCAGTGGCTGATGGAAGCAGAGGCAGACACCCACAGATATACTCTGAACTGAACTCTGGAACCTAGTTGCAGAGAGGGAGGAATGAAGATCGAAGGTGTTGGTACCAGGCTGGTGAAACCCACAGAAACAGCTGGCCAAACAAGGGGGAGTACATGGATCCCAGACTGCTGTCTGAGAGACCAGCATGGGACTGATCCAGACCCATGAACATGAATGTCAATGAGGAGGCCTCTGCACTCTAGGAGGCCCCTGGTAGTGGATTAGTGTTTTTCCCTGGTGTAAGAAAGGACTTTGAGAGCGCATCCCACATGATGAGATGTACTCTCGGCCTGGACACATGGGGGAAGTCCTAGGCCTGGCCCAGGATGATGTGGTGGACTCTGGGGAGCCCCTGTTGAGGACCCTACCCTGCCTTGGGAGTTGAGGGTGGTTGGGGTGGGGGATAGCTCAGGGGGAGGGGTGGAAGGAGGGGAGGGAGAGGGAGAAGGGATTGACATGTGAAACAAGCTGGTTCCTAATTTGAACTAATAAAATAAATTACAAAAAAAAAAGAACTCAAGGTCTTTGTCGGCACTGTACACATGTGGTACAGTTACAGCCTCATGTTCAGCCAAAATACCCAAATACCCATACACATAATTTCAAAGGATAAAATAGAGACAAAAATAAAAATAACAAGAAACTCCAAAAATCAGCAGTCATTGGGAATGTTCAGCCCTACATATGATGTCTATGCTTCCACTACCATCCCCACAGCGCTAGGAATATCAAGGAAGAGGGTGTATGAAGAATATAAGCTATGGAGAATGGGAAGAAGTACTGTGGAACCCTGTCCTCCCAATAACTAGTGATCTGAAGGACTTGTACACTAAAAACTACAACACATTAAAGAAAAAATTCAAAGAAGATAGAAATGATACAAATGACTCATTTGCTTTCCCACAATTGTGGTGACCTACACACAATCAAGCCAGTCATGAGGCTCTAGGACAGGGAGAGCTAGTTTTCTTCAGAGATGTGGTCCTTGTCCTTCATCTATGATCCAGTAAATTGCCCTACACCCACGCACATAGAGGCAGCACTAAACTGAAACAAAGGGGGAAAATGAGGACGTCAGGTTGGGGGAGGTCATGTTGGTGGGATTCTGGAAGGAGTTGGAGGAGGATGTGGGGATATGAGCACCATACATTGCATATACATATAAAATCTTCAAAGGATGAGTTTTTCAAAGTGAAATACCCAATGAATAATCATAGTATTGGGAATATTTAAAAATCTGTCATAAATACTAGATTGCATTCTTGTTAGAAAGGAATTTGCCTAAAGATAAGTGTGTATGCAAATGCAACAGAAACACAAATTATTTCTGAAAACACAAGGATCATTAGTCATCAAGAAAATGCAAATCAAGACCACAAAATCCAATGCTTCTCTTTATAATAATCTCTAGAGTGGTGCTTCTTTTCTGATCTCAGTAGGTTGGCAATAATAATAATAATAATAAATGGAAAATAACAAGTATCAAGGAGGATGTGGAGAAATTGAAACCCTCATACACTCTAGTGAGAATGTCAAATGCACAGCAGCCACTGTGGAAAGTAGTTTGGCAGTTCTTCAAAAACTGAAATATACAGCTACCCTATGATCAAGCAATTCCGGTCATAAACATATATTCACCCCAAACATGTACAACTATATGGCTAACAATTTTATATGAATAGAGAAGTACAAGATACTTATAAAATTATTTGTTTTGGTTCCCCTCTTCAGGAATATAACTTTTATGAAAATCTCTCTATTTTCTTCTGTTTATTATTTCCTTTCAACACAAGGCTGCTTGATTTTTTTCCAGGCATAGCGACTCCGATTTAATACAGAAGCAAAGGCAAATGTCAATTATCAGAGTCTCAACAGAGGCTGTAAAGACACCGAGATTGGAATTCTCAAAAACAACCACGGCTTTTGACCTTTTCTGTGATCATCTCTTCTGGTGCCAGGAAAAAGCAGGTCTGCCTTAGTTTTTGTGTCTGCACACACACTCAGTGATGCTACTTTCTGCAGGGGATTTCAAGGATGCCACTTGCAGTTTCCTATGCCCTCTTCTCCTTTATTCAAGAGAACACAGTAAATATTCTAGCATTGGGGTTTTGAAATAAGGGCTTATGCTTATGTCATTTCAGGTAAGACATGAGTAGGAACAGAAAATGGAGACGCAATCTGGGAAAGATGGAACCAGAATGGGAAATAAGCAGCAATGAATGTGCCCCAATCAAAGATACTCTTTTCTCATGGTACAAAGTTAAAATTAGGTTACCTAAAATAGAAGAGCATTGTGTGTTAGACATGAAATATAGCCTCCTAAGTGCTAACACTGATACATAATTTAAAACCTGGAGTGATCATTTTATGATTATGATATAAACCTAGGGAGTTAGACTTTGCATTTGTTTTCAGCCCCAACTTGGTGAGCAGACAGAAAAGAATCACCACTAATGCTGATTCTCTGTTTCCATTTAACTTTCAGAAACACCCATTTACTTGGTTTTCACTCCCAATGAGACAACTCATTGGGCCCTATTCCTTTTCTTTTCAACCTCTGAATACCGAATGCCTCATGGTACTTGGTGTTACTCATAACTTTTCCTCTCTATCTGACATGCTCTTTGTAGGTGAGGCTTCCAATTCAATGCTTTCATGATACCTCTCTATGAATTACTCCTGGAGTTGTAGCTTTAGACAGTATGCAATGTATTACTTAATAACATACAAAGTTAGGTCTTTGGATTGAACTAGGAGTGCCCCATATCATCAACTTTCTTTTTGCATATTTTATTAAGCATCTACACTTTCTCTTTTCATGAAAATATATGCTGGTTTGCATCCTACCCAAATCCTCTCTCTGCCCTTCTCTCACAAAAATCAGTGAAAGACATCAGCATCTACCTGCTTCCTGAATCAAAAACAAAATCTGGACTCCCTTTTCCTTTTTTCCATAGCCCTTGCAGTGTCTACCATTCCTCAGGAGTCTACCTCCCAAACACAGATGAATCTCTCCTCTAGTGGCTAACAACTGTTACTTGCCTATTCTAAGCTGCTGTCATCTCTCACTTGAATTATCTAGCAACCAGTTTTCTCGCCCACATGCCACTCTTTACCCAAAAAACAGGGTCTACCTTTTCAAATGCACATTCAATTACATGTTCATTTGGTTAGGATCCATCAGACTGATCCCTTCACACTAAGTTCAAAGGGCCTTATATCACCCTATAAAGTGACATCATCACTGTTTGACCCTGTGACATAGTGCTGCAATTTACATTTGAAATGTTCCCCATGGACTCATGATTTGAGCACTTGGTACCCAGCTATAGTAGTTGTTTACTTGTTTGTTTGTTTATGTGTTTTACTATGGGTATGAGTATTTCAATGCCACAGCAAACATATAAAGGTCAGAAAAGAACTTGCCAAAGTCGATTCTCTTTCCTTCTAGTTTTACATGTATTCCAGTGGCCCAACTCAGTTAACCATGCTTAGCAGTAAGTAACTTGACACCCTGAGCTGTCCTGTTCACCCTGGAGCACTCTCTTGTAGGTTATAGAGCACTCTGGTGGTGGGCCTAATTGATGGAAGTAGTTTTTGGAGCTAATACACTCTTTGGGTTCTATCCTAAGTTCTCTTCTTGCAAATCATGTACCATGGGGCTGAAATGTCTCTGAAACCATAAGCCAAAATAAACTCTCTTTTCTTGAGCTGTTTCTGATGGGTATCTTGGTTATGATGATGCAAACGTAGCTGATGGTATTACTGTTTCCTTATTCACTATTCCCTAGCCAGACTGGACTTGTATTCCCATAAAGTGCAGAGCTCACTCTGATCTAAGGCTTTGAATTTTGTTCTTTTCTTTGCCTGGAGGACACTCTAGGTATGGATCTGTTTCTGTAAATAAGGTTTAATTATTTACAGTCATGGCCTTTGGTTTGCTGCTGACTGTGGCTACTTTCATTCTCTAATGGCAGAGCTGAGTTGCTGAGACAGATATCATATTACCCACCAGACTTTGAAGGGAAATGGTTCCCAAACCTGGCTAGATCTTTTGCATAGTCATTTCCTTTATCAGGTTTCTGGTCTAACTTCTTTAGCCAGACATACTCCCTGCCCCCTTCATTTCTTCACAACATTTCTGTAAAATTATTTCCATAATTAACTTGACTAGACTCTCACATTCCCCGGTGTATCCCTATGTGATCTGATATGTCATAGTTCCTCAAAAAGTGAAGTCACCATCTTTATCCATTAAACCTGTTATAAGAAAATCTCTTTTACTGAGTAATTCACAAATACAAACTTATCCCTTAGAATTCTAAAGACTTAAAGGCCAATAGGGTCAAGCTGGTCAGTGGGTTTGTTGTCTGGCAGAGCTCATTAGTTGCAGATTCTATTCAAACAAGCTCCCCTGGGCTGACTATTTTGTTTTAATAAGCACACTAATCTCATTCACAAGGGTGGAGTCCTTATGACCCTGAAAGTTTAACGATTGAACAACTGCTGCATTGGGATTCCATGTCAACATCACAATCAGTATGGCAGAGCCTAAGCTATTTATAAAACACTAAACACTTAGACATGGCAGTTGTTTAAATCAAACTTGATGGGGGAGGAGGCAGAATACCTTTTAAAATAAAGGCGAATCATCCCCTGAAGATAGATGGATGGATGATAAATGATTGTGTGATAACGGCAATGTTAAATTAACTTGTGATTAATTAATTGGATCCTGTACAAGCAAATATTTAAGGAACATTTTAACATAATGATTCCAAAAATCAAACAGAACATTTCCAAAACTGCCTCGCCTTTCCATTCATCTGGAAAAGAATGTTAAGATTAACTTGTTCAATTCATTTTAATCAGCAGATAGAATGCAGTGGGAGAGACAAAGATGTGAATTGAAGAAAGAATGCTCCTTTTAATCAGTTCTTAAACTTGGCTACATTTATGTCATCTTTGTACCTTGGGGGGTCAAGTTGTTTTTTTTCTTTTTTTTCCTACGGTCTTTCTAGAGATTTACATTGTGCCCAACTTGCTCCCTAGCCAGTCTTCATTCTCCTCGAAGGCTCAGGCTTGGCATCTTGTCCTTGAGCTCCCTCTGCTGGCCAGCAAACAAGTTGCAGAATTAGTCACTAAAAAAAAATTGTACACTGGCTGAAAACTTTTTAAAATCTCTTTCAACTTGAGAAATTAAAATGGACTTTGATTTATATATTTTGTAAAATTAGTGATTGTAGCTTTTATCGGGATAAAGCTTAATGTAAGTCTATCAAAAGTCACCTTAGCAAAATATCTTATACACCTGTTCTACATGGTTAATTTATTTTCTGTTGAAATATTATTTCTATGTAGCCTTGCAGATGCTCTTAGTTCCTTGTTCACACATAGGTTTAGGTATTCATGTGTGGTTTCAAAGGAAGAATATGTCATATATGTGATGAATACAGTACTGCATCTACCCTTCTCAGTTTCTTTTAGATTTTTAAAAATGAGATTTTTGACAACAAGCACAAGTAAGGATTCTGGGGGAGACACTTCCTACATCATTGATGGGAGTGTAAATTAGTACAGCTGTTATGTAAGTCAACATTGAGATTCCTCAAAATTCTAAATATTATACTTCTATATAATATAACTATGCACCTTCTGGATATAGACCCAAAAGAATTCAAGTCAGCATCCACATGTTTGGGGGACACTATTTCCAATAGGCAAGTTATGCAATCAGCTTAGGTGCCAATCAACAAATGGATGGATAAACAGAATATGCTAGCTATACATAATGGAGTTTGGTCCTAAGGAAGGAGAGATAACGTCATTTTAGGAAATGCATTATCACATCAAGCTAAGTAAGTCAGATGCACAAGGATAAATATTGTTCTGCTCTAACACAATATGCTAAAGTTCCATTAATCTCATTCAGGGGGTTATTTTGGAAGATGATGGAGACCAACAGAATGGGAGAAGGACTTTAAAAAGCCTAACATGGGGAAAGTTCATGAAATGCATGCATGACAGTATAATGAGAATCATTATTTAGTACAATTAATATGTTAATTACAAATCTTACTGAAAATGGAAGACTAACATCAAAAGTGAGACTGAGGTTGGTAAGAAGTATCACGTTCACTACAATTGTGGCTTGTTCATCCCAAATGATTGAATGTTCACTAGAAAATATTTATCAAACATTGTTATTTCCGGACACATTTGACAAGGCTTACATGAGGGCTGTGAGAGGTAACAGTTCCTGCACACACGATCTTATTGCCCTAAACATTGTTTGGTTTGTCATGATAGTCAACTGATTGCACTGGATGACCTTTGCAAAGGAATCTATTGATTATGGACTCATTGCCTTGAGCAAAGCAGTGGGGATTTGTACGAGGCTGGCTCTGACTCAGTAATTAGATGTTATTTGACATATGAAGTTCAACAGTTTTCAGTAATACTTCTCTAGTAAAAATTCACCTGGCAAAAAAGGAAAGGACATGAAGTGGGGAGGGGGGACTTGTTGGTGCCTGGGGGAGTTAGAGGGACTAATTAGGAGTGGATAGATCAAAGAATATCATTTGCATACTTGAAATTGTCAAAGAATAAAAGATAGTCTTAATATTTTTTAAAGTATGCACTTAAACATTTGAGTTTTCCTATTTTATATTTCCTAATTTAGATATTCTCTGTGTTGGCTTTTGAAAAATATATAAACAAGTAACTTGGAAGATAGTTTACATTATGAGAGATGTAAGCCTTAGTCCCATACACTTTGTTTATGAACAGTCCCCAGAAGGTTAGAAGTATCCAAGATCATTTGGAATCAATGTAGATATGAATGAATAAAAGTGTTGAAACAATTCAGGGATATAAGGTGAATCGTTTCTGCTTGTGACTTGTGCCTGTGAGTGGAAGCAGCTGGTGAATGCAAACCTTATCATCACTCCTGCATGGTGACCTGCTACTAATAAGATGAAAGGGTCTTCCTAGGAACCAGACAACCTTCTGTCCAAACAGTAGCAAATAAGTTGTCAACTGGGAAGTTATAACCGATTCTGTAAGTCAAATAAATGGGAAGGGCGTGCCCTTACAAGCACCAGTGGTTGGAAGTAATTGTAGAATCTTTGGGGAAAAAAAGAAAAATCAGACTTAGTCCTTGTCAGTATTCGTAGCTATATCCAGGGAGGGAGTGTATTGATCACTGGAGTGGGAGTGGCATTCATTTGCCACCAGACATTATAATCACCACACCCCCACACACTTCTTGGAGGACTATGGGAGGGCATGGATATTTCAAAGTCATATCATTTTTACTTATAGATTTAGATTAATATATTCAATATCTTATCTTCTATGAAAATGACATCCCCTAATATGCAAGCAAAATTCAAGACAAAGTAAGGAAATTGTATACCTTGGTTCTGGGAGACTTAATTTGTACCAGCCCCAAGCACAGGCCCTCTTTTGCTACTTCTCTCCGTTGACTTCTCTTTTCCCATAACCATTAAACTCTCACAGACAGTCGTTAATAACCTCTGGGTAACTCGAATGGACAATAAAAAGATTATGTGAAAATATTTTAAATACTCTTACAGAAAATAATTGGATCCAATGGATCTAATTATAAATTAACACTGCGACATTTATATGTAATATATTTTTGATTCATGACCTCCTGTGAGACAGCAATGTAATTTTACCATTATCTTACATTAGATACATTGTTCTAATGATGGGAGTTAGGGAATTTGCTTTTTTCTAAATTGAAATTCTTGTATAAACAATACAGAGATTTTTCTTATGCTTGAAAAGCATTTTTCTAGCATGTGGCCATATAACTGAGATATTAAAGGTACATAAGAATTTATGAATTGAAAGTTTTACTATCAAAGTAAAACTGTTCATTTCAGCCAATCACTTTAAAAAGACAAAACATTACATCTTATAGTTTCTAAGATTAGTCCTATCTCTTAGGTCTCATTTGTTAAATCTCAAAATCCTGGGCTCCTTATCCAAGGACAGTTACTGGATTGTTTCCTTATGATTTTGACCTTTACTTCATGCATTTTGGTAAATAGGAAACTAGAAACAATGTCCTAACTCATCTAGCTTATATTTACATGAAATACTTTAGGTGACTTGCTGAAGCATGTGCTCCAAAGTAAGAGTTGGGGGACAAGAGAACTAGTCAGGAGGATTTGTAGGAGACAAGATGAGAAATGACAAAGGTTTGGAAGAGTGTAGTCATATGCACTTGTTGCACTTGGTCATATTTAAAATGTGTTGAAGGGCTAACCAACAGTATGCTATGACATAGGTTTAGAATTCAATAATTGGAAATGCTAGAAAGTTCTGTGTACTTAGGTGGTTTTAGCTTCATTGTCTGTTAGGTGTGTGCTCCTTACTTCCTGTTTCATGGCCATAGTAAATTCCTCCAGAGTCAAATAAGTCTTGTACCCACCTCCACAACAAACCATAGCTATGTGTCCAGGCAGGTTACATTGGCTGTTCTTCTCTTCAAAGTCATGGAGGAAGCTTTCCTCAAACTTCAATCTTCAGAATTTAGTGCATCGAACAACCAACCAGAAAGTAGACATGCTGCTGCTTGGTATTGTACTGACACAGCCTTAGCTTGTCCACAAGTTACTTTGGAACTTCTTATATCACAGTTCACAGGACAGAAACAGCATCTTTTTTCAGCCAGCATCATTTCAAATAACCCATAAAAATCTCTGAATTCTGAAAAATGTCATCCACATGGGTTTAGACATAACTACTCCAGATTGAGCATTGGAGAGTGTAAGCTTTGGTGACTCCTTGGATTTTTCCAATTCTCATTTTACATCAGTTATAAAATATCATACTTATGGAAGGTGTAGGGGTGCACAATTGTAATCACAACATTTGGAAGGCAGTGGGAAGGAGACTGAAAGTTCTAGGACAGCTTGACCTACAAAGAGAGGTCCAGGCCGATAGATACATAGAAATACCTTATCTCAAAAGAAAGTCAAACATTTCTCTCAAAATTTAGAAAACTCAATATTATAAGGAGAGCACAGGAAAAGACTTTGAAAAGTAAAATTATAAGGTGTCATTTTTGTTATTATGACTGGAATTGCCTTCAAATGAAAATGTTTATCAAAACAGAATGTGAAAATTAATAATTGATTTTCGATTTGTTGTCAGGGTCAATTTGCACTAAACAGGATAGCCCGGGTGACTCATGTGGGTTCCCAGCTTGAAGATCCTGTCTTTAAATGGAGCACTAAATGTGCTACATTTCATTTTCCCTTAGCCACTACTCACTTGGTCTTGGGTTGCAAGAGCACTAATTTACCGTCCAGGAGGCCAATTACTCAGAGAAATAGCACTTGGATCAGGGTGAGATAATTTCACTTTTCCTTCCTAGCTGGAAAACTTTGGAAAGTTGAAGGTTTATCCTTCTGTGATTAAGAGAAGCACCGAGACTATTGCTGGTTTGTGGATAATCCTAGCCATTGTCTAGGAGTTTCCAATTGGATTTCTCTTGTGGTCTTTTGCGATGCTCAAAGGGTCCAGACTAATGATTTCTTTCCAGTAAGTTTATGAGAAGCACCTATAAGAATAATCACCTGTGGCTTCTTAGCACTTCCTTCTCAAAAGAGAATTAAGAGTTGTTAAACAGAAAAAAAAATGGGCTGGGAATATCACTCAAATATTAAAGCACTTGCCTAGCACTCATAAATCTCATGTTCACATGTCCAGCATTTTCTAAACCAACTGTGGTGGCACACAAACTTAATCCCAGTACTATGTAGAAAGAGGCAAGGAGATATCAAGTTCAAATTCGCCCGCAGCTGCACAGTGCTTTCTAGATCAGCATTGGACACGGGGAACCCTGTTTTAAAAAGAAACTGAGTTTAATTGCACATATTTCTCTATCTCCATTCTCTGGAAAACATAATAATGGTATTTAAACTTTGTGGATGAGACCAAAAGCAGGCCTTAGAGGTCAGGACATGACAGTGTGTAAAATATTTTGCTAAGCAAGCATGAGAACATTAGTAACACAAGTAAAATGTTAGGCATGACATTGTACACCTCTAACCCCAGTGACAGCGAGGTGGAGGCACAAGGATTCCTGGAGCTTGCTGACCAGGCTAGCCTTATCCATGAGCTACAGGTTCAGAGACAGATTATCTCAAAGAATAAGGTCAAGAGTGATGGAGAAAAGACACTGAACATTGATCTCTGGCATTCACACGAAACACTAGCAAGCACATGTATCCCCCACAAATACACGTGCACTCACATATGCCATACACACACAAAGTAGGCACTCAAGTAACATTTATTGCTTTGCTTCAGGAAATATCTGCACACATAGTCTTCAGTATGCTGTTAGGAAAATAATGATTCTGTAGTAAACAAAAAGAATGTAATAAAGCATTTCTGGGCCCAACAGGCTTCTCCTAATACAGAATTGTTGAAGTATTGTGTATTTTGCTGATAACAAACACCAGAAACTTTTAGGCTCCGATTTTCTACCATGTAGTCTGACCAAAATAATTTTCTGTTTGTATTACACAAGAACAACTGAAAGAACGAGAAAAAGATGTGGCTGGTACAAAGAAAACCTCTGGGGAGGATGTGAACCTTTGGTGAGGGTTTTAATAGGCCAATAAGTGAAGACAACCTAAGTGTCTGTTGACTAATGAATGAACAAAGAAGAAGTGATACATATACAGAATGGCTTACTGCTATCCAATGATGAAAACCAAAATGAAATCCTGCCATTTGCAGCAACATGAATGGAACTACAGACCACTGCATTAAACAAACCAGGCAGAGAAAACAAGTATCTTCATGATCTCATGCATAGTGAACATCAGTTTCCTTTCTGTTGCTGTGATTACAACATTCTGAACAAAAGCAACTTGGGAAAGGACCACAGTTATTTCAGCTTACAGTTACATACCATCATTGAGGGAAACCGATGTAGGCACTCAAGCAGAAATTGAAACAGAAACTATGGAGGAATACTCTTGCCCATGCTTGACTAGCTGGTTTATACATCTTGGGATCACCTTCCCATAGAATGACACTACACACAGTGGGCTAGGCCCTCCTACATCAGTTCATAATCAAGACTATCCCCCACAGATATGCCCCTTCTCAGGTGACTCTAGGTTGCATCAGGTTAACAAAGCTAACTGGGACAGTATGCCTTGTCAACTTGACACAAAAACATACCACTTTAAGCTATAACAATTCATCCTTTGTCCCTTAAAGTCTTGTGTTAAATTATTATAATATGAAACACATTTTTAAAACACACTTTTAAGAGCCCTACAGCCCTTAAAATTTTCATTGTTTTAAAGTTTAATGCCTCTTTGAAAGCACAAAGTCTTTTTAACAACAGATCTTGTATATCAAAAACAACTTAAACACTTCTTATTCCAAAAAGGAAGAGCCAAGGTACAGAAACAAGCAGATCATATAAAATCAAAATCCAGCAGTGAAAAGCCAAATCTTGCAGCTCAATATCCATCATCTTTCTGACTCCCTCATTGTCTGGTCTTCTGCCTTGAAAAGGTGTAGGTAGTCTCACTTATTCAGGCCTGCAATCTGCATCACACATTGCTTGTCATGTAAGCTTAGACCAACTCTCCTCCATTGTTGCAGGACATTTGATCACACTGTGAAGATGACTCTGTTTTACCTCACCTTCTTAAGGCACCTTCTGATTGGTTTCATAAAGAGCTGAATTGTCGATAGCTAGGCAGAAGGTGGGTAGGCAGGAAGGACTTTCTGGGAGAGAGAGGAATTCAGGGAAAGAGAAAGAATTTGAGAGATGGGGGGTGACATTAGTCAGTGAAATGCAGAGGAAGTCAGACATACAATATGGAGGAGACATAATGAGCCACATGGCAGAACGTGCATCAATATAAACAGGTTAATTTAAGTTATAAGAACTAGTTGAGAACAAGCCTAAGCTAAGGCCAAGCTTTCATAGTTAATATGAAGTCTCTGTGTCATTGTTTTGGAGCTGTCAGTCCAAGGAAAGTCTGGTTACACTCTACACATGCTGCAGATGTCCCATAGTCCTGGAAACTACTATTTTGGGATCTCCACTGCAACTGAGGCTTCAGCAATGGCATCTCAGGATCTCTCTGCAAGGGTTCCAACCCTGATACACCATGCCAAGCATTAGCTGTCCTACACACACACACACACACACACACACACACACACACACACACACACACACCATCTTGCATTTTTATATGTCCAAAACCAGCCCCAAAGGGACAACTCTTAGATTGCTAATGGCATTTTACAGCTTTGATGTAGCCTTGGCCCCCTTGCACTATGGCGTCTGCATGAGGATCCCTATGAAATACCATTCTTAAATGAAGCCCAGAAGATTCCACATCAATAATTCTGATCTCTTATTAATCATTGCTATTTCTTCATCCCCAGCCTGCCCAGCACTCCATTGTCCCAATGAAGCACCAAAAAACCCACTTAAGTGGTAGGGGTTTGTTATTAATCACAGCTGATTATTCAACACCAGTTGAGCTGCACACAGATTCATAAGCAAAGTAGGACACAAATGTCCCCTGTCTCAGTTCTGATCGTCTTCGCTTTCCTCTGAAGCCTCCCAAGCCAGGCCTCTATTGTCTACATTTCTCTTCAACATTCATATCATCCATGTTCCTCCTAGAACTTCCTATTTATTTCTGCTTCCAGTACTCAAGAGGCTTCTCCAGCCCAAAGTATCAAGTGCTTCCATGTTCCTTACACAAACAGTTCAAGGGTTAAAAGACACATGGTCAGGTCCATCACAGCAACTCCTTACTTCTCTAGTACCAATTTCTGTTCTAGTCTCCTTTCTGATGCTGTGATAAAATGCTCTGACCAAAAGCAGCTTAGGGAAGGAAAGGGTTTATTTTAGGCTGTAGTTTATAATACATAATTGATGGAAGTCGGGGCAGGAACTCAAGCAAAAAAATCTTGAGAATAGGCCTGCCTGCTATTCTAGGCAGCATTCTCTTTAACCAGGAAATTTACAGCCAAATATGTACAGAAGAAACCACAGAAGAGCACTGCTTGTTGACTTGCTCTCAGGCCCATGCTTAGCTAGCTTACTTATAAAGTCCAGGACCACCTGCCCAGAAGGATGCCACCCATAGTGGACTAAGCCCTCCTATATTGATTAACAAGCAACACAGTCTTCCACAGACAAGCCTACAAGGCAATGGATTTGAGAAGTTCCTCTGTTGAGAACCCTGTTTTAGATGACACTAGGCCAGCAGTTCTCAGCCTGTGGGTTGGGACCCCCATGAGTGTCATAGAGCAAATATCGCATATCAGATATTTACATTATGATTCCTAACATTGGCAAAAATATAGTTACCAAGTAGCAACGAAATCATTAAAACGTCACAGCATTCAGAAGGTTGAGAACAACTGCTCTAGGCTGAAGCTAACTCTGACAGGTGTAACCTAAAATATTGATTTCATAAAAGTGAAGAGTGTCATGGTGATTACCAGGAGCCGGTGAGAAGCTGGTGGTAGATAAGGACAGGGGAAATGTATGTTACAGTTAGATGGGAGGCCAAAGTTCTATTGAACAGCATAACTATAGTTAATAATAATGTATTATATATTTCAACACAGCTGAGACAATTTGAAATATTCTCATCATAAATACATGACAAATAGTTGAGGTGATGAGGAAAGGAAACCAGAAGAAAGTAGTCCATATCTGTAGCAGCCAGCTGTCTTCAATCAGCGTGCTTGTGGTTTTAAATAAATGGTTGTTTTCAGACATTTTGAAAATAGCCAAGTAGCTAATTGAGTGAATGCAACTGGTGGTTAGCAAATAACCTTTTTTGACAAAATTCAACTTTTTCTCTCTTCTTTCACATAGTTTGCTTAGCTGACTTCAAGAAAATATTTCTGATTCCCCTATATACCATTAAACTTAAACACAGGCACGCATGCACACACACACACACACACACACACACACACACACCACACAGAGAGAGAGAGAGAGAGAGAGAGAGAAGAGAGAGAGAGAGAGAGAGAGAGAGGAAGAGAGAGGGGGAGAGAGAGAGAGGGGGAGGGAGAGAGAGAGAGATGCCATATGGGGTCTTACACATAGCAAATACTCAATATATATTTAAAATAGAAAGCAGGGTGACCCGGTAAGTAATCTAGTCCTTAGGCAAACACCAACATCTAGTTATGATATTTATTTATTGAATTGCTGGTTTCAAAGTTATTCACTATTTAAAACTAGAACAATTAAAATGAACTGCTCCCTGCCAACTTTGGTTTCAAATTCTCAACTTTAGTTGGACCAATGAATTATAAAATTAAAAGGTGTCATTTACGATAATTGGTTCTTATCAGAAGCCTTACTCTGTTGTTCCCACAGCAAACATACAAGAAGGAATAATGAAGACTGAGTACTTTTGTGAAGTTAAGTCATTAACAATGGACTAAGAATAGAATCTAATTTCCTCCTCTATTCATGATGTATTAGGCATCCGTATTATCCTTTCAATAACAAGAAAAGAGTATTATACTATGTTTCATTCCTTGGTAACACCCTGATGACTAAAAAAAATTTCAGTATAGAATGAATGCTAAATTTTGTGTTTAAAGATTTCTAGCATTATTACAAGATGTTGTCAACCACAAAGTTCACAATCCCTAACCCATAAGTGAGTTACAAAACAAACATAGAAAACAAATCTCATAATAGGAACTAAGCATATGTAGTCCTCTTGCAGAGAACCCAAGTGCAGTTCCAAGAACCCATATTGGACAGCTCACAACCTCCTGTAACTCCAAATCCAAGATACTCAGTGTCCCCTTCTTGCTTACACACACACACACACACACACACACACACACACACACACACACACACACACACCAGAGAGAGACAGAGACAGAGAGACAGAAAGATAGGGAGATTTTAAGCAATTTTTTAAAAATCTCTTGTTTTCAGGCTGGAGATATGGCTCAGAGGTTAAGAACACTGACTGCTCTTCCAGAAGACCTGGGTTCAATTCCCAGAATCCACATGGCAGCTCACAACTGTATGTAACTTCAGTCCCAGGAAATCATATGGCTTCTTGTGGCTTACATGAGTACCATGAATGAATGTTGTCCACAGATGTACATTCAGTCAAAACGCCTATAAGCACAAAAATAAAATAAATAAAAATTTAAATTAAAGCTCATGTTTTATGTATTTACACTTTTATATATGATCACAAACAGGTCTCCTGACACATATGTAGAGCCCACAGACCAGAGGTTGGACACACTTATGACTTTGCCTAGTAGTGAAAGGGTCTTTATCTGCCAAAGGCATGAATGAAGATTGACTACGTAGATAACACAGAGATTTAAAAGTGTTCTTTCTCCTTTCCCAACTGTGAAACTAATGTTAGTCAAAAGGTTTAAATTCAATGAGAGGAGGAATAATCTCAAGAGTTTTATAGTACAGTATTGTCATTGTAATTAATAACAACATATTATTTCCCTCAAAAACACGCATGGGCTTCAAATCATTTTACTGTGTTGTCCAGGTAAGATTGCAAATTAAATGCCAGTGAAAGAGGAGAATCAGGACAAAAACAAACAAACAAACAAACAAAACGATAGACTCTTCCTGCAAGAGAAAGAGAGAAGGAAACAAACCCAGATGAGATTTTCTCCATAAAGAAATAGCCATCAGCAGGTGTTAACTGACTCTCAGCCATAACACACTGCTTGAGTTGAGTTGGAGCAAAAGTCAGCTTGCTAGAGACAAGCTCCTTTCCTGAACACAAGTGCCATAAAACCATGATCTGGAAAAGAATTGGCTGGGCTAAGTATACTGTGGGTGCCAAGAAATCTAGAATAACCCTGGATGTTTAGATGAAGTTAGTAGGGTGATCCAGGAGCCTGAAATCAAGTTTCTTCATCAGCACCATGGAGAGACTAGCCAGGAAAGAACCATTTCCAACACTGTCTTGGTGGACAAGAATGTAAAAGTGGATCAAACAATCTCCCCAATGGACATGAATATTCCCGGGTGGGGAAAACCACAACCAAAACAACAAAGTTTAAAAAAACAAAATTCAAAGGGAAAGGAGGAGGAGGAGGAGTGGATAGAAGGAGAGGGGATGTGAGCGGGAAGGAAGGGGCAGTGGCTGGAAGGAGCAGAAGAAGGGGAAACTGTGGTCTGGGTATAATATGTGAGAGTAAAATAATTAAAAATAAATTAAATTCAAATAAAAACAAAACAAGACAAAAAGTCAAAATTCATCATCCAAGAAGTAAATACAAGAAGGTACACAGACACATGCAGGCCTTCCATAATCTCTCAACACCTCAGCCACAGAAAGCCCTGCTTGGAAAATATGATCCTCACAACCCCAGAGAAGTTGCAACTGGCAGGTGATGGTAGTGGGGTCACTGGTAAGTCCAGGCAGGATTTAGAGTCTCACAGAAAATCATTCCTCAGGTGGTAAAACATAAGCCCTAAGTTGCTTGAATTACTTAGACTAGCAGAACTTCTTCTCCACCCCAGGCCCACTCATCTGTGACCTGTGCAGGCTCCTACAAAACACATCCAGTCTAGAAGGTGGAAAAAACATGATTCATCTCAGTGGAAGTAATACTGACTGAGTGATGCTATAATGCCATCTACTTAATTTTAGCTAGTTGTTATTTACATTTACACTTATGTATTTCACTTGTTTTAACTAGTATCTCACCTAAATAGGCATTTCCTGAGTGTCCTTTCATTAGTCCTAGTCTCTCAGATCATCTTTAACCAATCTACTCTAGCCAATAAATTGTAGCCAATATGCATTCCCTCCCATCCACAATTTGTGTCTTCTGTTCTCCCATTCCTATTTGTTTCTAATGTCCCTTTTTCCCAATTCACATTCTAGTCTCACTGCTGTTCTTCTCAGGGACACAAGCAATGTACACTGGTGACTACAGCTACAGATTAACACTGGGATTGCTATCACACTATGTATAGAACACTGTAGCCAACTTCTGCAGACCCCCAAAAGCAGTGGCAAACAGAATTTTGGTGAAGATAACTCACCTGGATGATCCACAAGCAATGAGAACTGGGAAGAGGGAAACACGAAGCATAGAGGACATTCATCCCAGCAGATGCACAATGCACAAGAAAGAAACATAAAGAGACAAGATTGCAGTTTATTAACACCAGAAAAAAAGTAATGAGATAGCCCAAATACCAGTAAACAACTTTGGCATCAACCTTTATTTAAGATTATAATATAATTACATCATTTTTGATTTCCCTCTACTCCCCTCCAAACACTCCCATATACTCCCCATTACTCTCTTTCAAATCCATGACCTCCATTTTTCATGGATTGTTGTTACATGAATATTAGTTATATGTATATACATACATTACTATATATGACCTGCACAGTCTATGTCCTCCCCTGGAAAAAGAGTATTTCTTCCCGTCTCGGCATTCTTTATTTGCCTATAGTTCTTTGTATAGGGCTGAGGTCAATGGCTTTCCCATGTCCACTTCAGTATGTCTATTTAGGCAGTAATGTTGGGGAGATTTTATGGGTGTAGCTTCTGACATTACTAGGATGCTTGCAGTATTTTCAAAAAGATCAAAGACTACTGAAAACTCAAACAGATGAATCGAGTAAGAATATCAATTTAGGACCTAGACAAGGCAGTGAGGAAAGTAGATGAGATGGTCAAAAACTTGGATGAGAATTTTCAAAATGTCAGCAAGAACATTTAAGCTTTGAAAAAGGACCAAACAAAACTGCTAGAAATGAAAGAGTAAATCAGTTAAACAAACAAAAGCATACTGGCAAGAATTATCAAAAGACAAGAGCAGTCAGAAGAAGAGATTGGGACAAGGTCCAGGCAAGAATACACCCAGACATAGATAGATAAAAAAATGTTCATGGAAAAACTTCTAACACTCTCATATGTGTCTGACAAATCAAACCTAAGAAATTACGCAGTAGAAAATGAACTAAGATATAGTCTAAAACCATATAGTTTAGAGGTGTTTAGAATCTCAAATAGACATAATCAGAAAATAATTTCTCCAGGACATTTCACAATCAAGATGTCAAAAATACAAAGCAAAGAAACAATATTAAATGCTGGGAGGCAGAATATATAAACTCTCTTACAAAGGCAAACACATCAAAATAGCATCAGACTTTCTCATCACTAACTCTTTTTTAAAAGAAAGAAAAGAAAACCATGGAATTCTATAGTTCAAAAACTAAAGTAAATAACTAGCAACCCATATTGCAATATGAAGGAAATTTAATTTTTAAAATTAATAGAGAAGTAATAATACTTCAAGACAAGCATAAAGTAAGGCAATTTGTGAAAACCAAGCCAGCACTTTAGAAAATACTTAGAGGAAGACTGTGCACAAAGGAAGAAGAAAGAGAATCCAAGTCACAAAGTAAGAGGAAAGAATAAGTGACATGAGAAGGAAGGAACAGCAAATAAAACCTTGGAATGAATCCATCATCACTAATGCTCAGCAACTCTATTACTAACAGGGAAGGAAGAAAATAATTAACAACAATCCAACCAACCAGAACAACTAAGAAGTCATTAGGAATTAGCAAACCTTTTTTAATTATAACCTTGCATGCAAATAGTGTTAACTAACCATTTAAAGGGCTCAGGTTTACTGATGGAACTTAAAAAATAAAACAGCAATCAGGTATAATTGCATATAACTTTAATCCCAGCACTCAGAGACATAGGCAGAGGGATCTTTGTTGAGTTCCAGTCCAGCAAGGACTTTTCAGTGAGACCCTGTCACAGAAACAAAAGCCAAAGGATAGAATTCAATGGACTAAGAAAATGGTAGCTGAAATTCAGCTATATAGTTATTGTATTATGTGATAAAATACACCTCAGGTCAAAAATAATCAGAAGGGATGTTTTTAATAGACTGCTACACATTAATAAAGAGTGTAAAGGTAGTAATTCACCAAGAAAATATAACATGTTTAAGTATATGTGCACCAAATGATACTTAAAAGAAACACTAGAAGGTATTGAAAGGTCATGTAGAGACTCTAATCGTCCATTTTCATATTAGTGAGAAACTCAACAAGGAAATTCCAGAGCTAAGTTATACCATGGCCTAATTAGAATTAATGGATAGCTATAGAAAAGTCTAACTAACAAATATGGAATACATATTCTTTTCAACATCTCAAGAACTCCCACTCAAACTGATCACATTATAGGCCACAAAGAAGGCCTTAATAAGTACTCATTCAAGCAGTTGGTTCTTTGAAAATAAGAACAAAATTGACAAGTCCCTATTCAAACTAACCAGAAAGAAACATGACACCCTGATGAAGTTAGACCTGAAATCCAGAGTAAGGTGTAGAGATACTCCAAAAATTTACATTTAAAAAGTGAGATAAATTCAAAAACTTTTATGACCTCTTAAAGTTAAACCAATAAGATCTTAACAGCTTAAAATCAGTTTAAAGTAGAAATCAAGTCCCTTAGGAAGCAAATGTACTGCTGAAGACAGAGACTGAAGAACTAGAAGATGAGAGACTTCCTGTGTATGTGGATTGGAATAATTAATATTATGAAAAAGCTATCTTACAAAAATCTATTGATTGAATGTAATGTCAATCAAAGTTCCAATACGAATCTTCACAGAAATAAAAATAATTCTTAAAATTAATATGCACCAAAGACCCATGATAACTAATGCTACCCTAGACCAAGCAAAAAGAATAATGGTGTAGGTACTACAATACCCAATTTCAAGTTACAATATAGAACCATAGCAACAAAACTAAGTCACTAGCATACACACACACACACTCACAAACACACACTCATGCACGCAGAAACCCAAACATATAGATCCTGAAATAAAAATAATAAGAAAAAAGTATATAACTTTAGCCATTTAAATCTCTGAGAAAGGTACCAAAATCATACATGAGTGAAGTGACAGCCAGATACAGAAGATATGATACAATACCTCTACCTTGTACTCTGATTTTTTAAAAAATTGAAAGATTGTAATGTAATACCTAAAATTAGAAAGTACTAGTGGAAAACACTTCAAGATATACTTGTAGGTAAGGATTTTCTGGAAAAGACTCCAGTATTCTAGGAAATGGATTCCAAAATTAATAATTAGTATATGAAATTTTAAAATTATTTTGTGCAAAAAGGAAACAGTCACTAGAGTGAAGAGACATCCTAAAGAATAGGATAAAATAATTGCAACCTCTGCTTCAGACAGGTAGTTGATATCCAGAGCAGATAAATGATGGCAAAATCAAACACCCCCAAAAAGAAACCTTCCAATTAATACATGGGCTAATGAACTGAATAGCCAATTCTATAAAGAATTAAACCAAATGACCAACAAGTTCTATAAAATATGTCCAATATCATTAGTCAGCCCTCAGAGAAATGCAAATTAGAAGTACCTTCGCAATTCCATCTGACTTCAGTTAATCAAGAAAACAAATGACAACAAATTCTTGGGAAGATGTTGGGATAGGGGAACCATTATTCACTGCTAGTGGGGATGTAAACTAGTACAACTGTGAAAATTGGTATGAAAGTTTTGTATAAATACTAAAACTACCACCAGACCCAGGGATACTACTCCTGGATATCTAGCTGCAATGGTTAGTAGTGATTATCATCTTGACAGAGCTTGCAAACAAGCCTCCTGCACATCTGTGAGAAAATATTTAAATTCAGTTAGCCTCTGGGCATGCCTGTGAAGGATATCTTCATACATTAATGGAGGTGGAGAAAGGTACCCTTAATGTGGGCTACATCGTTCTATACATTCCTGCTCTGGATTGCATATAAAAAGAGAAAACAACATGAGCACTGGCATTCATCATTCTACTACTGACTGAAGATGCAATGAGCCTACGTGCTTCAAAACTCCTGACGTCATGCCTTCTCTGCTGTCATGGACTTTACTCTCCAACTCCAAAAATGAATCCTTCTTTCCTCAAATTGCTTTATTCAAGGTATTTCATCACAGCAACAGGAAAAGTAACCAAAGCAATAGTCAAGACTCTAAGTCCTACACAGAGACAATTGTACATCCATCTTTATTAATTCATATTAATTCATGAATTTATTAATTCATAATTAATAGGTAAGAAATGAAACCACCCTAGGTACTTCAATAAATGAGTGGATAAAAAGATGTAACACATGTATATAATGCAGTTTTATTCATCCATAAAGAAAAATGAGATCAAGACATTCTCAGGAAAATGAATGGAATTGGAAACTACTATGTTAAGCAAAAATAAGACAAATTTAGACACAAATACCATATTTTCTTTCACAGGTGGAACTTAGGGTGTGTGTGTGTGTGTGTGTGTGTGTGTGTGTGTGTGTCCATAGATCATGAAAATAGATCTGAGGAGGAGAGAGGAAAAAAGCTTTAAAAAGGGGAATGTTCCAGCTATGTCTCCTGTTCCCATGTCAAAATACCCTGAAAAATTCAAGTAAGAGAAAGGGTTCACTTTGACTCATGATTGGAGGATACAATCCATCAGGGTAGGTGGGAAAGCTCCAGCAGCAAGAAATCAAACTGGCCACATTGTATCCATAGTTTGGAAGCAAAGGTATGAATGCTTGTGTTCAGTTCACTGTATCCTTCATGTGCATCTCAGCATCCCAGTCCAGGGAATGCTGCCACCCATGGTGGATGAGTTTCCTACCACAATTAATGTAATCAAGAGACTTCCCAAAGACGTGCTCAGAGGCCCATTTCCCAAGTGATTCTAGATCAAATGAAGCTGACAATGGAGGTTAACCATCATGTATTGGAAAGCAAAATGAAAGGCACTAGTAAGATATGGACAAAGGTCATGTGAGAAGTAGGAGATGGAAACAAGTATTAAAATGCTAGAATGAAACACATAATTGAAAAATAATGAAATAAATAATAAAAAGTAGTGTTTTTCACCAAAAAGTTAAAACCAAGGTCATATGTATTCATTAGCATGACTTGGCTATTCTACCATGTATGTGTATATATAGTTAAAAACCACAATTTCTGAAATCAATATATACAATTGTATTTGTTGACTTCCAAGATAAAAAAGGATGCATAAAAATGAGAGAGAGAATATGAATCAGGATACAATGAATGGCTGGTTTCATACTATATTCAATTAACTCACTGTCCACTATATCTATCAGCTATATTTCAGTCATTTCAATCAGTTATCACTTGTGTCGGTAAATTCTATGGCAGTTCTTTTGATTGGGAAGTAAATAACAAGTAATATTTGTCCTCTCTACCGAGAGTTCCCCTGAGTCAGTTGATAATGACTGAAAAAGCACTAATCCTAGGTTTATGTTTTAGCTTCAGGGAAACTGTCTTCCCTGGCAACAAGAGATGATGCTCTGACATACTTGGAATCAGACAGACTACTTGCCATGAGCTAGAAGCCTCACTCACTGGCATTTTACACTCTAGTGGGAATTCGTAACGAAATGCAAACATGGAAAGAATTTTAAAGGTAAAAATCAGCTCTTTTTCGAACATGTCCATCATTCCCTCAAAAGAATTTTATGTGAAATTTTATTTCCTTAATAACTAAACCAAACCCTTACACAAACTGAAATGTTCACTTTAGGAAGAAGTCCATTCCATAGGTAAAGTTCCTACCATTCTCTAAGAGAAAGTAGGAAATGCCCATGAACAAATTTGTATAGAGACAGCTTCCTGAACATAACAGCAGTAGCACAATCACTGAGATCCACAATTAAGAAATGGGAACTCCTGAAACTGAGAAGCTTCTGTAAGGCAAATGACACAGTCAACAAGACAAAAGGACAGCCCATGGATTAGGAAAAGATATTCACCAACCCCATATCCGACAGAGGGCTGATCTCCAAAATTTACAAAAAACTCAAGAAGCTAGTCTCCAAAACACCAAATAATCCAATTAAAAAGTGAGGTACAGAACTAAATAGACAATTCTTAATAGAGGAATCTAAAATGGCTGAAAGACACATAAGAAAGTGTTCAACATCCTTAGCCATCAGGGAAATGCAAATCAAAACAACTCTGAGATACCATCTTACTCCTGTCAGAATGGCTAAAATCAAAAACACCAATGACAGTTTATGCTGGAGAGGATGTGGAGAAAGGGGAACACTCCTCCACCGCTGGTGGGAGTGCCAACTCATACAGCCACTTTGGAAATCTGTATGGCGATTCCTCAGGAAAATGAGAATCAGTCTACCACAAGATCCAGCAATTCCACTCTTAGGCATACACCCAAAAGAAGCACATTCATACAACAAGGACATCTGTTCAACTATGTTCATAGCAGCATTATTTGTAATAGCCACAACCTGGAAACAACTTGATGCCCCTCAACTGAAGAATGGATAGAAAAAATGTGGTACATTTACACAATGGAGTACTACTCAGTGGGGGGGGGGGAAGGCAATGGAATCTTGAAATTCACAGGCAAATGGATGGAACTAGAAGAAACCATTCTGAGAGAGGTAACCCAGTCACAAAAAGACAGGCATTGTATGTACTCACTCATATGTGGATTTTAGACATAGAGTAAAGGATTGTCAGCCTGCAGCCCAGGCTGCCGGAGAGGCTGGTAAACAAGGAGGACCCTAAGAGAGACATACATGGTCCCCTGGAGAAGGGGAAAGGGACAAGATCTCCTGAGCAAATTGGGAGCATGGGGGGAGGGGGGAGGGAACTAGGAGAATGAGAAGGGGAGAAGAAAAGGGGTGAGGAGACATGATGGGACAGGGAGGTTGAGTTGGGGGAAGAACAGAAGAGAGCAAGATAAGAGATAATAGAATAGAGGGAGACATTATAAGTTCAAAGAGAAATCAGGCACTAGGGAAATGTCTGGAGATCTACAAAGATGACACCAACTAACAATCTAAGCAACAGAGGAGAGGCTACCCTAAATGCCCTCTCCTGATAATGAGATTGATGACTAATTCATATGCCACCGTATAGCCTTCATCCAGTATCTGGTGGAAGTAGAAGCAGACACCCACAGCTAAACCTTGAACTGAACTGAAATCCAGATGCAGAGAAGGAGGACTGATGAGCAAAGGGGTCCATACCAGGCTGGTGAAACCCACAGAAACAGCTGACCTGAACAAGGGGGAGCTCTTGGTCCCCAGACTCATAGCTGGGAAACCAGCATGGGACTGATCCAGACCCCCTGAATGTGGGTGCCAGTGAGGATACCTTGGAAATCTATGGGGCCTCTTGTAGTGGATCAGTACTTATCACTACCATAGGAATGGACTTTAGGAGCCCATCCCACATGGAGGGATACTCCCTGAGCCTAGACACAAGGGGTTGGCCTAGTCCCTATCCCAAAGAATATGACAGACTTTGAAGACCCCCCCATGGAAGGCCTCACCCTCCCTGGGGAGCAGAAAGGGTATGGGATGGGTAGGGCATTAGTTGGGGGGCAGGGGAGGAGGGGAGAGAAAGGGACCTGGGAATGATATTTAAAATAATTTTCTTTCTAATAAAAAAGGAGGGAAATAAATGTTAAAAAAAGAAAAAAGACTCATGATAATTTACATTAAGACATGCAGAACATGAACATTCTCTATATAAGTGTATTTGATTCCTGAATCCTTCTTACTTCAAATATTCAGAAGAGAGCATGCTAAGGAAAATGGGGGACTTTTCATATTTAATGGCTTTCAGCAATTGGCTTGCTATTTTATAATGAAGCAAAGTCTAAAAAGTGTATTTCAAAAACAAATAGCAAGCATGACAGCAAATGTTTTCCCTCTGATAGATTTCATGTCTATGCAGTTTTGGGAAATGACTGGTTGTAAAGCAGTCTTAAAAAACAGGGGGAAACAAAGCCACATCTAATGCATATCTGAATTCCCCAATTAATCTGAGTCAAAATGTGTACATGAAATCTTTTCTCCCCTTACCTGAATTAATGTGGTTTCATAGGAAATGAGGAGTCAAACAATGGGGTCCTTTTTCCAGAGCCTGTCTATGTACAAGCAAGTAATTTAACTCCTAAATTTGTGCTATGCTTAAGCCATTGAACTCTTGAGACAAGAAAATTAAATAGTAAATCAGAAGTGTAAGTGTAAGCCATAGAAAGCTGAATACACAAAAGCAATATCTAAGAATCTTGTAAACTTAAAAGTAATGTACACAATAATTTTATATACTTTTTACATTTCTTACCATGTTATCTTCTCAATAATTGCAGTAAGAAAGATGCAGGAATCAAATATACTAATCTAGAAAATGCACCTGTTTTCATATTTTTATGTAACTTATCAGGACTGTAAAAAGAATGAAAGGTAACTTCACCAATTGGATGGATATTTCTCTGGAGTGGAAGTAAATTCACATTCTGGTATTCCTTAATATCCCTAATAAATGTCTTTAAAAATGTAAAGGAACACTTCTCTACTTGTTTCCATTTTTGAAACTATGTATAATAAAGTTATTAAATACAACAGCATATTTACAAACTTTGTAACATACAATATACATGTATATATTATTTGTGAATTTCAGACCTTTGCCAATAACTATTGTTGTCCCATGTAGTAATAGGCACTGACTCTGATTTATTATGTAGGTGTCCTTGCCTGGTTTCTTTTAACTAATGACTTTCTTTTCCCAGAGTTTAGAATAGAAGACGTGGAAACCAGATTAAAATTTTTGTTTGCCAAAGATCTCAGCATAAATCCAGTCACACTGAATCTTCTAAAAGAGAAAGTGGGAACTACCCTTGAACAAATTGGCACAGGAGACCACTTCCTGAACATTACGCCAGAAGCACAGACATTGAGGTCTGCAATTAATAAATGGGACCTCCTGAAACTGAGAAGCTTCTGCAAGGCAAAGGAAACAGTCAGTAGGATAAAACGACCACCCACAGAATGGGAAAAGATCTTCACCGATCCCACATCTGACAGAGGACTGATTTCCAAAATATATAAGGAGCTCAAGAAGCTAGCCACCAAAACACCAAACAACGAAATTAAAAAGTGGGGTGCAGAACTAAATAGGGAATTCTCAACAGAGGAATCTGAAATGGCTGAAAGACACTTAAAAAAGTGCTCAAAATCATTGGCCATCAGAGAAATGCAACTCAAAACAACTCTGAGATACCATCTCACGCCTGTCAGAATGGCTAAAATAAAAAACACCAATGACAATCTATGCTGGAGAGGATGTGGAGAAAAAGGAACACTCCTCCATTGCTGGTGGGAGTGCGATCTTGTAAGACCACTCTGGAAATCAGTATGGCGGTTGCTCAGAAAAATGGGAATCAGTGTACCTCAAGATCCAGCCATTCCTCTCTTGGGTATATACCCAAATAGGGCATGTACTTACAACAAGGACATATGTTCAACCATGTTCATAGCAGCATTGTTTGTAATAGCCAGAACCTGGAAACAACCTAGATGCCCCTCTATTGAAGAATGGATTGAGAAAATGTGGTACATTTATACAATGGAGTACTACTCAGCAGAAAAAAGCAATGGAATCTTGAAATTCGCAGGCAAATGGATGGAACTAGAGGAAACCATCCTGAGTGAGGTAACCCAGTCACAAAAAGACAAGCAAGGTATGTACTCACTGATATATGAATTTTAGACATAGAACAAAAGACTACCAGTATATAATGCTCTTCACCAAAGAAACTAGGAAACATGAAGGACTCTAAGGGTTAAATGGTCCCCAGGAATGGAAGTGGCATGAACTCCCGAACTAATTGGGGGCATGAGGGTGGGGGGGGGAAGGAGCTGCTACAATAAGAGCAAGAGAAGAGGAGAAGAGGAGAGGAAATGGAGGGGCAGAAACATTGAGTTGGGGGAAGAATAGAGGAAAGAGAGCAAGATGAGAGATACGATATCAGAGGGAGCCACTGTAGGCCCGAGAAGGGATCAGGAACCAGGGAGATCTCCAGAGACCTACAAGGATGACACGATCTGACAATCCAGGCAATGGTGGAGAGGATAACCTAAAAACCCTCCCCCTAAAATGAGATTGATGACTTCTCTTTATGCCATCCTAGAGCCCTCACCCAGTGGCTGATGGAAACAGAGACAGACATCCACAGATATACAATGAGCCGAAATCGGGAATTTAGTTGAAGAGAGGGAGGAATGAAGAACGAAGGGGTCTGTACTAGGATGGAGAAACCCACAGGAACTGTTGGCCTGAACAAGGGAGAGCACATCGACCCCAGATGCTGTCCAGGAGGCCTGTACAAGACTGATCCAGACCCCAGAACATGGATGTCAATAAGGAGGCCTCTGCACTCCAGGGAGCCTCTGGTAGTGGATTAGTATTTTTCCCTGGTGCAAGAAGGGACTTTGAGAGCCCATCCCATATGAAGGGTTACACTCTGGCCCTGGACACATGGGGAAGGGCCCAGGATCAGCATAGGAAGACTTGGTGGACTTTGCTGAGCTCCCGTTGAGGGCCCTACCCTGCCTGGGGAGTAGTGGGTGGATGGGGTTGGGGGGGTGGGCTGGGGGTGGGGGAGAAAGTTTGGGGGTGAGGGGAGGGAGAGGGAGAAGGGACTTGAAATAAGCTTGTTCCCTAACTAGAACTAATAAAAAAAAATTTTGTTTGCCACTGAACAAGTATACTATGCACACATTCAAAGTTTGTTCCTGGGACTAGAAATGTAAATTGAGCTAAAAGAATGAGATCATTTGGAGCCTATAAACAAGTATCAGAATATGGCCTCTCTTGCTCTGCCATAATTCTGGGGGCGGGGGGGGGGGAGTCGTCTTACTTACCACTTTGAGGAAGCCCACATCTGAAGAGGAAAGAAAATCATGTACATAATTGTGATTCAGTTTCAGAGTGGTATCAAATTCAAACAAACATAGTTTAGTAACCACACCACTTTCCGAGACTTCAGGATAGCATGGCCTCATGACTACATTTACTTCTTCTCTCCCTGTGCCAAACTCATTATGCCTCCTGTACTAGGGATGTGAGATAAAGTGGAAGGTGCAGAGCAAAGCTGTCATTTCACATACATGATTATTTGGGGCAGTGCACGTATATCCTAGTCAATACTTCAGACAAATGAATGCTGAAATACTATTTGGCATTTACCTGAAGTCCTAATCTACCAGAGCACCGGTGTTTTAATTTGCTCATGTGGCAAGTATCCTATCTGTACTCCTGAATAACTCCAGCACTGTGTTCCTACCTTCTGGTTTATCTCCACTAACAGATGCACAAACCAGGAAACCTACAGGCCCCATGCAACCTGGTGTGTTTTTGTTCTCAGTATAAGTAAACATATAAAGCCTCCCTGTCTGTCCTGGTCTCTCTTGTCTCCCCCTTTAAAGCCTATTTTTAGAACAATTTCTATTTGCAAGCAAGGTTGAGTGGGAGACACAGAGTTTCCCATCTATCCCCTGCTCTGCATTCAGAGCTTCTTTGTTATTTACAGCTCTAGCAAAATGGTACATCTGTTGCAGTGAGTGAACCTGCACTGCTGCATCATTATCACACAAAATTCAGTTGATGTGACCTTTCCTTCTTCCTATTGTATAACATAATCTACGGGCCCGGACCCCCTGGCATGGATCTTGTTATTGTCCAGTCATCCCCTTGCATGAAACCCTCTGGGATCCACTCTCACTGTTGGTGGTAGAGATGAAAGTTTTTGTTTAACTTATTTTTATAGCATAGAATCCACACATAAAAATTCTGGTGAAGGAAATTCTCCCCTAGATAGACATCATTGGGGTTGAAATCCTGTAAGGTAGAGCAAACCTCTGAAGCTATATGCAAGAGAACTGAAGTTAAGAAAATTCTGCAACAAAGAAACTTCTCTGCAACAGACTGAGACTCTTACAGAAAACCACAACTGATCAAAGTGTAGAGAACAAGTGACCCTGTGGTGCCAAGCCCCAAGTGACACATTTACAATTCCTGCACCAGCGGCTTGAAGAGCAAATCAGAATAGGGGATACAAAGATTGTAAGAGCAGGAGAACCAGGATGCCTGCTGTGACAGTGCATCTGCTAGAAATGCCAGGCAAGATACTCAATGAAGTCTCATAACATGGCTGCCTAAACAAGGCCTGAACGAGACAGCATCAACAGATATGCTAACATGGAAAGGGGAATCTCAGGAGGCCTCCACACTAAAAACTACAGGAGACTAAGCAATGCTGAGAGGAGAAGAAATGGTCTTCTCCGGGGACCAGTCTCCAGATTGGTTATCCACTGCCAAGTGTTCAACCGTGAAATCATATGCATAAAAATAAGATGATATGGACTGGCTATGTTTTATTTATATGTCTATATATCACAACAATAAAGAAAAGCAGATCAGAGGCAATGAATTTTTGAGAGAGCAAGGCAGGAGGGCATACATTGGAGTGTTTGTAAGGAAAGGGGGAAATGATGCAGTTAATTATCTAGTAATTTCAAAAAACATAAAATTCTGAACCAAATTTAGCCAAATGTAAATATCACAAGGATATTTTGTTCCACAAAAATAACCATTACTCTTTTAAATTGGCTGATAGAGTTTTCATTATGCATCATGAAAGGTATTCTTATTTTTAAGAGTATACAGAGTAGTTAAACATAAAATAGTTTAGTGTTCAGGATTTTGCAAAAGGTTTTCCATAGAAGATGATACTGTAAAATGTGGTACATTTACACAATGGAGTACTACTCAGCAGAACAAAAACTGGAATCTTGAAATTCACAGGCAAATGGATGGAACTAGAAGAAACCATTTAGGGCGAGGTAACCCAGTCACAAAAAGATAAACATGGTATGTGCTCACTCATATATGGATTTTAGACATAGGGCAAAGGAGTAGCAGCCTACAAACCACATTGCCAGAGAAGCTAGGAAACAAGGAGGACTCTAAGAGACATACATGGTCCCCCAGAAAAGGGGAAAGGGACAAGATCTCCTGAGCAAATTGGGAGCACGAGGGGAGGAGAGAGGGAGCTAGGAGAATGAGGAGAGAAGAGAAGGGGTGAGGAGGACATAAGGGAGCAGGAAGGTTGAATTGGGAGAAGAATAGAGGAGAGCAAGATAAGAAATTTCATAATAAAGGGAGACTATATAGGTTTAAAGAGAAATCTGGAGATCTACAAAGATGTCACCAACTAACAATCTAAGCAACAGAGGAGAGGCTACCTTAAATACCCTCCCCTGGTAATGAGATTGATGAGCTAACTTATATGCCATTCTATAGCCTTTATCCAGCAGCTGGTAGAAGTAGAAGCAGACACCCACAGCTAAACACTGAACCGAACCAGAATCCAGTTGCAGAGAAGGAGGAGTGATGAGCAAAGGGGTCATGATCAGGCTGGTGAAACCCACAGAAACAGCTGACTTGAACAAGGGGGAGCTCTTGGTCCCCAGGCTGATAGCTGGGAAACCATGATCCCATGAACATGGGTGTCAGTGAGGAGACCTCAGAAATCTATGGGGCCTCTTATAGTAGATCAGTCCTTATCCTTAGTATAGGAATGGACTTTGCGAGCCCATTTCACATAAAGGGATACTCCTTGAGTCTAGACACATGGGGATGGGCCCAGGCCCTATCCCAAAGGATATGACAGACTCTGTAGACCCCATATGGAAGTAAAATTTTCAAAAAAAGAAATAAGATGATACTGTAAACAGACAGATTTCTTCTCCCTAGTGCGCAAAACAGAAGGGGCCACCTTAAGGAGAACTGGAGACTATGGATAATGTCTCTGTGTCTCATCAGACCCTCAATCAGCATCTCCATTCAGCAACTCCAACTGAAGGGGTATCTGTAATTTATTTGACATATAAATCTTCAGGTTGCCTTTGCAATAGCCAACCTGAGGCTCATAGAAAGAAACCTCTTTGCAATGCTTGCCTGTAGAAGCAAGATTAGATGAAATGCGCAGTGTATAGAACTTGCTAGAGCTAGAGCCCTGGGCACCACACTATTTTTCCCAAAGTGTCTGGGTAGAAACAGTTTCTCATCAAAAGTAAGATTGCACTGGAATCCTAAATCACATTGCAGCCACCTTGGGCTTCTATTTTACAAAGGAAAAATCTTTACTCCGTGTTGAACATCCAGAGGAAAAGCCAAGTCTGGACAGCCTCAGACACAGCTGTTATCCTGAATTACATGTACCTTCTGTGAGCTGCATACAGAAAACTCTTCTGAGCTGCTCAGGCTGACTTTATCTATCTGTAGTCTTCCCTCTTCAATTTGCTTATCTAGCCCTTCTCCCCTACCCCAGACAATATAGCAGGTTTTCCTTCAAGAATACAAGAAGTGTTAATTAATGGATGAAAAAATATACCATCAGATTGCAGTCTAAATACCTTGGAGCTTTATTTTTGTTTTAATTAAGAATGGCATATTAAGAAGATGCACAAGTATAACAGTGTTTTGCTGTATAGAAAGATATGTTGCTAGTAGGCAGGGATTGACTTTCATTCTATTATAATGTGTACTGAATAATACCTACATGCCACACACTGCATTCTGGAGTACTTCACAATCAGAAAATAGCTGTTGGTGACCTTTCTTTACCTGTGCCTTCTACAGACCATATGGAAGGTCATTGGACTTAAATGAAGACCACACTGGAAGTTTTGTTTAACAGCCTTAAATGGTGTGTCATGGCAAAATCACCTTTGTTTATGACTTATGGCTGTACACTGTCAAAATTCCTGGATGAAAAATGAAATGCTGACATATTTGATTACTGGATCCATCAAGCAGATACTCCATCTGTAAGGCCTACACTAAGGTGATCAGAAAGAAAATAGTCATTGTAGTTCAACATACCTGCATTAGAATTCCTTTTCTACCAAGTCACTAGATGTTTAGCATCATACAGTTACAAGGTAAATCTTGCAATGCTGTGAGGTTGTTGGGGGGATCAAATTCATTTACAGATCCTTTAGAATTGCTGCTTCTGCTTACAAACTCATTCTCTTCTGTCTCCTAGCAAAGAAGTATATACTTCTTTATCACTTTAGGACCAAATACTTCAAAAGTCAATGATTCACTGGGATCCCATTCTGTCACCATAAGAATTCTTACCTCTCTCCTTCAGCATCATTCCTACCAAAATATTCCTGCTTGTCATTTCTGAAGGCTCCTACCTGTCCTCTTAATTTAAAACTGTGTGTCTTCTTGACAGTGGAGAATATTACCACTGCCACCAGAATTTCCTTGCTTTAGAAAGGCCTGTTGGACCATGTCACAATGTTACCACAAATCAAAGCTCAAGAGTTCTAAGAAGTGTCACCAAAATACTAACATTACTACAAATAAGAGGCTTTGAATATAAAATATATTAAATCAGTGGTGCTGAAGTGGCTCAGTGGGTAAAGATTCTTGCTGTCAAGTCTGATGACCTTAATTTGATCCCCAGAATTCTCACAATGAGAGATGTCCTCTGATTTCTATATATGCATCATGCCTTCCCCAGTAAATAAATGTAAAAGAAAGTCATCATGTTTATCAACATTTATGCTTCTCATGAATGCAATGGCTTCACTACTACTCATGTAGTATCCTTATTTCTTTTGAAGAAGGAAATTCCCTCTCAACATAGGCATCCATGCATTTAACTCTGTTTTCTACTCATACTCTATCCAATACCCATCAACAACACACATACAGTACATGGGAAGTATCTTAATTACTCTTCTACTGTGGTGAAGAGACACCAGAACTGGAGAAACTTACAAAATAAAATGTTTATTTGGGACTTACGGTCCTAAAGGGCTAGAGTCCATAGCCATCATGGCAGAAAGTATGGCAGCAGCCAGGAAGGTATGGTGCTAGAACAATAACTGAGAATTTGCATCTTATCCACAAATATGAGGCAGAGAAAACTAGCCTAGCAGAATGGCATGGACTTCTGAAACTTCAAACTCTACTCCCAGTGACACACCTCCAATCCTTACCATATTCCATCAACTAGTGACAAAGTATTCGAATATATGAGTCAATGGTTGGCATTCTCATCCAAAGTCTACAGGAAATAATGACAGCAATAGATTCCAGTTTCTGAATGTATTATTGTACAGTTGGCAGCTTCTTCTGTTAAATGTGAATTATACTCAAATGCCAAAACTGGATCATGACTATAGTCTACATTCTAAAATGCTATCTTTTTCCTTAAATGATACTTAATTTTTTGTCAAGTCTCACTGATAGCAGTAGAGACAATCTTATCTCAGCTATCTAGGAAATGTCAATAAAATTGTATATCAAAGGCAGAAAGCCAGCATGGGTGGGGAAGAGGTTGACAATGCCCACCCCTACATGAGGAGCTATTGGCAGCTGATGGCTGTTTAGAGAGCGATAGTCAGTTTTCTTTAAGGATGCATGGACCCTCATAGACTGTCCAGAATCCACTTGTTGCCTCTCTACCCATGGACATATTGCTAGCACTAACTGGACTTGAGAGAGAGAGAGAGAGAGAGAGAGAGAGAGAGAGAGAGAGAGAGAGAACTCTATATATAGAGAGATTACATGAAGTTAAGAGGGGAAAGTAGTCATGGAGGTTTGGGAGGCACTGGAGGAAGTGGGGATAAATTTGATGAAAAGAAATTAAATGCATACACAAAATTCCCAAACAATAGATTAAAAAAGGAAAAGCCATTGCAGCCTCCATCTGTTCTTTTTTTCACTGTGGAAAATACATATAACAGAAAAAATACTATTGTAACTAATTTGAACAACTCGGTAGCCATAAGCAAACTCATATTGTCATGCAGTCATCACCATGATCCATCTCAAAAACTATTCTTCTACATCAAACTGATACTGTATGCCCATAAAAAGTACTGCCCACTTTACCTTGTGTCTTTCATCTTAGTCTATTTTGTTAATCTAAGTACCTCATATAAGTGAAATTATGTCCTTGTCCTTATATATCTGGCTTCCTTAGCATAATAGTGTTATGTCCCCAAAACTCAAATGAGTTTTTTAAAGATTTTATGTATTTATTATGTATACAACATTCTGCTTCCACATATATCTGCACATCAGAAGAGGGCACCAAATCTCATAATGTATGGTTGTGAGCCACCATGTGGTTGCTGGGAATTGAACTCAGGACCTCTGGAAGAGCAGTCGGTGCTCTTAACCTCTGAGCCATCTCTCCAGCCCCCGACTCAAATGATTTTATGTGTTAGAATTTCATTACTTTTTAAGGTTGAATGTATTCTATTTCACGTATATGGCATTTCATTTATCTATCTGTCCATCAATGTGTATCTGGGCTGTCTCTACTCTTTGCTTTCCCATTTTGTTCCTTGGCTTCATTGAACACATTCCCTTCATATTCTTCTATAGAACCCTGGGAAGTCTCTCTTATTCACAGCAGGTTATACTGAAGATTTTCTTACTCATTTTTCTTCTCTATTCCATTACTAGCTCTGTCAAGATGAAGTTTTTGCCTACCTAGTATTATATCTCTCTTAGCTTCGAATATATCATTTAAGATATGGTGGGTCACTAGGAATTGATAAGTTACTTTATACTTTATGCAATCCTAAACATTCATTTAACATGAGTGATCTGGTTGCTTTGTCCAAATAGTGCCTAGAAATGTACCCTTTAAGAGATTTTTTACAATATCAATATCTTTCTGCCCTCACATCCTTCATAGAATGTCAAGAAACATTTTGGGCACAATCTGTCCCAATTAGTGAAGGCTATGACTAGACATTTTTAAAAACTGATCAATTTGTGACTTAGTCAAATAACAAACTTGGGCACATGAATACAATATATTTTGAGTTGGCAATTGCAAAGACCATAATATCCCCAATTTTAATGAGACCCCAATTTCATCTCATCTGCCTCACAAGCTGTTAGCTTTATAGGTATAAGGTTAGCCTCATTCTATTATTTAGCGAAAATTAAAGTTGACAGCTCTATTCATATTAATCATAATAATGAAAAATTTTGGAAGAAGCAATAATAAGGCACCTCATTCCCAATATTGTGTTATTATAATGGGCTCAAAGGGGCCTTGCCTGTTCACCCCATGATCCTCTAGTTGTGTCTAATTAGAAAGCCAGCAAGCAGAAGAAGTGCATGGTTGGGTATCACTCCTAAGTTACAGTGTAAAGTTCTAAGTGAGCTATTTTTAATTAGGCAAGTTGCTTGAGAAACAATAATGTCTTTTTTCGGACAGTAAGCTCACTTTGATAGAGATCTCCTTGTAATGCTCCAAAGAGAAATGCAGACACATCTGAACCATGAAGCCCCCTTCAGCAAGGCCAGTCACACAGATACTAGAGTCACAAGACTGAAAGCCCGAGAGAAATGATGGACAGCAGAGAAGATTATAGAACACAAAAGGCAGCATAGAACTCCAAGTTGCCTGAAGAACATCCCCCAGGAGCTTTGCAAACTTCATGGTACCTCAGAGCTCGTATTGGAACCTTTAAGTGTAGGCACAGTCTAGTCAATATTATTTGTATTTGTTTTAAAATTTAAGAAATCTTTTCTTCCTATATCCTCAATGAAAACTAGCACTGAAGAAGATGGAACCAATAATTTGAGCCTAATAACTAATTTTTAGTGTTCTCTATATTATAGTCACAGTTTTCAGCACTTTGAGTGGATTAACCCATAATTACAGTGACTTGCTGTGTAGCTCCTGAACTAATACCTAGACGGGTTTAGTAATATGTCTGAGGTCATAAAGCTACGAGACTATGATGACAGGGAGGGACATAGCATATGCTCAGTGGTCTCAAATATCTTCAGGAGAATGAATTCTAGTTTGAGATGAACAGTGTGGTGAAAATAAAAATGTACTAAGTCAGCAGGCTGAGTATCAAGTCAATACCTTTCTTTCTTTCTTTCTTTCTTTCTTTCTTTCTTTCTTTCTTTCTTTCTATCTTCCTTCCTTCTTTCCTTCCTTCCTTCCTTCCTTCCTTCCTTCCTTCCTTCCTTCCTTCCTTCCTTCCTTCCTTTCTTTCTTTCTTTTTGGTTTTTCGAGACAGGGTTTCTCTGTGTAGCTTTGGAGCCCATCTTTGGACTCACTCTGGAGTCCAGGCTGGGCTCGAACTCACAGAGATCTGCCTGCCTCTGCCTCCCGAGTGCTGGGATTAAAGGTGTGCACCACCAATGCCCAGCCTAAGCCAATACCTTTCTGAGTGACCTTTATTAGCATTAATTTCTTCTTCTGAAAATGAAGGCATGAGGATGGATATTTTGAAGGCTCTTCCAAAACTAATGTTTTCCTATCACTTCAATGCTTTGGAATTATTTATTGATAATGGAAACTATATTATTTCCCCATTGTATCTTCCAATTTTCAATGAAGAAAGCTGATGGCTTTTATTGCTCTTAAAATAATAATTAAGATCTCTTCTAAAATATGACTATAGACCAGAGGTCAGCAAACATTATCTATAAAAGGCTAGATGGTAAATATTTTAGATTTTGTAACTCTGCCACAACTTTACTCTGTCAGTTAAGCACAAAAACAGACATATGCAATATGTAAAGGGATGGGCATGTCTATATGCCAGTAACAATTTTATATTCAGCCAATGATGTTCTAATCTGTGTGGCGCTCTGCGATAGGAAACGTTTATGCAGAAGTGAGCCATATACTTAGCCAATGCAGAGGAATCAGGAAGCTCTGCTACTGCCTATGCTCACTGGCTATGCACTAAGCAGAATGCTTATAATGGTGATTTGTTTTCAATCATTTTGGCACAAAGAGATTGACACATTTGAATATATAAAGCAGCTTTGCATCCATGCACAGAGATACTGAACTAATCTAGAAAGTGTTCTGATGAGAAATCCACAGTCTATGCCTGCTTAGATAGCCTTTCAGAAGCATTCTGTTGACAACTCCATACTGCAAAGAGACCTGCAGCAAATAATTCTTCCTTTTTTTCTTTTAGGAAACATTTGTTTGATTTTTATTTCTTTATTTCTTCATTTATTTATTATTTTTATTTAAATTCTTTAGTTACTACTGATATTTACATATCCATCCTCCCCATTCCCTCACCCTCCCATCCTCCCATGTTTCCCATCAACCCCCCAACCCATCCCCCAACTCCTCCCCAGGGATAGTGAGGCCCTCCACAGGGGACCTTCAAAGTCCATCATATCTTTTGGGGGAGGGCCTAGGGCCTCTTTGCTGTATCTG
Organism: Cricetulus griseus; assembly: GCF_003668045.3. Classification (NCBI taxonomy): domain Eukaryota; kingdom Metazoa; phylum Chordata; class Mammalia; order Rodentia; family Cricetidae; genus Cricetulus; species Cricetulus griseus. The sequence goes on from NC_048604.1 coordinate 13,992,560, forward strand.
GGCAGCAATAGTTTCCTCCATAGGGAATGGGCTCCCAAAGTCCATTTGTGCTCTAGGGTTAAAGACTGGCTCCACTGTTAGAGGTCCCATAGACTGTCTTGGCCTCCTAGCTGGCACCCACATTCAGAAAGCCTGGTTCAGTCCAATGCAGTTTCCCCAGCTTTATGCCTAGGGTCTCCATACTCTCAGTAGGTCAGGTCAACTGTTTCTGTAGGTTTCTCTAGCACCATCTTGATTCCTTCCTTCATCCCTCCTCCCACTCTGCAACTGGATTCCAGGAGTATGGTTCAGTGCTTAACTGTGGGTGTCTGTCTCTGCTTGGAGCAGCTACTGGATGAAGGCTCTAAGAAAGGTAACCAAGGTAGACATCAATCTCATTATAGGGGAAGGGCATCAATGGCATCCTCTCCAGCACTGCTTAGATTCTTAGTTGGGGTCATCCCTGTGGATCCCCTAACATTTCCCCTGTGCCAGACCTCTCTCCAAACCTGTACTGTCTCCCTCTATCAAGGCATCTCCTTTCTTGCCCTCTTCTACTCCTCCCCTGTCTCAGTCCTCTTGTTCTCCTTCCCCTCCCCTTCTTCGAGGCACTATGCAATCTTCTCTTGGTGTTCTTCTTGTTTCCTAGCTCCTCTGGCAGAGTGGATTGTAGACTGGCAATCCTTTTCTCTATGTCTAAAAATCATATATGAGTGAGTACATACCATGTTTGTCTTTTTGTGACTGGGTTGCCTCACTCAGGATGGCTTCTTCTAGTTCTATCCATTTGCCTGTGAATTTCAAGATTCCATTGTTTTGTTTTGTTTTTTTTTCTGCTGAGTAGTACTCCATTGTGTAAATGTACCACATTTTCTTTATCCAGTCTTCAGTTGAGGGGCATCTAGGTTGCTTCCAGGTTCTGGCTATTACAAATAATGCTGTTATGAACATAGTTGAACAGATGTCCTTGTTGTATGAATGTGCGACTTTTGGGTATATGCCTAAGAGTGGAAAAGCTGGATCTTGTGGTAGAATCATTCCCATTTTCTTGAGGAGTTGCCTTATTGATTTCCAAAGTGGCTATATGAGTTTGCACTCCCACCAGCAATGGAGGAGTCTTCCCCTTTCTCTATATCATCTCCAGCATAAACTGTCCTCAGTGTTTTTTTATTTTAGCCATTCTGAAAGGAATAAGATGGCATCTCAGAGTTGTTTTGATTTGCATTTCCCTGATGGCTAAGGATGTTGAGCACTTTCTTAAGAGTCTTTTAACCTGTTTTAGATTCCTCTATTGAGAATTGTCTATTTAGTTCTGCACCCCACTTTTTATCTGGATTATTTGGTGTTTTGGTGACTAGCTTCTTGAGTTCTTTGTATATTTTGGAGATCAGCCCTCTGTCAGATGTGGGGTTGGTGAAGATCTTTTTCCATTCTGTGGGCTGCCAGTTTGTCTTGTTGACTGTGTCCTTTGCCTTATGGAAGCTTCTCAGTTTCAGGAGGTCCCATTTATTAATTGTCAATCTCAGTGTCTACACTACTGGTATTATGTTCAGGAAGCAGTCTCCTGTACCAATTTGTTCAAGGGTACCTCCCAGTTTCTCTTCTAAGAGGTTCAGTGTGGCTGGATTAATTTTGAGGTCTTTGATCCATTTTGGATTTAAGTTTTGTGCATGGTGATAGATATGGATCTTTCTGCAGTCTCCTACATGTCAGCATCCAGTTGTGCCAGCACCATTTGTTGAAGATGCTTTCTTTTTTCCATTGTATAATTTTAGCTTCTTTGTCAAAAATAAGGTTTTCCTAGGTATATGGGTTGATATCAGGATTTTCAGTTCGATTCCATTGGTCTGTCTATTTTTGTGCCAATGCCAAGCTGTTTTCAGGACTATAGCTCTGTAATAGAGCTTGAAGTCAGGGATGGTGATGCTTCCTGAAGTTCCTTTATTGTACAGGGTTGTTTTGGCTATCCTGGGTCTTTGTTTTTCCATAGAAGGTTGATTATCAGTCTTTCAAGGTCTGTGAAGAATTGTGATGGTATTTTGAGGGGGACTGCATTGAATCTGTAGATTGCATTTGGCAAGATTGCCATTTTTATTATGTTGATCTTACCTATCCAAGAGCATGGGAGATCTTTCCATTTTCTGGTGTCTTCTTTATTTTCTTTCTTTAAAGATTCAAAGTTCTTGCTATACAAGTCTTTCACTTATTTGGTTAGCATTAGCCCAAGATATTTTATGTTGTTTGTGGCTATTGTAAAGGGTAATGTTTCTCTGATTTCTTTCTCAGTCCATTTATAATCTGCATATAGGAGGGCTACTGATTCTTCTTAGTTAACCTTGTATCCTGCCACTTTGCTGAAGGTCTTTATCCGATGTAAGAGTTCTCCTGTTGAGTTTTTCGGGTCACTTCTGTAAGCTATCGTATCATCTACAAATTGTGAAAGTTTGACTTCTTCCTTTCCAATTCCTAACAATGTACTTGTTTCTAATATGGTGCAGCATGAACCTCCACATCAAAAATCACCTTTGCAGAGCCTTCGTGCAGTATCATTCTTTCCTGAACGAAAGCCACTACAATTGTTTGGGGAAATGCAGCTGAAGGCAAAAGTATGGCAGAATGTTTGTAAAATACCTGTGCCCAAATATCTTCACCTGTAATAAGTAACCATGCAGTAGGTACTTGGAAATGAAAACTGTTCTTTGCATAGGTTAGTAAATAATGTGACCATATATTTATACATGCTTGGTAATGGGTTATGGGAAGTAGTTAATAATTATTGTTTAAATCTTGGCTTGTATCCCATAAGTGAAACAAATACTGACTCATCATGATTTATTTGATAGAGGACTTCCTTTTTAAAGGTACATAAAAATAAAATTTCTTGTATTTTTACATACATTAAGAATGTTGTGATTTTAAAGGTACCCTGTGAATAAGCTCTGAGCAAAGCACATTTCTAAATGGTGGTCATGCTTGGGTACTAAAAGTGCCAACATCTTGTTATTCTTTGAAAACAACTTTAGCCCTGCCTATATGTGCCCCCTTCCTTCCCCACCTAGCCATTCTATCTTACTTAAAAGACCTCCTTTCTTTAGCTAGAACACAAATTCCCTCTCAATTTATCAGCTCTGCCCCTGTTCTTCATCTGTTTGTGATGAGAAAGCCATCATGTCTTTATCGAATGGAGATAGTGGAACAGAGTCATGCGGTGGTGGCACAAGCCTTTAATCCCAGCACATAGAGGTAGGAAGATCTCTGTGAGTTGAGGCCAGCGTGGGCTACAAAATGAGTTCAAGGACAGCCAGGGCTGTCTAAAAAAACAAGAAAGAAAGAAAGAAAGAAAGAAAGAAAGAAAGAAAGAAAGAAAGAAAGAAAGAAAGGGAAAGGAAGAGGAATGAAAGAAAGAATAAAGGAAGGAAGGAAGGAAGGAAGGAAGGAAGGAAGGAAGGAAGGAAGAAAAGAAAAAGTAAAAAGAAATAAAGTGGGACAGAAGAAGCAAGGAAGAGGAGGGAAGAAAGTCATGTACAGGCCAGTGTGTCACGTATAATCACATCCATCTATATAGATATTTCTGGATGCCAAAGTCAGAGTTATCACAATGTAACTACCTAGTGTAGATGAGGCCTGAACTCAGAGTACTTAAGTGTTGTTTTAGTATTTTTCATGTCTGACTTAATTACTGGGCACAATATTGTAGAAATTCAATTATTCCTATGTTCCTGCTTCTTTGATTTTGTCATATCCTATTGGCTATGTGCACACAAGTTTCCCACTTATTCACTGTGAACTCAGCCATTCTGGTTTCTTCTTCCTTCTAACCCTACCAAAGAAGTCTTTACATATATGACTTTTCTTCTGAAAATCCCCTCTCCTTGTGCAGATTTCTCACCAGTATCTTCCCTCCATTGTCCTTGTATAACTCCATACTATTACTTTCAATAAAGGAGAATTACATTTTTATTATGAATATGAGCTTTTTGTATTTTCTTCATTCAACAACCCTATAGAAACTGGCTAAGAGCCAAAACATGGCAAACTTACAACATAGAGCATAGCAAAGTTCTTAATAATATTATATCACTGCATCCAACAGGCAATTTTTACACATCATGCAAAGCATTCTACCCAATCAAGAACTTCTTGAAATATTCCCCATTGTAACTGACAGTTTTTCCTTATTTCATTTATCTTTCTATGTGTTCCCCTTCCATTTTCCTCAGTTCCTTGCTTTCTTCTATATATTTCTCTCAAGAATCAAAGGTTGTACCTACATTTCAATCATTTATTCATTCAAGGTCTGTGTGTAGCCCAGATTTATCTGGAAGTCACTACACATACTAAACTGGACTGAAGGGACCAGCTTCCCATTTCAGTAGCCATAACAGCTTAGAACATGCTTGCCTGACCTTGCCTTGGTCACTAGGAGGTCAGATGCCTGCCTCATGGCAAGGAACCAATCAGAAGTTAACTGGTGGTGCTATGCTTTATGGCTCTGGGTGTGCTTTATGGACAAGTGCACAGCAATGACGTGCAGAGCATAGTAATCGCCCTGGGTGGGCCTATGGGCCATAACAACCAGTTGACCAATCAACACAGGGCAAGCCCTCCAAGCCTGGAGGCACACCAATCCTGAGCCTGTGCGTAACCCTAGACATTTCCCTTACGCTGTCCTATAAGATCTCTATGCGGGGGCTTCAAAGCGTCTTTCCTAGCCATCCTCCATGGTGGATGGATGAAAGGCCGGAGCTAACATGGGGTTAGCTCATTAAACAACTACAATAAAGCCTCATGCTGTTTGCATGAAGTTTTCGACTCAGCCTGGTGATTGGGGTTGTCTCAGTCCTGGGCCAAGATCCTGGGGACCTGAGCCTCCGGGGGTCTTTCAGGCCTCGAAACTGTGGTGATCCTCTTTCCTTGGACTTCCAATGCTTAGATTATAGACATGCACTACCACATCAGGCTAGTCCCTTGAATTTCATCACAGGATTCATAAAGAATAATATATTAAGCACTCTTATTATTTGAATTCTCAGCAACATGCCTATTAATCTCAGCCACTACTCTCTCAAGGTATAGAGCAATGTATATACACTGCTGTTTATGACATGCATCAAGAGGAGAGCCATAGGAATCTGTAACTTCCCGTGATCATTAACTCTCCATTACTCCAACTTCAAATCTTATCCTCCTTTCACATCATTCATTGCCAATTCTACCTAACCCTTGATAATTCATTTTTGCCCCCACGATACCATTTCAAACCTGTAATGCTTAATTGGCTCTTTCATTCCTGACCATTCCACTCTCCTGTTTATACCCTGAGATGACACTTCAATGTTCACAAAATGAATAATATTTTCTCAGACCTAGCACTCAGATTATTCATTATGCAATATAACTATCTTTTTTATTCCCCCAGTGCTTGACTTATTTCCCAAGAATGCTGCTCTGCTCAATCCTTAGGGATTGTTATTGAAGTATTTTTCTCCTTTTTTTTATACCTGCTTAAGCTTTACTGAGTTTTTAACAGTTGTTTCAAGTATTAGTTCCTCTACTATGCCTTTGAAAAATACTCCCAGTCTTCATTCCCAGAAAATCTGTATATAATTCCATCATACCCATTAGTAGCACATTTGCTAAGTATCTCCTATGAATTATAGGGGACAATATTTTCAGAGCACAGTATACTTTACTTAGCAAATGGCACAACTGCCTCCCCTGCCTTGGGAATGAATATTCTTGAGGTCAAAACTTGGTTAATGTAACTCCATATCACTGTGTGTCTAGCAAGGAACTTGATTACAGCAGATTCATGTGTATACTGTATGGTGGTATGCTACATGGCTCAAGACTAACCTCATCTGAGGGAGAATTTTATGTGAAACACAGAAGGCAGAGATGAAGTAGTCACCATTCTTCCATTATGTACTTTTGCAGTTCAGCCATGCTTTCACTTAACTGGCTTTCTATGTTGGTGTAGGGAAGCAGTAAGGACTGAAGGTCTAGCAAGGTTTTATTTCCATCTGCATTAGACTGGGAACCAAGTGCACCTTTGTGTGTTCATTCACCTCTGATAAAAGGCATCAATTTAGACCTGGAGAGATGGATGACTCAGCAGTTGTGGTTGTTTGAATAAGAGTGTTCCTCCCCACCCCCATAGGCTCATGCATTTGAATACTTGGTCTCCAATTGGTGAAACAAACTGTTTAGCAAGGATTCAAAGAAGGTGTGACCTTGTTGCAGGAGGTATGTCACTGGGAGGGCTTTGAAGTTTCAAAAGCCCACACCATTCTGTCCCAGCAACATGCCTTCCTGCTTGCATCCCAAGTTCCCCGCCCTAATGATCTTGGACTCAGCCTCTGAAACTGCAATCCCCCAACAAATTCTTACTTAAGTTGTCTTTGTCTTGGTATCTTAGCACAGTAATAAAAAAGTAACTAAGACAGGAGTTAAGAACTCTTGCTGCAAAAATAAGAGAGAGAGCACTTGCTGGAAAACTAACCTAGCTACATCATGTAGCTCAAAACACCTGCAACCCAAGTCCCAGCGAGATCTGACACCCTATTCTGGACACCAGAGGCACCTGCACACACATTGTATAATACAGACAAGAAAGCATACAAGCATACACACAAGTTTCAAGGGAAAACACTTTTCAAAATGCATCACTTCATCCTGCGAGTTTTCCTTCATCATCAGAATTTGATGATATGAAATATGATATGTTTGAATTTGTTTTCAGAGTCTCCAATTTAGTTGTGGCTTCCCCTGTACCATATCGAATTTCTCTTTCTGATTGCTCTGCTGACTTCAAACCTTCACTCGATTTATAAGCAATAGTCTCACATAAATTTTATTGAAGAAAAGCGAATAATCAGACTTTGGAGTCTGGACAATATACTTTGCAATAACTGAAAAAACGAAAGGCCATTGTATTCCACCAGTTCAGGATTATACAGTTTAGATAACAAATAGAAGTTCAGCTCAGGTCTAAATTGCCACCTTATTTTATTCATCTATTGGTCATGACTAATCACATTAACAACAAAATGAATGGAAGACATTAAAACTGTTTCTATCTACCACACTACTTCCAGAACAACCATTTAGCAGAGCTGGAATGGTAACTGAATGATAGCAGATTATTATAAATTTAATCAGGTCATAACAGTATTACAGCTGCTCTTCCAGATGTGGTTCAATTAATGATGCAAACTAATATATTATTTGATGGTGGTAACACAAAACATTAGGGTTCTTTGGATTCTAGAAGTATTTGGGTCTCTATTTTTGTCTTAATGCATGTGCTGATTGACCCAAACTGTTGACAAAATTTGATATCTCAGATTAAGCCAATGCTGTACATAAGGTCTTGACTCCTAAGCAATCTCCCCAGGCACTTAGGCTGCATGAACCATCGCAGATGACCAGATAAAGATGATATATTGAAGACTTTTTAGTATCCTATTGGTGAATCACATCATGAACAAATTTTACCTATTCTGTAGAAATCATATTGTTAGCCCATTTCACCATTTGCCTCTGCCTTTGTCCAAAATGAATAATGTAGCTATCCTGGCAGAAATGGAGGTCATACATGGGTTACACAACACAGACTTCAGCCTAGGAAGACTTATCTGACTCCAATCACTGCTGATTGTGCAACATACCAAAGGCAGAAGTGAACGATGGTTTCCTACTATGTCATCTTTTCACAAGGGCATCTTTTAGTTTCCAGGTGATCTGTTTATCTCATTGAAGTGCATGTAATAATGGAAAAGCCAGAATAAGTTAACCATTAACCGTGGACTAGGCATTCCATTTGGGTATGAGTTTATTTTTTCTGTCTCTAAGAGTTCTGCCACACCTATTATCTGTGTCCTCTCAACCCTCATGATGTTTCCCATTGAATTCCTCTGATAAGGGATCCTATTTGACAAATAATGAGGCATAATAAGATAATGCAGTTAAATTCTTGGGGATTACCCACATCATTCAAGTCAGTGGTGCTGATTCCAGTTTGTCACGATTTTGTTTGCTCTTGTGGCTTCCAGTTGCATTCTTGGCAGTACCACTTCATTTTCATACATTCTAGTTGGTTATTAAGGGTTCTAGTTTGTCCCACTTTCCCTAGTTCATATCCATCTTTTCTCACTGTTTGCCAGTCCTGATGACTTCGTGTCAAATAATAGATGCAGAAACATCTATCCGTTAAAAGATTGATCATGGATCCCAGACTGATAGCTGGGAAACCAGCATAGGACTCTTCCAGACCCCCTGAATGAGGATGTCAGTTAGGGGGCCTGGACAATTTATGGGGCCTCTGGCAGTGGATCAGTATTTATGGCTAGTATAGGAATGGACTTTGGGAGCCCGTTACACATAGAGGGATGCTCTCTCAGCCTAGACACATGGGGGATGGTCTAGGCCCTGCTCCAAATGATATGACAGACTCTGAAGATCTCCCATGGAAGGCCTCACCCTCCCTGGGGAGCAGAGAGGGGATGGGATAGGGGGTTGGTGGAGGGCAGGGGAAAGGGGGATGGAGAGGGAACTGGGACTGACATGAAAAAGAAGCTTGTTTCTAATTTAAAATTGGTCTAATTACAGTTATAAAAATAAAAAAGACCATAGTGTCAAATTCCCAGAACGGTCACTTCTTTTGTGTCATGCACAGTGGCTCTGTTTCTCTAGTCAAACCCTGACCAATATATACGCTATATAATTTGTCTATGCATTTCGCGGTATTGCTGATAGTTAATCTGAACGAAAGCTGGTTTCTCACTTCATTTTTGTACATTTTGAAGGAAAAATAAGTCACACTGCTTTTGGCAACATTCTTTCATCTTTGTTCCTGTAATGTGCCACATACGAGGATAATTTAGCATTTTGGGTTCTAATTAAAATGGCAATGCAGCTGAAATTGAGAGTAAAATTAACACGTGGGGTGTGCTTCTGGCCTAAGCCTTTGTGTGTGTCAGGTAATTTCATGATTCTGTCTTTACATAATTTGCTGCCTCTCTATGTCTGTGTGTGTTTGGCATGAATTTCTTTTATAATAAAGACTAGCAAGATGAGTATCAAAATGAGCACACTGGACTCTGTTTAAATTCAATTATATATAATTATGGGTTGCAAAATATGTAATTTATTGAATGTAAAATTTATTTGGCTAAAGCCTTTCTGTGTGGGTTCTGTCTTCCTCCTGGGCTCAGCCTAACAATCCCTTGGAGATTACAATCAGCTGGAGCAGCCAAAGAAATTGCACAGATCATTTGGTCAGATGCTTTCTTCTGACACAGTTCTTATTGGTGTTTTCACTGAAAGAGGAGGAAAAAATAAAAGCTGGTATTCTCGAGGGGTATTCAAGGCATGATCTTTTCTCTCCTACCAGGATTAAAAGAACCTCAGAGGATCCTTGAGATCTCTACTCTGGAAGTAAAGAACTCTTTGAGACTAGTACTAGTTATTGTCATGCATCCAACCACCTTTACACTCCATGCAGGCACAGACGTTACTGGGATCAGTATTCTGTCAAGCAATTTAGTTTATCTCATACCTAACAGATGTTTTGGGGACAGGAGCAAACAATGTTAAGCACCTTTATGAAGCATGAGCAGCCTTCAGAAAAATAAAATAGACCCTCTCAATTGTCTCTCAATGACCATAGTTCATCTCCATATCTAGGCACTGCCTTGGGTAAGTCAGGCATAGAAAATCACAGAGTAGACTTCCTTCCCAAAGATGTGACTGCATCTTAACTCGCAGAACTTGTAAATATTGGGGTTATATGGCAAATGGGAATGAAGCTTGTAGAATGAATTCAGCTTGCAAATTAACAGGTGAGATTATTCCAGATCAGCCCAATGGACATATGTATGTCCTTAAAGGTGGAGGAAGGCAGAGAGAATAGAAAAACTAGTGACATGGCAGCCCAAAAAGACTTGACTGGCTGTTGCTGGCTTTGAAAGTGACAGCAGAGGCCATAAGCCAAGAAATGACAAGAAAACAGATTCTTCCCTACAGCTTGAAAGGACAACATAGCCTAGCCAAGAGAAACACATTTGGACATCTGACATCCCACACTGTAGAAATAATAAATGTCTGATATTTTAAGGAGCTGTTTGTGGTATTTTGATAGGAGAGCAATGGAAAGCAAATACACAGGACAACATTGCTTGTTTCAACATTCAACTATTTATATCTTGACCACCTAAGTTTTGGGGGGAGGGTATCTGATTTTCTTACTTGTTTTTCTTGTTTTCTCTATTTTTTTCAAATTCTGACTTTCAGAATGCCTTTTGTTTTATTCAAACCATTTAGACACATGCTTGTAAGTCTGCTTATGAGTTATTTTCCTGTACTCCCAGCTCCCCTTTATATCCCTTCATCCAGTACATTCTATTCCTTTATAAGCCCTTGCCCTGACTAATGACCACTGAGAATTGTCCGTGTCTACTTCTAATATCCAATTCAAAACTCCAGTTATGCCCTGATGTTTTCTCAGTGCTGCTTGCTGGACAAATATTAGAAAAGCAACTTGATAAATCTTTTTCTCCTGAGTCCCTTTTTATCAACCATCTGAGGGATGCTTCTCACAGAGGAAAAAGGGAGTGAGAAATGTGTTTGTGGTGCTGAAGCATGGCATTAGAACATAAAAGTTACTTCATTTACATTTCCTGGTATGTACCAATTACCAGTAACAGATCATTTGTCTGATTTGAGGATTGTCACTTCATCTTGGTTCCCTTTTCAACCCCCATAAGGCTAGAAGTTTCCTCTTATTTCAGAAACTTTGAAACTCCAGCTTTATTGCCCCTTATATAGTTATTTCTTCTCTTATATTTATACACTATACAAACAAAACCATAATCTTCATATTTGTGTGTTAATTGACTAAGCAGCATGAAGTGAGCACTTGCTCCATGCCAGGAACTGTTGTGGTTATGGGGATGATGTAGTCTGTCATCCTTGAACCACAGAAATGAGTATTTCTTTTCCAGGGGATGGGAGATAAGCATGGAGTAAAATTGCCCTAAGCAGAGGTAATCATAGTGGGAAAGCCACAATGTCCTAAAATATATTTATAGAACTAAAGAACTTAATCACGACTCTAATGTAGATGAAGAATGAGCATATGAGTGTAAAAGGATGTCAAGAGATAAAGATGGAGTAGCAGGAAAGAGGAATCACTGAAAGCCAAGTTAAGATGACTATTCTTCATTATATGTGAAAAGACAAGCTATCAAATATATTGAGGAAAGGGAAATAAAGTTAAAATTGTAGAAGTAGTTGATCTGGCTACAATATGGAAACTAAATCAAGGGGAGTTCCATTGGTAAATTAATATCATAAACATGATATAAAATTCTGCATGTGTCAAGTAAAATCCATGAAAAATCTAGTTGAAGCAACTAATGTTATTAAATATATTATAAACATCTCTTGGGTGTCTATTCTATACCAATACACTACAATGATAAGAATTCAGTCTTCATGGAGGGTATTAGCACATGCCAGTGGAAATTTGGATATAAGTCAGGAATAACATCTGAACTGTTTATCATATTGAATATGCAATCAGCCACATAAGAAGCAAACATTTTTGGTGGAATTAGTGAAAGAAATGGCAAAGTGTTTTCTGATGAATTTTAAAAATCTATCTGAGATTAATATATCTCCTAAGAAAAAACTGGACAGTAAGTTGAGAACTCATTTCAGATGATATTTGGTCTGGAGTCAATTAAACACAATGATTGCTGGTGCCACTCACTGCACTAAGTGCTATAGTTCCCCAACTTTTTCGATGCCTGTGGAGACACTTTGAGAAAGAAAACAATGGACTGAAATATCAGATAAAGTTTCCAGTCCTAAGACTGTGTTAGGTAAACCCTTCTTTCCCTTCTGGGGGTCTTAGTTTCTCCTTTTGGTCATGAGAAGTTTAGATAATTCATATAACACTTCCCATCCCTAGGACATACTGACCTTGAGTATATGATGATGCCCAGAATCAAGATCAAGTATGAAAAAGTATGCAAGTGTGTTCCTGAAAGGTCCCAAAGCACATCCCTTTATTCAGCAGCAAAAGGCGACTTTTCCTTCTCCATGCAAATGCAGTGTCTGTGCTGCTCCTGGGCCTCCTAATCCTGTGGCTTCATAGGCACTAAATTCATCCCAAAAGTTAACTTCCTAAGGATAATACTGTCAACATTTAGGTGATAAAAACAGAATGTTTTTCAGGCTTTATGGCCTCCATGGAATTTATCAAGGCATTTCAAATTTAACTGGACTTGAAATTCTAAGCCAAGTGGATAAGGATTAGCTCTGAGGTTATATATCTCTTAAATCATATAAGCCCTCAGACAGATTTGAAATATGAAATGTATCTTCCCCAAATGCCTGAAAGCCTAGACATTTTCTTTCTACTCTGAAGTACTAAGGAAAACTTCTGGAAGCACGCGCATTATTAAAGCAAGTTTTGTGATATTGGCTGGCTTTTAGTCTTAAGTGGAGTGGTTCCTAATTGGATATGTTTTGTACTTTTCCACATAGACTAGTTCTCTGTAATCCATCTCAGTCAATACTCACACCTGCACCAGAACACATCTCTGTTGAGTCTTCTCATTCATTCTTGTATTTAATCAAACAACATGCAGAATAACAGCCTACCTACAAGGGGATGGAGGGAAAAAAGTACTTTGGATTTCTTAATATATAAAAAAACAGCTTACCTACATAGTAACATATTGGAATAGTTACTGAACCTGCTTCAGTGACTAAGACATTGTCTTCAAAGCAGTACACTAGATAGTAGTAAGTGCAAGCATGGTCATACACCTTAATATTAGAGAGGATATCAATCAATAGCAATATTAATAATGGCATATACTTAAGAATCAGATCAAGGGATTGGAGATTTAGCTAGCAAGCACAGGACCCTGGATTCAGTTCTCAGATCTAAGGGAACAAAAATAAACAGCAATCTAGGTTTGATTCCCAGCTCAGCTGTCTTAGCCATGTGATCCCATGAAACTTAATTTTCTTCATTTCATCAAAAAGTTCTCCACATACTAAAAATGTAATATTGTTTTAATATTCAGTGTTTCAGAGTCTTTCATGAGGATTAGAAGTCACATATAACAGTGCTAATAAATGGTAGCTACTGCAATTCTCATTAATAACAATAATGTTGACAATTATTTAAAAATCATGGATTCTTCTTTGAGACATGACTGAAAGAAGACTTCCTTTCATTTGAGTAATAACCTGAAGAATAAGAAAGGTTTGCCACAGAGATATGCAGAGGAAGTATTGACAGGGGCAGTTTGAACAAAGAAGCAGAAATGTGCAAAGAATTTCAGCATGTCTGGGGAAGAGTTAACAATTGTGTTGTGGAAGAATTAGAGAGGAATATGAAACCTGAATTTGAAAGGTTATTTTCAAACCTGAGGTCATTTGAAACAGCATTTACATATGTTAACAACAATTAATGAAAAATGGCAATGAATTTTAAAGAGATCAAGGATGGGTTGTAGGGATGAAAGGGAAAGGGGGTGGTGTCATTATATTATAATCTCAAAAATAATACTAACAAATAAGATACTAATGAGAATTGCAGAAAGGCCACTATTATACACTGTGGTGGGAATATAAATTAATGTATGTCATGGACACCAGTAGAGATTCCTGAAACAACTAAAAGTAGAACTGCCACAGGATTGACTTCTTTATAAACCCTGGAGGCATAGCCAAAGGAAATGAAGATAGTATATCAATAATACACCTCTGCCCATGGTTATTGTAGCAATATTTATGATAGCTAAAATATGGAACCAGACTATATGCCCAACAACAGAGGATCAAATAAGGAAAATGTGGTTATGTAGATATAATGGTGTTTTATCAGTCATAAAAATAAATCTGTCATCTGAAGAGAAACAGAGTGAAATAACCCAGATACACACACAAATGATTCGCCATGTTTTCTCTCATCTACACAAACTAAAAACATCGACCTGAAAGTAGAATGTCAATGATTCATGATTAGGAAGACCACAGAAAGGGAGGAACAGGGGTGGTTGTAAGCAAAAAAAAAAATGTGTAAAGGATACAGAAATAGCACACAAATCCCATTAATATGTACAAGTATGTTTCAACAAAAATAGTAAATAGGGCTCCGCCGGGCCTGACCCCTACCGAGGTGAGTGTACCCTCTGCTTTTGTCCTATTTCTACCCAACTTCCCATTCACCCCGGATCTCTCTGGGCCTGCAACTGCTTAGAGTGGACCCCCAGGCAGGGAGGAGGCCCCTGAGTCTGGAAATACCTCACTCTTCCTTCCCCTTTCCACCGGCCGCCCGACTCTTACTGAGTGAGGAGACTACCAGGAGAGGCAAGACCACCCAGAGCTGCAGACTCAGTCTAGGACCACACACACCACCGGGTGACAAGAGGAGATAGAGAGACCCCACCTGCACCCACTAGAAGAAGACATGGGAAGAAGATTGAATAAGAACACACTCAAAAACAGAAAGACCAATATGACACCACCAGAATCTAGGGACTCCACACCAGCAAGATCTGAAAAGCCCAACACAGAGGATGAAGAAGAGATGGACCTCAAAAATTATCTTAGGAAGATGATAGAGAACTTTAAATAGGAAACAAGAAAATCCCTTAAAGTAATAGAAGAAAAAACAAGCAAAAAATTACATGAAGTGGAGAAAAAGACAAACCAAAAAAATTCAAGAAATAAACAAATCTCTTAAAGAATCTAAAGAAAGCCAAGAAAAAACAACCAAACAAATGAAGGAAGCACTCAAAAAGTTCAAGGCATGAAAGCTGAAATAGAAACAATAAAGAAAACGCAGAATGAGGTGATGCTGGAACTAGAAAGGCTGGATAAATGATCAGGGACTAACAATGTGGGTATAACCAATAGAATTCAAGAGATGGAAAAGAGAATCTAGTTGTTGAAGACTCTCTAGTGGATATACAGTCATTACCAAAGAAAATCTCAAGTCCAACAAAACCTTAACAAAATATCCAGGAAATATGAGACACTGTGAAAAGGCCAAACATAAGAATCATAAGTATAGAAGAAGGTGAAGAAATACAGGTCAAAGGTACAGAAAACATATTCAACAAAATCATAGAAGAAAGCTTCCACAACCTACAGAAGGATATGCCTATGAAATTACAAGAAGTTTACAGAACACCAAACAGACTGGACCATAAAAAGAAGTCCCCTCGACACATAATAATCAAAACACCAAACCTACAGAATAAAGAGAAAATATTAAGAGCACCAAAGGAAAAAGGCCAAGTAACATATAAAGGCAGACCTATCAGAATCACACCTGACTTCTCAATGGAACCTTTGAAAGCTAGAAGGTCCTGGATAGATATCCTACAAACACTAAGGGAGCATGGATGCCAACCCAGACTACTGTACCCAGCAAAACTTTCAATCACTATAGATGGAGAAAACAAGATATTCCATGACAAAACCAGACTTAAACAATACATATCCACAAATCAATCACTACAGAAAGTTCTGGAAGGAAAACTCCAACCCAATGAAGACAACTACAATCACAAAAACATAGGCAATAGAAAATCCAGTTTTACCAAACACGAAAAGAAACAGGAGGACAAAATCCACACACATTGACACCAACTACAATAAATCCAAAACAAACAAGAACCAACAATCAATGGCCATTAATATCCCTCAATGTCAATAGTCTTAACCTGGCTATAAAAAGATACAGGCTAACAGAATGTATACGAAGACAGAATCCATCCTTCTGCTGTATACAAGAAATACACCTCAACTTCAAAGACAGGTGTTACCTCAGAGTAAAGGGTTGGGAAAAGATTGTCCAATCAAATGGGCCCAAGAAACAAGACTTAAAACTAAAATCAATCAAAAGAGATGAAGAAAGGCATTTCATACTCATCACAGGAAAAGCCCATCAAGATGAAGTCTCAATCCTGAACATCTATGCCCCAAATACAAAGGCACCAACATTTGTAAAAGAAACATTATGAAAGCTCAAACCACACATAAAACCACAATACTTATAGTAGGAGACTTCAACACCCCACTTTCACCACTAGACAGGACCACTAGGGAGAAACATAACAAAAACAACAAAGGATCTAGCAGAAGTTATGACCCAACTGGGTTTAACAGATACCTATAGAAAATTCCATCCAAACACAAAAGAATATACCTTCTTCTCAGTGCCACATGGCACCTTCTCTAAAATTGACCACATAGTTGACAACAAAGCAAACATTCACAGAGACAAAAGAATGGAAATAATCCCCTGTGTCTTATCAGATCACCATGCTTTAAAGTTAGAATTCAACAACAATACAAATTGCAGAAAACCTACAAACTCGTGGAATTGAATAACACTCAATTGCACCATTCCTGGGTTGAGGAAGAAATTTAAAAAAAAAAAAGGAAATTAAAAACTTCCTAGAAAGCCAGGAGTTGGTGGCGCATGCCTTTAATCCCAGCACTCAGGAGGCAGAAGCAGGCGGATCTCTGTGAGTTCAAGGCCAGCCTATTCTCCAGAGCGAGTGCCAGGATAGGCTACAAAGCTACACAGAGGAACCTTGTCTCGGGGAAAAAAAAAAAAAAAAAAAAAAAAAAAAAAAAAAGCAAACTTCCTATAAACTGAGAATGTAGACACAACATACCCAAGCTTATGAGACACTCTGAAAGCAGTGCTAAGAGGAAAGTTCATAGCACTAAGTGCCCACATGAAGAGACTGGAGAATAGTCACACTAGAGAATTGACAGAACAACTGAAAGCTTTAGAGAAAAAGAAGCAAACTCACCATGGAAGAGTAGATGCCAGGAAATAATCAAACTGAGGGCTGGAATCAATGAAGTAAAGAGTTGGTTCTTTGAGAAGATCAACAAGACAGGCAATCCTCTATACAAACTAACCAAAAGGCAGAGAGAGCACACTAATTAACAAAATCAGAATCGAAAAGAGGGATATAACAACAGACACTGAGGAAATCCAGAGAATCATTAGGTCATAGTTTAAAAACCTGTACTTCATAAAATTTGGTAATCTAACGGAAATGAACAATTTTCTGGATAGATATCAGATAGCAAAATTAAATCAAGAACAGATAAGCAAATTATACTGATCTATTACCCCCAATGAAATAGAAGTAGTCATCAAAAGCTTCCCAACCAAAAAAAGCCCAGGGCCAGATGGTTTCACCGCAGAATTCTACCAGAAATTCAAAAAGAGCTAATACCATTATTCCTCAAATTGTTCCACACAATAGAAGCAGAAGGGCCATTGTCAAACTATTTTGACTAGGCTACAATCACTTTGATACCCAAGCCACACAAAGATACAACTAAAAAAGAGAACTACAGACCAATTTCCCTCATGAACATCGATGCAAAAATACTCAACACAATATTGGCAAATCGAATCCAAGAACACATCAGAAAAAGCATCCACTATGTTCAAGTAGGCTTCATCCCAGGGATGCAAGGATGGTTCAACATACGAAAATCCATCAATGTAATCCACCATATAAACAAACTGAAAAAGAAAAATCACATGATTATCTCACTAGATGCTGAGAAAGCCTTTGACAAAATCCAACATCCCTTCATGATAAATGTCTTAGAGAGATCAGGAATAACAGGAACACACCTAAACATGATAAAAGCAATATACACCAAACCAACAGCCTACATCAAACTAAATGCAGAGAAACTCAAAGCAATTCCTCTAAAATCAGGAACAAGACAAGGCTGTCCACTCTCTCCATATCTCTTCAATATTGTACTTGAAGTTCTAGCTAGAGCAATAAGACAAGAAAAGGGGGATCAAAGGGATACAAATTGGAAAGGAAGAAGTCAAACTCTCACTATTTGCAGATGATATGATAGTCTACATAAGTGACCGGAAAAACTCTACCAGGGAACTCCTACAGTTGATAAACACCTTCAACAGAGTAGCAGGATACAAAATTAACTCAACAAAATCAGTAGCTCTATTATATACAGATGATAAATGCAATGAAAAAGAAATCAGAGAAACATCACCCTTCACAATATCCATAAGCAACATAAAATATCTTGGGGTAACTCTAACCAAAATAAGTCTAAGTCCTGTACAATAAGAACTTTGAGTCTTTAAAGAAAGAAGTTAAAGAAGATACCAGAAAATAGAAAGATCTCCCATGCTCTGGGATAAGTAGAATCAGCATAGTAAAAATGGCAATCTTGCCAAACTACAGATTCAATGCAATCCCCATCAAAATCCCAACACAGTTTTTCACAGACCTTGAAAGAACAATACTCAACTTTATATAGAAAAACAAAAAAACCAGGATACCCAAAACAACCCTGTACAAAAAAGGATCTTCTGGAGGCATCACCATCCCTGAATTCAAGCACTATAATAGAATCATAGCTCTGAAAAAAGCTTGGTATTGGCACAAAAATAGACAGATAGACCAATGGAATCTAATTGAAAGCCCTGATATTAACCCACACACCTATGAACACCTTGTTTTTGACAAAGATGCTAAATCTATACAATGGAAAAAATATAGCATCTTCAACTAATGGTGGTGGCACAACTGGATTCAGACATGCAGAAGATTGCAGGTAGATCCATATCTGTCACCATGTACAAAACTTAAGTGCAAATGGATCAAAGTTCTCAACATAAATCCAACCACACTGAGTCTTCTAGAAGAGAAAGTTGGTTATACCCTTGAACGAATAGGCACTGGAGACTGCTTCCTGAACATTATACCAGTAGCACAGACATTGAGATCTGCAATTAATACATGGGACCTCCTGAAACTGAGAAGTTTCTGTAAGACAAAGGACACAGTCAGTAAGACAAATTGACAACTCACAGAATGAGAAAAGATCTTTACCAACCATATATCTGACAGAGGACTGATTTTCAAATTATAAAACAAATTCAAGAAGCTACCCACCAAAACACCAATCAATGAAATTAAAAAGTGGGGTGCAGAACTAAATAGAGAATTCTCAATAGAGGAATCTGAAATGGCTGAAAGACACTTAAGAAAGTGCTCAAAATCCAAATGCAACTCCAAACAACTCTGAGATACCATCTTACACCAGCCAGAATGGCTAAAATCTAAAACACCAATGACAATCTATGCTGCAGAGGATGTGGAGAAAAAGAAACACTCCTCCATTGCTGGTGGGAATGCAAATTTGTAAGACCACTTTGGAAGAAAGTATGGTGGTTGCTCAGAAAAATGGGAATCAGTCTACCTCAAGATCCAGCAATCCCTCTCTTGGGCATATACCCAAATAATGCATGCACACACCTCCATACAACAAGGACATATGTTCAATCATGTTCACAGCAGCATTTTTTGTAATAGCCAGAATCTGGAAGCAACGTAGAAGCCCCTCAACTGAAGAATGGATAAAGAAATTGTGGTACATTTACACGTACTACTAAGCAGAAAAAATGCAATGAGAATCTTGAAGTTTACAGGCAAATGGATGGAACTAGAATAAACCATCCTGAGTGAGGTTACCCAGTCACAAAAAGACAAATATGGTATGTACTCAATCATATATGAACTTTGGACATAGAGCAAAGGATTACCAGCCCACAGTCCTCTTCACCAAAGTAACTAGGAAACAAGAAGGACTCTAAGGGAAAAATGCATGGAACCCTGAGAATTTGAAGGGGCAGGACCTCCTGAGCTAATTGGGAGCATGAGGGTAGGGGAGAGGGAGTTGCCAGAATGAGAGGAGGAGAAGAGGTGGAGAGGGGAGGAAATGGAAGAGCGGAAATGTTGAGTTGGGGAAAGAATAGAGGAGAGCAGGATGAGAGATACTATATCAGAAGGAGCCTTTATAGGTCCGAGGAGAGATCTGGCACTAGGGAGATTTCCAGAGATCTACAAGGACGACATGAACTGACAAAATAGGCAATGGTGGAGAGGCTAGCCTAAATGCCCTTCCCCTATAATGAGACTGATGACTACTTTTTATATCACCCTAGAGCCCTCATCCAGTGGCTGATGGAAATCAGAGGCAGACACCCACAGATATACACTGAACTGAACTCTGGAACCTAGTTGCAGAGAGGGAGGAATGAAGATCAAAGGGGTTGGTACCAGGCTGGTGAAACCCACAGAAAGAGCTGGCCTGAACAAGGGGAAGCACATAGACCCCAGACTGCTGTCTGGGAGGCCAGCACGGGACTGACACAGACCCCTGAACATGGATGTCAGTGAGGAGGCCTCTGTACTCTTGGGGGCCCCTGGTAGTGGATTAGTATTTTTCCCTGGTGTAAGAAGGGACTTTGAGAGTCCATCCCACGTTTCGGCCTGGACACATGGGGGAGGTCCTAGGCCCACCCCAGGATGATGTGGTGTTTTTTGGGGAGCCCCAGTCGAGGACCCTACCCTGCCTTGGGAGTGGAGTGTGGATGGGATGGGGAGCAGGTGGAAGGTTGGAGGGGAGGGGAGGGAGAGGGAGAGGGAGGAGGGATTGACATGTGAAGCAAGCTTGTTCCTAATTTGAAATAATAAAAAAACAAAAAAAATAGTAAATAGGGCTATTAGGACATATTAAATTGTATCCCCATATTCAAAAATTTATTTTTAAACATGGAACAACTTAAAAGAGAATCACATACGATTTCTGGAAATAAAAAATGGCAATATCTGAGACAAAAGTATTGTGGGTAAGAGTAACAACAGAAAAATAGTAAATTCAAACACACAGCATTAGAACTAGGCAAAATGAAATACACAGTATTTCAAAATGAAAAGATGTATTGATGAGTGTGAGTATCTCAAGAAGCCTAATATATAGATAATATGACTCTCAGAAGAAGAGGAGAGAGAAGAAAATAATGATAACTAATGAAAATTATGCAAAAGGATAAAATTGAGCCTTATCTCACAACAAATACAAAAATCAATTCCCAATGAATTAAAGAATGAAATGGTTAAGTTGAATACATGAAACTTCTAGAAAATCTAGAGGGAAGACTGATGGCATTGGTTTTCACACACAAAAAAAAACTCACAAAATATGAAAGCAAAAGAAAAATGAGCAAGTAGGATTAAGTTGCAAATCTTCTTCACTAAAGAGGACATAATCAACAAGATTAGAAAATAAACTACTAAATAGAAGAAACTAATTCCAAACAATATATGTCGTGATGGGTTAATGCACAAAATTTATAACAAAATCACTATCCAAAATATATCTAAATAATCTTATGGAAAAAAGTAGCCAAATTAACCTGAACTGATATTCCTCTAAACAAGACAGGTATATGACAAATATGCAGAATATCATTAATGTGCTGTCTTGTTTTTATGTCAACTTGACACAAGCTAGGGTCATCTGGGAAGGAGGAATCTTAATTGAGAAAATGTCTCCATAGGACTGGCTGTAGGCATGTCTGTGGAGCATTTTCTTGATTGATGATTGACATAAGAGGACCCAGTCCATTGCAGGTGGAGCTACCCCTGGGCTTGTGGTCCTGGATGCTATAAAAAAGCAGGCTGGAGACACAGAGGGATGGGCCTAGGCCCTATCCCAAAGAATATGATAGACTCTGATGACCCCCTATGGAAGGCCTCTCCCTCCCTGGGGAGCAGAACGGACGTGTGATAGGTAGGGTTTTAGTTGGGGGGGGGAGTGGTGGGAGGGGAGGAGGGGAGGGAGAGGGAACTGGGATTGACATGTAAAACAATCTTGTTTCTAACTCAAATTAAAAAAAAAATCTGAAAAAGAAAAAGAAAAAAAGAAAGCAGGCTGAGCAATCCATGAGGAGCAGGCTAGTTGGAGCAGCACTCCTCCATAAATTCTGTACCAGTTCCTGCCTCCAGGTTCCTTCCTTGAGTTCCTGTCCTGACTTCCCTGGATGATGTACTATGAGCGCTAAGATAAAAATAAAATCATTTGTCTTCAAGTTGATTATGGTCATGGTGTTATATCACAGCAACAGAAACACTAGCTATGACAGAAATAGGTACCAGGAATAGAGTCTCTGGCAAACCTCACTGTGTGCTTTGGTGAGGATTATGATGACATTTGATCTTCGGCCTAGAAAATTCATTGAATTCTCAGAGCTCAGTGGGGTTTTCAGCCAGAGCTTGGAAGATAAGCATGTTGATAGCAGGGTAGATTGTGGAGGCTGTCTTGTGAAATTTCAGAGAGAAGCTTTGAAAGTTCCTTAAAGACTTTTTTGGGCCATGATATTTTAAATGAAGAAATCATAAAGTGAAAACTCTGCTTTACTCAGACAATCAATATTAGTCATTTAGGGACAAAAACTCAACTGTGATTGAGAAGAGACCAGAGTCATTGAGGTAAAATCATCTGGGAAGAATTTCCTCAGGGTCAGCATGTAGAAGATGTAATCTAGAGGGGGGTCAAGGCTATACTGTGTCCTGGCAAATGAACTTGGTAATGTGTAAGAGTCTTCCAGGTTGATACTGGTTTTTATGACATGAAGGGGTTATGTAGAGCAGTTCCATCCCTGTTGACTAATTTTCTTAAGTGCTGGAAGGTGCTATG
This sequence comes from Cricetulus griseus, assembly GCF_003668045.3. Lineage (NCBI taxonomy): Eukaryota > Metazoa > Chordata > Mammalia > Rodentia > Cricetidae > Cricetulus > Cricetulus griseus. The sequence continues at coordinate 14,015,129 of NC_048604.1, forward strand.
CATGCTACCAGAGGAGAAAATCATCAATTTGATCTATTTGTAAACCACATAAGCTACAATAATGACAAACCTGGCAGGATATGCCAACTGGTGCAGTAGCGGCACAAATGCTATGGGAATAACAGACTACTTATGATTGATTGGACATAAGGCCTGCTTCATGAGATGGAATCCAGGCATGACACTGTGAAAGAAGCCAAGAATCTGAGGATAGATGGACCATGGGACCAAGGGGAGAACTACTACTATTGTTCTGCTAAATAGGCATACATTAAATGACTCCTAATGACTTATTGCTCGACTCATATGTCAGAACTCAGTAGCTCTCATCAGAGAAGCTACTTCCTACAACAGATGACCATTGCTCTCTGTAGACCCTCAACTTGTCAATGTGTAGAGAATAAGAGACTGTGGACTGCTCAATCCTAAATAGGGTGTACATATCCTACACCTCCCTTCAAGTCTCAGGGAGAAGAGAAGACAGAAATAGTCTATGTGCCATAGGTGGTGGACACAGTAGGGAAGCTCTATATAAGAACATCAATTGTGACAGTGTGCACAAGACCTCTGAAAGCTCAATCCAGAAACAGTCCTGGCATGAAGGGAGGGAGGGGAGTATGAAATCCCACAACTAGCTGACTAGCTGAGGAGCTATTAACATTGTTTACCTTCTGAAAGAGGGAGAGTCAGTTTTTTTTTTTTTTAAAGCTGTGTTGCCCTAGGCATCGGTGGCGCACACATTTAATCCCAGCACTCGGGAGGCAGAGGCAGGTGGATTTCTGTGAGTTCGAGGCCAGCCAGGTCTCCAGAGAGAGTGCCAAGATAGGCTCCAAAGCTACACAGAGAAACCCTGTCTCGAAAAACCAAATAAATAAATAAATAAATAAATAAATAAATAAATAAATAAAGCTGTGATGCCTGCTAGGTTAGTCACACTCCAGGGTACGTTCTACTCTCCAGAGAAGTTGGCAATACAAACTTGACTCAATGAGTTTGAAAAAAAAGAAAATTCAAGGTTTGGTGGGCAGAAATTAAGAGTAGATATAGGGAGAGTTGGGGAATGACTATGATTAAAATACATTGTAGGAAATTCTCCCAGACTTAGTAAAATATCATTTGAAAGATAATAATTGAACAGGGTATAGAGAAAGGAAAACTCTTGCACACTGTCATGAGTATAAGTTGGTAGAGCCACTAGAAAGAGGACCCTCAAAAACTTAAAATACAAATAACATTTAATCCAGCAATCTTACCTCTAGATGTTGTCCCCAAACAATTGAGTTCATGATCTCACAAAATGATATAATCCCTACTCATTGCAGCATTGTTCACAGTAAGCAAGCAATGGAAACAACCAAATGTCCATCTATGGACAGGAGGAAAGTCTAAATGATAATGATTTGAATGATAATGATTTGTCTATGACCTTGATAATGGTCACATTTTCATGAGTGTATAAATATTGCCAGACTCATCAAGTTGTGTGTGTGTGTATATATGCATGTGTGTATAAAACTTTTCACATGTAAATCATACATCAATAATGTATTTAATGATTCTTATGGGAAGTCTATGTGGAAAAACTGAAAAATATGTGTGATAAAATATGGAGCAAACATAATAGTAAGAAATGGTCACATCCATACTCAGGCTTTAAAAATCTGTTTAAAAAATGTTTGTTCATATTTATTGGGAGACTATGCACAAAATGAAAATGGGTCTGATAGAAGTGAAGGATAAATAACATTTCCTTCCCCTTGCTCAGGACACTTAGTGTTGGCACTATTATTCTGTTTTATAAGGAAGATTAAATGTTTCTTAAAGCAGACTATATAACCAAAACAACATAAAAGGTTTGGTGGCCCTTGTACTTCAACATATGTTTCAACACATGGTTCCTATAAGCCCCTGTGGTAACATGGGCAACAGACATCAACACAGAACCCAGATGCATCAGGGCCATGAGCCCAGACATGGCCAGCAGCAACAGCCTGGGCTCGAACGTAACCGTGGCCCTAGGTGGCAAGTGCAGGCCTCTCAGATGGGCCTAGCAGCAGTGTGATCCCTGAACTCCAACAAGCCTGAGTCGCAAAGCCGTCAATGGTTAACAGGAGCCACAAATATCAATGCAGAACATGGCTGTGGTAGGACCATGGACACAAACATGGCTCTTGGCTCGGGTCGGATGGCACTATGGCTCTGGGTGGCAAGTGCAGGCCTCCCGGATCTGTATGGCCCTGGTGGCAGCATGAATCTTGGGCACCAATATGGCCTCAGGTGTCAGCCCAGGCATCTGCACAGCCTTCAGTAGTAACAGGAGCCATGGACATCAACGCAGACCCTGGCTGTGGTAGGACCACAGAAATAGACATGGCTCTCGGCAGCAGCCTGGGTCCTGGACAACACCATGGCCCAGGGTAGTGGCAGTATGAGGGCCATACTAAACTATCCCAGACCGTCACTGGCTCAGAGAGAGCAGCCCCACCCACCAGAGAACTGACCCCGCCCCTTGCAGGCCCTGGAATAGTAGATCTGATGATCTCAGGGTGCTAGAATTGACCTTGCCCTTCATAGGAGAGCTGGCCTCACTCAGCACTTTGGAAAGCCAGCCCTACCCCTCACCAAGGTATGGGAGAACTGGCTCCACCCATCACTTAAGGGGGTGGTCCCCACAGCCTAGACTTTCTTAATTACCACCCAGGCACACATCCAAGGCTTTTAGTCGCTCCAGCTATGATCTGCTGGAACATGTGAATAATCAGTCCTATGGAACCATACTCACAGGATCTCTACGACTCAGAGCAACAGCACGATATCCAAGAGCAGTTTGTTGTTGTTGTTGTTGTTGTTTTGCAGATTTTTTTAATTTGAATTAGAAACAAGATTGTTGTACATGACAATCCCAGTTCCCTTAGTACCACCCCCCAACTAAAACCCTACATATCACATATCCTTTCTGCTCCCCCTGGATGGTGAGGCCTTCCATATGGTGTCTTCAGAGTCTATCATATCCTTTGGGATAGGGCCTAGGCCCACCCCCGTGTGTCTTGGCTCAGGGAGTATTCCTCTATATAGAATGGGCTCCCAAAGTCCACACCTATGCTAGGGATAAGTACTGATCTACTACAGGAGGTCCGTAGATTTCCGAGGTTTCCTCACTGAAACCCATGTTCCCGGGGTCTGGATCAGTCCCATGCTGGTTTCCCAGCTATCAGTCTGGGGACCAAGAGCTCCCCCTTGTTCAGGTCAGCTGTTTCTGTGGGTTTCACCAGCCTGGTCTGGACCCCTTTGCTCATCACTCGTCCTTCTCTGCATCTGGATTCCAGTTCAGTTCAGTGATTAGTTGTGGGTGTCTGCTTCCAAGAGGAGTTTTGGTGAAGGTGCAGTATTGTTGGTGTACCAAAAATTAGAGGCTTCAACTCTGACCAACAACACATTACACAATGAACATTTGCTAGTAAAGCTGTTTGGACAAAGGGGAATACTGCACAAGACACAACTTCTCCCAAAGCCACCAAGACAAAAGAATAGGTGATGGAGAGGTAAGAAGGAGTGAGGAGCAAAGTGGGGTTTTTATTTAATTTTTTTATATTTTGTTTTTTTCTTCTTTTTTGTTTGTAAAGAAAGATTGAGGAGCAAAGTGGGATTTTTTATTTTATTTAATTTTTCTTTTTTGTCTTTTCTTTTTTGTTTGTTTTTAATGGCATTATTTATATTTTTATTTCCTATTTTATTTTGATTATTTCTTTTAAAGTTTTCCTGGGGGGGCACTACACGAGTGAAGGATGAATACAGAGGGACTGGGAAATGGGTGAGATTGGGGTGCATGATATGAAATTCCTAAAGAATCAATAAGTGTTATGTGTTTTTAAAAATGTATGGTGCTGAAATGAACTGGAATCCAGTTGCAGAGAAGGAGGAGTGATGACCAAAGGGTCCAGACCAGGCTGGTGAAACCCACAGAAACAGCTGACCTGAACAAGAGGGAGCTCTTGGTTCCCAGACTGATAGCTAGGAAACCAGCATAGGTCTGATCCAGACTCCATGAACGTGGGTGTCAGTGAGGAGACCTTGGAAATCTATGTGGCCTCTTGTAGTAGATCGGTACTTATCCCTAGTATAGGAATGGACTTTGGGAGCCCATCCCACATAGAGGGATACTCCCTAAGCCTAGACACACGGGGGTGGGCCTAGGCCCTATCCCAAAGGATATGACAGACTCTGAAGATCCCCTGTGGAAGGCCTCACCCTCCCTGGGGAGCAGAAAGAGTATGGGACAGGTAGGTAGTCCCAAGATTCCCGGGTTTGGTGGTTCAGCAGCACTGATTACTTGAGTGTGTGCTTTCATGTCTACCATTTACATGGATGCTGGGGAGTCCATCTCAGGGCTTTATACTTGCACAACAAGCACTCTAACAACTGAGCCAACTTTTTCAGCCTCATGACCTCTTTTTATATGTATTCTATCTCTTTAGAGTTGGAAAAATGCTGCCATGACTGAAGCTCTCAAAAAGGAGTTCTTTCTCTTACAATGATTTTGTCCTTAGGTTTTCTGAAGAAACATCAGCAGTTCTCAAAGTGTTTCCTAACCAGCTGAAGAGCTGTCCATGCCTAGACAAAATGGTAGTCTGGCTGAAACAATATTCTGAATCTAGAGTTGTTAGACAAATATGGAGCAAAGATACTCTAAGTCAATATTTTATCTTGTATTCAATTTTGAATTATAATAATACCAACTGACCTCTTCTGCAGCAAAATATGAAGGATAATTCCAAGGTTGTGATGGCTAGTTTAGGTTGTCAACTTGACTACATCTGGAATTAATTAAAATCCAAATGGTATTCTCTCTCTCTCTCTCTCTCTCTCTCTCTCTCTCTTTCTCTCTCTTTCTCTCTCTCTCTCTCTGTTCATCTAGAGAACCCTAATACAAAGGGCTACCTTGGTTTCATATACTAATGAGTGGTTAAGGAGACCCTGTGTTGGCAGTCACCTGGTAAATTCCTACCTCACATCCATAAGCTTACACAGAGGTCGACTATCTGGAAAAACTGTTATTTCTCCACCAATTTTATCAATGGTTGAATTTAATTTATATCTATAAATTAATATCTATATCTATAAATTTATATCTATAAATAGACAGTGTATTTCCTCCTAAATATTTTATTTTTCATCAGATAGTAAGCTTCCTTTTTCCTCCCTCTCTCTCTCTCCCTCTCTCTCTCTCTCTCTCTCTCCCGGAGAAATAACCAAACAAGTTTGAGGAAGTACTTTGAGAAAATACACAACAGCAAGGCAATTGTACTTATATTGTATCTTCAGAAGTAAAGAGACAACAAACGAAGTTGAGAATGAAAGAAATACTGTAGAATCTTAGTTTCTGTTTGGTTTTTTTGTTTTTGTTTTTTATTCTGTTTTGTTTTCAGACTAGGAATTGGCAATCCAATTTCTGAAACCCATAGAATCACAGAACTCAGACTTAGGACAGAATTTAAAGCTCATTTAATTAAATATTTTTAAAGTGCTGTGACAAAATAATTGTTCTTTAACTGGAATATTTTCTGTCTAAACTCTTTATCCTGCCTACTGCCCACTCCCAAACAATGAAAACAACAGACTTTGATGGAAGCTGGAGGCTCAGACCACTGCTATCTTCACAGGCACTTATCTAGTAAAACTTTGTTATCTCTTCTACTTGTTCAACAGAAAGCTAACAAAGCACAGCTTATATTCATGTAGAGAAACTGAGTCCCAGAGAGGAGCCCTGGTGACTCTCAGATAGTCTGTGGGTGATGGGGCTGTGGCTTGAAACCAAGTATTTTCCCCAAAACATTTCTGCTATGCCATATTGCTGGAATGTACACAATTTTTCAGGAAGTGATCATTAATTTATAGCCCGTTATATTCATGTTATTCAGAGGTGGCTGCTGGATTAGTGTTTTCATTTCTAGCAGGTTTCATCTTACTTCCCTTGTTCATCTCTAATTGAGATTCTTAAGTTGCCTGGGTAGGATGCAGGGATTGGAATATCCAAATAATGTTAGGGAATCATACATCCTAGTAAAAAACTTGCCTTAGCAGTGAAGAATTTATCATTGTTAGAATGGTACTTAATTTGATAAAAAGTCTACTAGCATAGTGTCTGGCACATAGTGGATGTTAAGTAAACATTAGTGTCCTTTCTTTCTTCTCTTCCTTTGACAAATGATCAATGGTAAGTCATTTTCCCAGGTGTCCCCATATGGAAGGCAATAGCAAAGCATTCAGATTCTGAATGTGTCGATGAACACCTTCACTGAGTCCCTCATGGATCCAGAAGGTCTGTAACACTCTGCTTAAAGAAACACAAGCAAAAAGTCTCACATTGTTTCCTTTCCATCTGGCATTGAAGCTGCTTCTCTTGCTGCAATCAGTCTGTCTGCCAGGCGTACTTCAGATCTCCAAGTGAAAGAAACAGGGAGTTACTCTTTCCAGAGCGCATCAGTGTTCTGAGGAAATTAATCAATTAATGCATGACAGTCTCTGAGCAGCAGGGAAGCTCACAGAATGGCAGCAGTTAAGAAGCAGTTACTGGGGAGGGAGAGAGAGAGAGAGAGAGAGAGAGAGAGAGAGAGAGAGAGAGAGACAGACAGACAGACAGACAGACAGACAGACAGAGAGGCAGAATACAATCAAAAACAAAATAAAGCAAAACAAGATTGAATTAAAAAAAAAACACCCAGGTATTGCCAATAGAGCCTTCAAATAAAGTACTATTTGAAGTCTAATGAACAAAAAGATTTCACAGATAGTTTTAGTTTCTCTAAATCTAACAAATATGAAGCTTCCTCACTAAATTATATGATTATATGGCCACATAGACAGGGTTTCGTTAATAAGTCCACATGTTGAAGAAAGGAAATCAGTACAAGGCCCAGGGTTTAGTTTTGTCATTTGATTCTTTTCCGTTGAGTAAGTCCCTTCCCTTTCCTAGGCCTCAGTTTCCCCATATAAAAATGACAAGTAGACTTGACTTTCTTGTTTTAATTCTTTGAGAATTTCATACAGTGTATTTTTATCCTATTATTTCCCATCCCTCACAACTCCCAAATCCTACTCAACAACCCAGTCAACTTCATGCTCTTCCTCTCTCTTAAAAACAAAGAGGAAAAATTAATTTAAAACTCTGGAGTCAGATTTGCATTGACCAACTGATCCTAAGCATGTGCCCTGCACTGTAGTGTGGTTAAGATGCCCAGTGATACTCCAGTGAAGAAAAAATGATTTTCCTTCTCTTAGCAGATAGCATTTGTAAATAGCCTCTTGACCAGAGGTGGGACTCTGAGACAACTTCCCCTTCTCCTGCTGGGATTTTCTTCTACAGCTTGAGCTTATACAGACTTTATATATATGCTGTTGTATGCTGTCACAGTCTCTGTGAGTTCATATGTGCATCTGCCCTGTTATGTCTGGAAGATGCTGTTTCCTTGAAGCAACCCACCACCTCTAATTCTTATAATCTTTCTGCTCCCTCTTCTGCATAGATCCCCGAGTCATAAGTGGAGGGGTATGATAAAGCCCATTCAAGGCTAAGTATTCCAAGGTCTCTTACTCTTTACACCAATATTGTCCAGTCCTGGATATCTGTGATAATTATCAGCTGCTACAATAAGCTTCTCTACTGAAGACTGAACGATGCACTGATCTATAGATATAGATATTGTAATAGGTCATTAGGAATCATTTCATTACTATTTCCTTTTAGCAGAATAATAGTAGCATCTCATTACTATTTCCTTTTAGCAGAATAATAGTAGCATCTTTTCCTCTGGGCCCATGACCTATCTAATCAAATCTCAGATTCTTGGCCTCATAAACAATTATCTATCGGGTATGGGTTCCATTTCATGGAATGAGCCTTAAATTCAATTACACATGGCTGGTTCCTCCCACAGGATTTGAACCACTACTGTACCACTGGGCCTATATTGCAGGCAAGCTGTTACTGTAGCTTTCAAGGTTTACAGCCTAGTGACATAAATTACTTTTCTCCTTCCATTCTGTGTAGAACACTTTCTAGCACTGTGAATGCTATCCGGTAAGGATGAGATTTCAGTTGAGTGCCAGCTTGGTTTCTCCATGTTCTGTTCCACAAGTATGCAATGAGACTTGACATGCTTAGATAGCTCATTTTGGTTGTAATATTTCCAAACCCTGGGGGCCCTTCGGAGAAGTTTTATTATATGGTTTACTTTTGGTGGGTCATTTGTACTCTAGGAAAGGAGGATTACTTGAGTTCTAAGCACTCTGCTAAATTTTCTTGAGGATGTTATGGAATATTCATCCATTTGATATCAAAATGCCTCACGTAGCAAATGGGTTAATGGCTATCTAAATGGGTTTGTTTTGAGCCTTACTTACATCTTGTTTTTCATCCTCAGACCTCAGCCAGTATCTCGAGGGAAAGCATTTCCACCATTTTCCAATTCCACAGCTAATAGACCTCACTGCCAGGAAGCAGTGTGTGGTGCTTATTGTAAATTTTGTCTCTGCAATTTCATCCATTTTCTGCTTCCCACAGCATCAACCCTTCCCCTCCGAACACCAACAGAAGAATGGATTGTTTTTCTTTTTGAAAACTGCCATTTAGTAGACCAGGGACATATAGGGTGAAATGTTGATATTGCATGAAATACGATATTTTGTGAGATTAGACAGGTAGCAAAGGGTCAGAGCAAGTCATAAAGCATTCTCTGAGTTCCCTTTACACTGAAAATGCACTGTTTGGGTTATAGCCACCATAAATGTGAACAAAGGAAGATGGTTCCAAAAGCAAAACAGAAGATGACCTCTTATGGATCATTTTATGTATGTGCAGGCATGTTTAAGCAAATGCCTCTAGGGGCATCATATGAGAATGGTGTCTCTAAAAGCTTTTGTTTTCCATGAATTTACATAGGATATGCAGAGGTTCAATTTGAAGAAAAAAGAGGAAACAGAGTCTGGAATAATAGCATTTCATCTGGAGAAACTCCAAATTGGACACTGTTTGTTTCCCATAAAATCAGAGAAATAAACTAGTGTGTACAGGGTGAAAGATTTCCTGAGCTCCTTTTGGAAGGGAGTTTATGACAGAACAATATTTTCACCACTCAGATCAGGCCAGAATGAAGATGGAGGAAGCACATGTAGTATATTAAGAATGGCTATTTCGCCAGTCACTTCTTTCATCTGCATACTCATTCATTCATCCATTCACTCTATAAGTATAGCTTTCATTCGCTTATAATACAACAAGAACTTGATGGAATACTAACTGTGCCCTGAACATGATGCTAAGTAACAGGCAAAATAAGAATGTTCATGAAAGGTATAGCCTAATGAAGCAAATCTATTTTAATTTGAAAGTCAAATCAGTAATTATTAAATCATAGTTGTAATGCATCCTGTAAGTTCTGGATGTTACTAGATATTACAATAGGGAGATTTGACACAGGCTAGCCAGGCATGGAAATTTTCCCTCAAGGAGTGAAATTTGGAGTTGGCCCTGAAAGGCAAATAGAAATTAGCCAACATAAGAGAAAGAAACTTTCATGAAGTTTTGCATTGCCTAGGGCTGGAAGGTGGGTGGGACAGTGGAGACTGCTAAAGAGTATGAGGGTTCTTTAGGGGGTGATGAAAAACTCAATTAGATTGTGGTGATAGTATACAACTCTAAAAATATAGTAATAGACTTTATTATGCCTCAGTGGGGCTGATCAAAAAGACCAACATTACAGAAGCACAGAATTGGAAGAGAAGGGCCTGAATGATTTTGTAGTGAGTTTGTGGGGACATAACTCAGGAATGAGTATTTAATATTAGGGTCTTATATCTACAAGATTATTCTGGAATTTTGCTATATAAATAGATTTTAGGGATCTTGTAACAAAGAAGACAAGTATCTAAGATAATGTAGATATTAATTTCTTATTTATAGTTACCACTTCAGTATTATAATCTTATTGAAACACCACATTGTATCCTTTAAGCTTCAAATACACAACTTCAAATTATTAAAAATAAAAAGAATAGCATTCAGTCAAGATAAACATCATAAAAGAATCTGTTGGGTGAGTTTTGTAACTTTTCTAGGTGGATCTTCTGTTTTACAGATTAAATTTTAGCATTTATTTTTAAAATGAAAGCAAGTTTGCATCCTAATGAAATTATTGATTTTTTTTCTTTTTGTATTAGAAAGACAATTATTTTACATGTCAATCCCAGGTCCCTCCCCTCCTCCCCTGCCCCCCCCCCAACTAACGCCCTACCCATCCCATACCCTTTCTGCTCCCCAGGAAGGGTGACGCCTTCCATAGGGGGTCTTCAAAGTCTGTCATATTCTTTGGGATAGGGCCTAGGCCAACCCCCTAGTGTCTAGGCTCAGGAAGTATCCCTCCATGTGGAATGGGCTCCTAAAGTCCATTACTATGGTAGCGATAAGTACTGATCCACTACAAGAGGCCCCGTAGATTTCCAAGGTCTCCTCACTGACACCCACATTCAGGGGGTCTGGCCATGCTGGTTTCCCAGCTATAAGTCTGGGGACCAAGAGTTTTCCCTTGTTCAGGTCAGCTGTTTCTGTGGGTTTCACCAGCCTGGTATGGACCCCTTTGCTCATCAGTCCTCCTTCTCTGCATCTGGATTTCAGTTCAGTTCAAGGTTTAGCTGTGGGTGTCTGCTTCTACTTCGACCAGATACTGGATGAAGGCTATACGGTGGCATATGAATTAGTCATCAATCTCATTATCAGAAGAGGGCATTTAAGGTAGCCTCTTCTCTGTTGTTTAGATTGTTAGTTGGTGTCATCTTTGTAGCTCTCCAGTCATTTCCCTAGTGCCTGATTTCTCTTTAAATCTATACTGGCTCCCTCTATTCTATTATCTCTTATCTTGTTCTCTTCTGTTCTTCCACTAACTCAAACTCTCTGCCCCATCATGTCTTCCTCATCCCTCCTCTTCATCCCTTCTCATTCTCCTAGTTCCCTTCCCCCTCCCCCCATGCTCCCTATTTTCTCAGGAGATCTTATCCCTTTCCCCTTCCCCATGGGACCATGTATGTCTCTCTTAGGGTCCTCCTTGTTTACCAGTCTCTCCGGCAGCCTGGGCTGCAGGCTGGCAATCCTTTACTCTATGTCTAAAATCCACATATGAGTGAGTACATACAATGCCTGTCTTTTTGTGACTGGGTTACCTCACTCAGAATGGTTTCTTCTAGTTCCATCCATTTGCCTGTGAATTTCAAGATTCCATTGCCTTTTTGTCTGCTGAGTAGTACTCCATTGTGTAAATGTACCACATTTTTTTCTATCCATTCTTCAGTTGAGGGGCATCTAGGTTGCTTCCAGATTCTGGCTATTAGGCTGCTGTGAACATTGTTGAACAAATGTCCTTGCTGTATGAATGTGCTTCTTTCGGGTATATGCCTAAGAGTGGAATTGCTGGATCTTGTGGTAGACTGATTCCCATTTTCCTGAGGAATCACCATACTGATTTCCAAAGTGGCTGTTTGTACTCCTGAGAAAATTGCAACCATCGGGGGAGGGAAGAGCGAGTTAGAAGAAAGAGAAGGAGAGAAGGAGGGAGAGGAGGACATGAGGGAGCAGGAAGACTGAGTTAGGGGAAGAATAGAGGAGAGCAAGAAAAGAGATACCATAATAGAGGGAGCCATTATAGGTTTAAAGAGAAATCAAGCACTAGGGAAATGTCCAGAGATCTATAAGGATGATAGCAACTAACAATCTAAGCAACAGAGGAGAAGCTACCTTAAATGTCCTTCCCCAATAATGAGATTGATGACTACCTTATATGCCATCCTAGAGCCTTCATCTAGTAGCTGATGGAAGCAGAAGCAGACACCCACAGGTAAACACTGAACTGGACTCCTGGAATGCAGTTTCAGAGAGGGAGGAATGATAAACAAATGGGTCAAGACCAAGCTGGAGAAACCCCCACAGAAACAGCTGACCTGAACATGGAATTGCTCATGGACCCCAGACTGATAGCTGGGAAACCAGAATAGGACCCACCCAGACCCTCTGAACATGGGTGTCAGTGAGGAGGCATGGACAATCTATGGGACCTCTGGTAGTGGATCAGTATTTATCCTTGGTATATGGATGGACTTTGGGAGCCCATTCCACATAGAGGGATACTCCCTCAGCCTAGACACACGGGGGAGGGTCTAGGCCCTGCTCCAAATGATATAACAGACTTTGAAGATCCCCATGGAAGGCCTTACCCTCCCTGGGGAGCAGAAAGGGGATGGGATAGGAGGTTGGTGGGGGACAGGGAAGGAGGGAACTGGGATTGACATGTAAAACAAGCTTGTTTCTAATTTAAATTTTAAAAAAGGAAAAAAGGAAGCCTGACTTTTACCATAGGTTCTGGGAATATAACTCTGGTTCTCATATTTGCACAGCAAGCACTTTACTGGTGGAGCCATCTCCCTAATTTTTTTTTGTTTGATGAGTAAGTATTTATTGTGAAGAACAATGTGCTAGAGATACAAGAATTAAAAAAAAGACAGCACATGAAAGGTGACTGAAGGTGAGGGATGAGTGAAGGGAGGTCAAGGGTAGTTTTCAGGTTCTCTGGTTGAGGCCCTCAGAGGCTTATCATCACTGACACAGTGGTCAGAAATAGATACTAAGAGTGAGGAAGGAAATGAAGGTGAAGGCTTTTGTTTTATTCATTTAATGCATGTATTATTTATTAGCCCTGAAATACTGTTTAAGTGCTTTACAAATATTAACTCATTTACTTGTCTTAACACCTGAAAATCCTCGTCAACTAGCAGAATTTATATATTCAGAAATACCCCCTACTTTATCTGAATATTATTTAATATAGGTAAGTTTCAAATTCTAAGAGCATTTCTAGACTCTTTGCGCTTAACCATTGTGCATGCTACTGAGTTCAGTTGTAGATAAAATAAGTTCTGCAAGAGTAGCATCTTGAATACATTGTATCTGAGATGCCCATAGAGAAATTCATTACCTATTATATATCCAAATGTTTGATCATAATAGATCTACACAGGGAAACATGTGTGGCTTCATCTCTGTATAAAGTGGAAATTAATCATTATTTACTAACCAAATCTAACTTACTCATTTTTCTTAAAAGACTTCAGAGGATGTCTCAAAATGAAATCTATAACAATCCTATTGAAAACCTTCTTTCCTCTCAAATCAATTAATTATCCATACACTGCAAGTCTCCAAAGATTCTGATCTCTTGTAAATTTCAAAGTAGGAAAACAGTTCTCCCAGCCTTCTCAGTGGTCCACATTATCTATCTTCTCCACTCTCAAAGTTTTATTATGTAGATAAATAATGTCTCTTCCAGCAAGAAATAGTTGTTTGTTTGAGGATATTTTAAGGAGAGAGATTAGGTTCCAAAGTTCTCTTTGGAGAGGTAGTAAATGAGAAAGTCTGTAAACTATTGTATTTATGTGGTATCACCTATGGTCCTGAAGCTCAAGAAATGAAGTTTCTCTGTATGTTTTGGGGAATGTTTGCATACAGGTATAGTGACACTATATTAATGCATTTAGTGAGAAAGTGCATGTGGAACAAAAGGGAGCCAAAGAGGAAAGATGAAACATTGACATAGTGATACAGAAATTAACACTAACTTCATTAGCCAGTAAAGACACTGAAATGGAGAAATCAAATAAGCAGTTTGAGACTTTAAGCCAGTGCATTCAAGAGAAAGGAATAGTTTAGAACCAAGGAAGCAGAGTTTCAAAAGGATGATCAATAGATTTGAGTGCTGAAGAAAGACAAGTAAAACACAGTCTCAATGTATCTATTGGATTTTGAAAGATAAAGAACAGTGGGAATTTTGTGTAGAGCATCTTCAGTGCAGTTATGAACTCCAAAATTTTTAATGAGCTGTTGAATATCTGGCAACTGTAGAAGTAGGAAGAGTATAGAAAACAGAATAGATGGTAATGTATTGAATTGTTTCTACGTTTTTCACAGAACAATGCCCCATTTTCTCTACCTTCTAACTTATTGCTTGTATTATTAGCTATTGCCATTTAGCAACTTAATTAAAATGTAAAAGTGTTCATATTTGTATTGTAAATATGTTACTTAAAATGAGTACAGATATCTGAAAATACATAAATTAAACTATTAGTTGATTGTACTAGAAAATGGAAAATAGCTATTGTAAGAGAATAGTAAATTTCAACCTGGGCTTTCAAGTGTTCAAGGCAAAACTTTAATTTCAATTAGTTGCATCTGTTTGTCTTGCTTAGTGAGTACATCTTAATCAAAAAGTAACATTAAGGCCACAAGACTCTTGGAAGGTCTCAACTTTATACTGTTTTTTTTCTCTTGTTCTCTTTAAAATGTTTTATCTGGCTGGATACATGTTTGTTTTGCTCAAGGCACATTTTTAAATTAACTAAATTGAGAGGCCCCTTGACCATCCTAGAGCATTCTTTTTCATTTGTGTTTCTATCTAGACAAGATGACTAGCACGATGTTCTGACTATCTTTCTGATGATTAATTTCAATTAGAGTAAACAAATGTGGTTTTCTCCCATAATTTCTCAGAAGAAAATTTTTGCTTTTAAAATTAATCTTAATTTAAATCTGAGAATGGTAGTCTTAAACTATATCTTGGCCACATTTAATTCTAAAATAAACACCATTTTACTATTCACTATTGCCAAGTTATGGAGTCAGCCTAGGTGTTTATCAAGATATGAGTGCAAAGATAAATGTGATGAATATGTACAATTTATTTAGCCATAAATAAGAATAAATTTATGCCATGTGCAGGAAAAATTAATTGAATTACAGATAACCATATTAAATGAAATAATTAAAATTCAGAAAGACAAATATTACATCTTTTCTCTCCTATGTTGTGCACTAATCCATTTTTAATATTACTTCATAAAATTAAAATTAAAGTGAAATCGTGGACTTCCAATCATAACAGAACAATTGCTATGAGACTTGTCCTTCTATTGTGACCAACTAGAAAAAAACATATGAGAGGCAATACGAAACTTAGAACCTGAAATAAAGCCCTGTACACTTTATCAGGTTTCCATTTAAGGACATTTTCCATCCTGTAGCACAAAGATAAAGAAGATCCTTAGTAGAGTGTAGAGAAAGATATTGAAGTTTAAGGATGGCCAAATGACTAGAAGTTTAAGATTAAACTTCACAAACTCATTAGTTTTTTAACTTTTTGACTTGTATTGAAACAGAAACATGTTATAAAGCTGTACAAAGATACCTTCTTTCTTTGTTTTTCTTCTGTAATCTTATGGTTGTTTTTCATTTAATACAAATGTACACATTGAGGTTGGCCTGTACAGGGCCCAGGGGATGAATACCTCCCTGTTTCTCCTCCACATCTCCTTATACTAGAAAGTCTTCAGAGAGAAACACAAATGGGACAGTCACACCCAGTGATGACAATACCTCCTTCTGGATCACTCCTGTGGAGCAGCCTGAAGCTCTTGCTCAGTAGGTACCATTCTCTTCATGGAGTGAAGAGACTTCCTCCAACTCCAGGTTTGTGGTGATGATCACAGCAATTTCCATCTAGTAGAAGGCTAAAATATTACAAGAGTAAATGACAGTCTAGATCCATCTAATAAAGCCTAAAACAAACATCAAAAGTTCTACTTCTGGATATTATAGACTCAATGAAGCACAATTATTGTCCCATTATAAAAGCTAGCAGCCTGACAAAATTCATGAAGAATATTCTTTTAGATTTTGAGCAAAAAAACTGTGATATAGAGCTCAGAACTTTGGTGTGTGCAGGAAGGAAAATGAATGAGTTGAGTTCTACAACTTCCCTCAATTTCTTGCTGGGGAAATGTTCTGAATCACAGAGTGGGAGAGTGATCAACAATAAAACACAGCAGACTTGGTGAGTTGAGAAAATCAAACAAGAGCTCAGACGGCCAAAATAATTGTGAGTATCAAGCCAGAGTTCAGAGGCTAGCTACACAAAAATAAAGAGCTTCAGAAATTTTACTAGAGGTTCTCTTCACTATTAGTTTAATAAAAAGGTTTACAAGACACACTGAAACTTTTTTGAGGAAAAATTAAGTACAATAAAAATATGTGGGTTGATCTGTTACCAGAAATCACATATTAGGCTCTTAAGTGCCATAGGGTAAAGTAAATGAAGGGACACTAACTAACCCACTCAAGCATGTGGCTCTGCCCGACCTCTGCCTTGCTAAAAAATCCTTAGATGACATTCCTGAAGCTAGCCAGCAAGCTCTAGACACTTATTTTGCCACTTTCTCCTCCTGAGGCTGAGTATCAAGGTCTATCAAAGTACTGAAGTCCAGCAATCAAAAGCCCCATTGGCTCACCAAATTAACATGCCCAATCCAAATTAAACACCTCATTCTAATACAGGTTTCCCCTTGTACCTTTATAAACTGCCATTTTCCTATGGGCCATGTCTATGTCCTCTCTATCCAGAGGCAGTCCTTTCTCCCCTGGGAACAAATATCCCTTTCTCCTCTCTCTTGTTCCCTTCCCCTTCTCCCTCACTCTCTATCTCCTGTCTTTGTCTCTTATTCACTGTCCTCTGTCCCTCTGGAGCAAACAAATCTCCTTTGTGCTGAAAACTTCATGTTGGGGGCCCTAAGCTCATACTTTGCCTTCCAGTGAACACTCTTTGCTGCACTGAGGCATTCAATAGAAAAATTTAATAAGTCTTATACTGGCAGTGAAATTATCTCTAGAGTTAAAGCTGCTCTAGACTTTCCTTTATAAAGATTTACCTTTGAAAGAAGACAAAATAAAACCCCTTAAATAAAGACAAAAAGATTCAGACTTTGAAAAGCTTGAGACTGGGATATCCATGTATAGTTATTCTACCAAGAAAATGTAGCCCACCTTATGAAGAAAAATGAATCAATAGCAATAAACTTAGAAGTGACCAAGTGTTGTGTGACAAGAAATTAGAATATATCCTTCCCAAGTGTCTCAGTTGGTCTAAACCTCTTCCAGACAGCTGGGCAGGTTTCTGCTTCTTCCAGGCACCTTGGATTATCTGAAAGTCTCAGCAATCTTTATTGATGACTCTGAGAATGGACATGTCTATTGAGTCCAGTCAGTTTCAGGGACTTCCTGAAGTTATTTTGAATTGTTTACCGTCTGACTTAAGGAACTACCCCAAAAGATGGAATGTTGCCCTTTTGGAGGAAACTACAAGACAAAACTGAGAACTAGCTACTATCAGCTATCATGACTTTAGTAACTATTAATCACGTATTTGAGTGGTTAATATTTAAATGAAAGAATAGGAGTTCCATTTCCAGAATGGCATGGTGAAGGGGAAGTATGGGTCAATCGATGTCAGTTCTCTGGGAATTCAACTTTGAGCTATGAGTGTATTCTCCCCCCTACCACTGGTAACACCCTGCTGCTTTTCACCCTGGATCCTGGTGATTAGTTTTCAAAATCTCCCTAGAGTTAGGGAAGGAGAAATGGAAAGGGGCAAATTAAAGTGCCACAAAACTACTATTCTGACTGCTTCAGCCACTTTTAGGACTATATGTTTCCTGTAATAAAGTGAACCTTTGGTTAATTTTTCAGAGAGAAAGGGGGAGAGAGAGAGAGAGGGAGAGAGAGAGAGAGGGAGAGAGAGAGAGAGGGAGAGAGAGAGAGAAAGAGAGACTTCTGACAATTTTTGTCAGTGTCTTTGGTGTAATGCTTTTATTCATTGGAGGATTTTAGGTGCTCCATACACTGAGAGGTCAGAAATGGTAACTAGATGTAAAATCGCAAAGTCTACACCCTACTGTATCTTTATATTATGTCTTTGATGCCTTTATGATGTTTATCTGATTAATTAAATCAACATTTTTAACATCCTGGAGACATCTTTAAAAAATAAAAGCAAGCTGGGTGTGGTGGCTCATACTTTTCCAGCACTTCAGGAGGCAGAGGCAGGTAGATCTCTGTGATTTCCAGGCCAGCCTGATCTACAAAGAGAGTAGCAAGACAGCCTATTAGACAGAGAAACCCCTCTCTTGAAAAATGAACAAAAAAAAATAAAAGACAAAGACATGATTTTAAAATCTTGGTAATTGTTTTTGAAAGACAGATAGAAAGTATATGGATTCGGATGGGAGGGGAGGTGGAGGATCTCAAAGGAGTAGAGGAGGGGAAATATAGTCAGAATATATTGTATGAAAAAAACTATTTTCTATAAAGGAAAAATATAAAAATATGGATATTAGAAGTAAAGCAAATGATAACCAGGCTACAATCCATAACCCCAGAGAAGCTAGATAAGTATCTTGATAAAAACCTTAATTCTTCAAGTAAATTGTAATAAATGTGAACAAATTCTGAAATTATGCATTCTAACTTTTAAAAGAGTTAATAATTCTAAGACACATCTTCTCAGCACAAAAAGAAGTATGTGCTCAGCAATGTATGGGGATATCTCCATTTGTTATAAATGAAAGCAATGCCACCTGTTTTCATGCAATACCAATAATTCTATGCTCAAAATCTGTCTGAAAATCACCATAGTACTTCATGCTATGCTTTCACCAAGATTTTGAATATGAATATTTTTAATGTATCAACATGGCATCAATAGGAATAAGCATCCTGCTATGCATTCACACTGTGCCCACTACAAATTTTTCAAATTAATCATGTGAACTGCACTCACTAGTAACTGACAGAAATCAGCAAATAATAAACCATTAACTATAATTAGCATCACTCAAATGATCTATCCCTACCACATGGAGAGTTTTGGCCATATCCAAATAGAACATATGTGATATTACAACTGTCTTTCACATCATTAACTACTTTTTCTCTTTAAAATGTTCTACTCATATGTTTTCCAAATGTGTACAGAGTTTTCACATTGTGACACCACACTGTCATTTCATTCTTCTTTTCCTCCAAAGAGATGATTAAGAACTATGCTATTGAGTCTCATAAAAATACAAAAAAATCTCATAATAGTTTTGAGATTTAAAATGTTGTATTAATCTGCATTCATAACTTTCCTGGGCCACATGTGGTCTTTGAGTTATTGGTTGGCACACCAAAATCTTCCCTTAAGTAGCTATGTATCTCCCAAACCTTTCTTTCTCCATCTTTTTCTAGATGTCTCTTTTTACATTTTATTATTTTCCAGGGCTCCATTTTCAACTCTACTCTATTTCATCTTATTACTAAGTGCTATTCACTTCCATAGTTCTGTTACTACACAAGGGTTAAGATACCCAGGATATTCCTTCCGAGCTTCAGATCCCTCCTGCCCCAAATAAAGTTCTAGAGAATTTAGGTTTTCATCTGGCTATTTCTTCTTAATCTTTCCACAGATCCCCCAAATGCAACATGCCCAGAAATGAACTAATAATTCCTTGGCACCAAGCTCTAGACACATTTCATTAATGTATTCATAATATCTAAACATACAATGCAGAAACAACAATGAGAAGCAAATTCCTTCCAAAACTCTAATGCAGATCATGGACCACATCCTAAAGCTAAAATAGTCTCTAGTGTTGATGCTCTGTTGAAAAAGAACAAGCAAATGGTTTAGAGAAAGTCTAGTGACAGAATGGAGAAAGCTTTTTGTTTCATTTTGGGGTTTTATAGTTTTATTTTTGATAGTTCAGTTTGAACTCAAAATCACTATGTAGGTGATTATGACCTCTACCATCTGAATCTACCTATGATTCTACCAATAAGTGTTTGTACCAGGCTTGTACCACCATGCCTGGTTTCTGCACAGTGGACCCAGCTCAACCTCCTGCACACTAGACAAGAACTCAAGTACTCACTGACTGAATTACATTCTTAAAGGCTCATTTCTTTTCTCTTTTAAATTTCTAATAAAGTCTTTGTTTTTCTTTTTTTATTGTTTTTATTCCAGCTGCAGTTCTGATGGAAACAGATGCAGACCCACAGCCAAACACTAGGCGGAGCTTGGGGATTCCTGCAAAAGATGGGGAGAAAGGAATAAAGGAGCCAGAGGGGTCAAGAACATCACAAGAAAACTGACAGAACCAACTAACCTGGGCTCATAGGGGTTCACAGAGACAGAACCAACAACCAGAGAGTCTGCATGGGACTGACCTAGACACTTTGCATATATGTCACAGCTCTGTAGCTTGGTCTTCTGTGGGACTCCTAACAATGGGAATAGGGGCTGTCTCTAACTCTTTTGCTGGCTTTTGGAACCCTACTCCTCTATTGGATTGCTTTGTCCAGCCTTAATCCATGGGAGGCCTGCCCTTTCCTGAACAGAAACAGAGGAGGATTGGAATGGGGATGGGTAGAGATTGTTTTCTTAATGAAAGGAGATAGTTAGGCAGGAATCCTTGCAGAACAAGGTTTGTGCAGCCAGGTCCATACATGATAGTTGAAATACGGAATAGTTCTTATGTACCTGGCTTACTCCAAGCTCTGGTTACCCTTAAGGATAGGATTCATGTGGCTGGAAAGATGGCTCAGCGCTTAGGTACACACATTGTTCTGCAGAGGTCCTGACTTTGCTTTCCAACACACATATAGGGAGTTTACAACTCAGAAAACAGTTGAAAAGACTACCTGAGTCAACAGATTGGGCTGTAAGAAGTGGCGGCTAAACTAAACAAAACAGGAAGACTTGATAGGCCTGGCAATGCTTCAAATCTCAAAATATAAATACGTGGTTTATGAACTTGTAATATAGCAGGTCTGTAGTGAAATGGTACAGACGTATGATACATAGGCCAGTAAAAATGTATTTCTAAAACTCCCCAATTTTGATGTGCTACTATATTTCTACTACACCTTCCATTTATTTGATGGCAAAGTAGTTTTTTACTTTAAACACAATGACTGTGTATAGGTCATGCTGCAGTGAACATTTAAGGTGGCATTATACACCAGTAAAGGTGAAAGAGACATTCACCAAAGGGAGTCAGTCTTTGAAGACCAAAAGAGTCAGAAAGAGAGAGAGAGAGACAGAGAGAGAGAGAGAGAGAGAGAGAGAGAGAGAGAGAGAGAGAGAGAGAGAGGCTTTAATCTTTTCATTCTGCAGAAGCAGAAAAATACCCAAGTTATTCAGAAGCCAGCCAAGCATTGCCACAGTGGGAATGTTTACTCAACCATTTGGTTTTAAGTACATTTTTATTGCAAGGGATGGCATAAAATCTTTGAAGTCATTTGGGGAACTGATGGGTTAAAGTCGTTAAAAATCCCTAGAAAAATACATGCCATTAAAAGTCACCCTCTGCTTCACTTTCTTTCTCTGCTGCTGCTGGCTTCTGTGTTTGTGAAGATACCAGCAACCTCAGGCTGTGCTGTCCCTGCAGGGAGAAGGAGCTGCTATGCAAATGAAGAGCTGCTCAGGAGATTCACATGATTTATCCAAGACCTCCATTTTTCTTAAATCTTTCAGAGCTCCTCGGGATAAAATAATAATAATTACAGAGCAAAAAGAGAAAGACAGAGAAATGATTATGTGCAAGGTCCCAGATATGCAGTACTTCTATAACTTGTAATGTGGAGGACACGAGGGTTTCCCTGAATAGACATAGCAGCATGCCCTAGAATGTCCAGGGAGGGATTCACTCAGTCGCAGCCATTTCATGTGGGAAAGCAGTATGCAAAGTGGGTTCACAGGGCTTAAAGGCTTAGCACAGCAGAATTCCTCCTGAACCGATCTGCATAGCAGGAGGAAGACTCAGTGTGCAGCAGCATCCTAGGGCCCGAATGCAATCACAACTGGGAAGGGGAATTAGTGGACATTCCTAGGATTCCTTTTGGGATTTTAGACAAGGGGGTCCTATGTGTCTTCCTTGTACTTATCTGTGTGTGTGCACATGTGTGTGCATCTACACATACACACCAGGATTGGTGCTGGTTGTCTTTATCAAATGTTCTCTATCTCGTTTTTACAGAACAGTGCCTCTCAGTGGCCCAGAACTGACATATTTGGCTACAATAGCAGGACAGTGATCCTCAGGGATCCCCTTGTCTCAGACCCCTGCGCCCCCAGACTGGGATTCCAGGTATGCTGCTGCACTCAACTTTTATGTGGATGCTGGAGAGTCAAATTCAGGTCCTCCTGCTTGAGTGGCAAGTACTTTAGCCACTGAGTCACCTCCCCAACTGTGTGTGATCTCTTCAAAAGCTTTGCCTCTCCCCTGCACCAATCTTTCTCTGCCTCCAAAATATCTATTCCCACCATCCAGAGCATTGATTGAACCAGAGAGTACCAAGTCATCAACAGAACATGTGGGCCTGTCTGCCCTTTCCATCAAATCTTCAAAACAATAGGTCCAAGTCCAGAAGTAGGAATTATTATTATGTCTAGGTTACAGATGAGAACACAAGGCTCCACAACAGGCATTGATTTGCCTAAAATCATGCAGCTAGAGTAAGCAGAGGCAAGAATTTAACTTAAGTATTCTTATTTCAGTGGCTATGGTCTTTCTGCTGGACCAAGCTGCCTCAAAAACAAAGACTTTCATTGGGCATCTGCTACTTGAGAACAGAGTCTAAGCTTGAGTGTGTCCATGCAAAATAAAGCAAAAGAAAGTCCTCACACAAGACCTTGTGGATGCTGCCAGGCAGATCCAAATGCCCAACTACAGTTCTTCTGGAATAAGGACCACATAGCTCCTTCTTGTACTACCAACCAGAAATGTGGAATTCTATGTGTACAGATGTAGGTCTGGGATGCAGAGGCAACTGCAGAGGGCACAGTCATTTCTCTACACACAGTAGCAACATGTTCTTTCACCAAGAATTCCTTGTGGTTGTTGTGAATTTTCAATTAGATCCCAGAGTTCTACAAAACCCTGAATTTTACAACTTTTGATTTTGAGTTTTCTAAGCCCATTAGATGCTTACAGTGAGCTACAGTGCCCAGTACTTTCTGCTTTTGGCTTCTCTAGTAATAATACCTTCAAATGTGTATTTTATCCCCCATCTTTGGTTCACTAGCTCCTTTCTTCTTATTGGAAATAAAAAAAAACTTGATTTTGGTCAAGGAAATAACACCTCATAGTTCTCACAACTAAGGTGAATCTATGCTATAAATCTTCCCTTTCTTTTACTGGATAAAACCTTACCTGTACTATGTTTCATGCCCTTGGTGCCTAAGTAGATAGTAGGTTCTATTTAAATATGTTAGTTTAATTCTCTTTGTTTTTCAGTTTGGAAATTTTCCATTGTTTTTCTTTAAGTTAATTGATTCTTCACCTATTACTACTAGTCTTTTGTTAATGGCACCACTGAAATTTTTATTCCAGAAATATCATTTTCTTTTTTTACTCTTTTCTTTTTTGGTGTTTTTGTTTGTTTGTTTTGTTTTTGATAGGGTCTTCCTATGTACCCCTGGCTACTCTGGATTACACTTTGTGAACAAGGCTAGCCCCGAAATTTTGGTCATTTTTCTTCCTCTGCCTCCCTAGTGCTAACATTACAGGCACAAGCCACCATGCCTTTCTAGATATTTTGTCTTCTATATATTAAGGAAGAGAGATCTGAAAGAATGTAGGAGACAGAAGACAGGGAGGAGAGGTATGAAATGCTCTGTTCTGAGTTTTGGCACAGCCATTGCAAACAGTATCTCACAGAGGCTGTGGTCACTTATACTTGGCTTGCATATTCCTATGATCAATTTCACATTCCATGTGGTAATCACTTCCTTTTGTTAGTTTACTGACAGTTCTTCGAATAGCTACATTTATTGTATAGCCCTTCTAAAGAAGAAACCTAAACTTCAGCAGATGTAAGCTACCTGCTGCTGATCCCTTCAGAATTCTCTTTATCTAGATGGACTCACATGGACGGATAATGAAACCAAGACCTTGAAACTGGAATAGTGAGGAAAAATTTCAGAAAATCTGGTTAATAAGAACATGGAGAGTCGGGCAGTGTTGGTGCTCGCCTTTAAACCCAGCACTCAGGAGACAGAGGCAGGTGGATCTCTGTGAGTTTGAGCTTGTACCAGACAGCCTCCAAAGCTGCACAGTGAAACCCTGTCTCGAAACCCACCCCCCCAAAAAAAGAGAACTTGGAGAAAGTGGAGGTGGGGGAAAGAAGGTGACAATTTTCGAATAGAAATGTATATCTTAATGACTGAAAAATGAAATGGGAGGGTATTAGTTATAGTGGGAAATTACCAATACAGAGCCAAGTAGAAATATAAGGGTATTTAATAGGGAAAAGCCTTACTTACAGAGCGACCTAGCCAGGCAGCGTGGCAGCAGTCTGTACACAAGCCCAAAAGTGAAACCGAAAGAGAGACACAGTCCCCTTCAAGTCTCACTCTACATCACCCTGACCACACCCTCGCAAGCATGGTCAGGCACACCTGTAGCCAGCCCCTAAGTAGGTGTGGCTACAGCTTCCCCTACAATTAGTTTGGGCTCTGGCAGCTTCAACTAAAAGAGAAGAATGGGAGCAGAAAAAGTATATGTGTATGTATGCATATTATTAGCCAGTGGTAGTATGGAAAAGAAGCAACAGAAGTTGTCAGTGGATGCTTAAATTCTAACCTCTAGGCTACCTCACTGTATCACTTCTGGAAGACCAATAAAGGCCATGTACTAATGCATTGACTTCTGGTCATGAAGTCCATTAGATCTCTGTCCCCAGCAAGCAGCAAGAGTATGGTACTTTGAATACTTAGATGAGCTGGGCTGGAAAAGGAATCTCAGTCATCTACCCTCTTGTATTATAGTTAAAGAGCACATGTGGGCGGGGGATGTAGCTCAGTTGACAGAATTCTTGCCTAGCATACATAAAGCCATGGCCTTTATTCCCCATACCACATAAACTGAGTGTGCTACATGCCTGTAACCTCAGAACTAGAGAAGCAGTAGTGGAAGGTTCAAAGTCATCCTTGACTACATAGGGAGTCAAAAGCCAGCCTGAGTTATATAAGACCATGTCTATAAAAAAGAGAAGACTATGTCTGTTAAAAAAGAGAAGACTATGTCTGTAAAAAAAGAGAAGATCATGTCTGTAAAATGAGAAAGAACATGTCTGACATCCTAGTATGGTATCTCACATTTTATCCCTAGCACTCACAGATTGAAACAGGAAGACTATCATGAGTTCAAGGCCAGTCTGGGATTTATAGTGAGTTCCAGATGAATGTGGGTGAAACTTATCACTAATGAATAAATTAATTAATTAAAAACAAATGAAGTTGACCTGTGTAGGATGATGAATCTGTGGGTAGGTGTTCCCTGACCCAACCTAACTCTTCTCCATTTGCTTAGGGGCTTTAGGATCTATAGTTACTACTACTTCTGTGAGAACTGCTTCTGTCTTTTCTTGTTGATAGCCATGCTGGTGCTGAAGTTTGCTTTTCTGCATGCTCTTTTGCCATATCCAGTTTTCAAAGAGGTGTTTGTTGGAGCAGCCTGCGTTGTTCTGTGGAAACACTCCATGTGACCACATGTGGTTTGAAAGTGCTTATGATAGCATTCTCCAGTTAAAGAAATCAATAAAGATACATTAAATATTGATGCCAACCTCTTTTTCCTATTACTCTGTGTACAACTGAGCTCCTGAAGTTTTTGTACTATCTGTTCTTGTTTTTGAAATCTAGGTAGTGAGCAAACATGAGATCAAAGTTCATCCAGACATGTGCACAGTACAAAACTAATTGGGTCTCAAATACTGGCAACTCAATTGCTTCTGCAAAGTGGTGTGATCTGAAAGGCCATTGCTCATTTGCTATGGACATTGCTTTCTCAAATTCAGTCCTGACATGAATTTCACCAGTGCTCCATTCCCAAGGGAGCCTTTATGCAGTCAAACCTACACCTTTAAGACCTGTTTCTATATGAACTAATAAGACAGGATGTTGATTTGCTTGCCATTGTAAAACAAATACCGACCCCTAGCATCATGGATCACATCTATAATTGCAGCATTTAGGAGGGTGAGGCAGCAGGAGTTAGAGGCTAGAGTGTACTAAAAGCTGAGCCCATAAACAAATAAACAAACACAGCCCTTGAGCTTTTTAATGGTTTTTGTCATCACAGAACTCACTGTATGAACCACTTGCAATTTCCCCGATTTGTGCTTAGATGGAACTGTTGTCCCAAGCATAAACAAGTCTGTCTCTGCCCCATTCTTACTTGCTGTGTGAAAGTAAGCAAACCATTCACTCTTCCAATGAGAACCTCAGCTTTCCTTTATGAGAGATAGGAAGAACATCACATATAGTTAGTTATTGGAATAAGGAAATGCTATAAAAAGTGTAAAGTATCTGGAACACAGAAAATGCTCAGGGATACTAATTATTTTCACTATGCAGCTTTCATATATGTATTTTATTAAATAAGTCAGGTCACAATATAATATGGTCTGAAGGAGTTTTTAGTGGCTTATTGTGGCTTCTATATGATTTGTTTTCTTCTTCGGAGGTATTTATTTTTAGTTAAACAATATCCACAGGGACACAGGCATTCCCTTGATGAAGGGCTGTTTGTTTTCTATTGATCTATATTTGATGGACTTTATTTTTGGAACGTATTCTTAGACCTCATAATATATCATTCTGTTTTGTTTCATTTTGTTCTAGATTTTTAGACAAAGGAATGTTGTTTGTGTTTTTCAAGGTGTTGGATTTTTAGCATGTTCCTGGCAAGAGCTAAAAGCTCTATACTTTGTTGGTTATTTTTTCATTTATTTGTTTACTTATCTTTAAATGTTTAAAGTCTAGCATAAAAAATCACAAGATAAAATGAGGGAAAGCTATTGTCCAAAGAAAAATTTAATAATGTTAAAAGCAAGCAATCTTGTTGACCTGAAGATAATAGAGCATTGCTACATCTAGTCCATATTAGGAATGCAAAGAAGAGAAGTGAACCAGAGCCAACTTGACAACAGTGGTGGTATTTAAGTGCTTGGGTTAAGGAGAAAGAACTGAACTTCTCAGTAAGCTGAGAAGGAGAAATTCAGTGTGGGTGGTGAGTATGAAACACCTTTCAGTATTTGCTGAAAGCCTGGGAAAGAGAAAACTGGACAAAGAGAGAAGCTGTTAAGTTAGTCCAACCCCAAGATTCTTCTGGAGGTGTGACCAACTCAAGCCCCAGCCATATCGGTGAGTCATTTAGATACTAAATATCTAAGGTAGCTTTTCACACATCTTCTATCTACAGATGTGTCAAAGAAACTCCAGGATTAGGAGACCTGAGATCTGTGCTTCATCATTCCATTCATTAACTGTCAGAGACATATATCAGTAGAATGGATTGCCCTATCTGTAAAATGAGAAGCATAAATGAGAAAATCTGTGGAGAGGCCTCCAAATCCAACAACATTCTGTGTTATTAGAATATAAAAAAAAACAGAGATATGAGTAGGCTCTTCATTACTATTTGCTTCTCTCCACTCCTCTAAGGAGAAAGGGTAGCTTCTTTCTGTATAAAAAAAAAAACACCTTGGGCAAACACTCCTCATAAAGAAGTCAAAGAAATTTCAATTTCCCAGGTCACTTTGATTTCTGTATAGTCCATGACCTTGGTATGGTCTTATGGGTTTGGGTATAACTTTGGGTTCCTTGGGCCTAAACTAATCAACTATAAGTAGTTGAGCTTGGAAATGTTTTTATAAAGATTGTCCCTGAATAAAGAGATGTCCTTTAACTGTATTTCATGTCAAAAAGATTGTTATGAGCATCATTTTGTACAGTACCATTCTAGCTCCTGGGCTTGCTCACTACTAACAATCAGAGGTGCTGAGAACTCTCCCACTGATTCCAACACTTCTCTGAAGATCTGAGCAAATGTCCAAGTGTGAAAGTTCCCATAGGAGCCTGACCTTTTCAGCCCATTTGTGTTTTCAAAGCAAGCTCAAGACCATGGGGGTTACCCAGGTTAGTGTGAACAATCAAATTCCAAATAAATCGTTTCATCCATCCTCACCCCCTTCCTCCCTCTCTGGATTTTGCAATCTGCCAGGGAAGCATTCATCCATTAGGCTTTGAAGGACCCCCTTCTGGGCCTGAACCTTTTTTTCTTAGTTACAATGTACTCAAGAGGTGTCAGAGTTTGCATTAGATTCACTGTTTCTCATTGCCAAGGTGTTCTTTGAAGTTGCTCACTAAATACAGACAGACAGAGAAAGAAAAAGAAAAAGAAAAAGAAAAAGAAAAAGAAAAAGAAAAGAAGAAGAAGAAGAAGAAGAAGAAGAAGAAGAAGAAGAAGAAGAAGAAGAAGAAGAAGAAGAAGAAGAAGAAAAAGACAATTACTCCCTGTTACCAATTATTCCAAGTCAAAGCCCTTACTCCCTGGAGTTGCCATAAGGCAGCCAAAGGTAACTAGCTGTATCAGCATTCATATAATGAAGCTACTTCCAGGTCATGAGCCTAATTGTTCAGCTTTCACACTCTACTACATGAACTTTGAAGTTCTGTCATTTAGAGAGGAGAGACCACACATTCTAAGATTTCCAGGTAAATTCTCATTTTGAGTATCCAATGCATTTCCTGCTTGTGGTTAAACCATCCACACAACAAATCTTTGGCCCTCCCCTGTATTAGAAAGGAAGTTGATAGAATAGAGTGGATGAATAGCAACTACAGAGTCAGAAAATGTTGAATTTGTATCTTAGCCACCTTTTCCTTTTATGTGACCTGAGATGGCTGTTAACACTTGGACCTAATTTTGCCTGTCTTTCATATGCAGGGGACATCTGAGGATTATTAACAGGCTTTAATGTAAGAATAACTACAAGGAGACTTAGAATATAGTATGTACTCACATAGAATCACTGTGTTTAATAGACATTTAATGATCAGATAAGAATGAAAAAATTCAGAACATCCAGACACAAGTGACAGGTTCATTAATATGTCCAGTTTCAGAAAGGCACTTAACAGAACACTTTCACTCCATGAACTGCAATCTCTTAAACTACAAAATAAATAATAATAACAATGGAAACATAGTGGGATGCTCTGAAAGTATTCAAACAGATGTTAAATGTTCAATTTATCATGGTGGTAAATATTACCACATGACGGTTAACAATTGCATAGATGAGACCAAATCCAAAATGTGATTTCCCTTTATCCTTCATTGAGATGGTGTCAATATATAGATAATACTAATTCAAATGCAGAAATGAGATCAGAGCCTTCCTGTTGGAGCCTGGTTGCCTTAAGCCAGAGACTTTGAACAAATCATTATAAATGTCCTGAATGTCTTTGCTTCACTCACAGCTGAGCAGAATTCCCAGACTTGTTGATTTATCTTGGTTATCTGCTTGGCAATCCAGGGCTTCTCACAGAAAGTCACAGCCAGGCTGGTGATCACAATACTTAGCCGATGGTCTCATCAGTCATGCTAATGTTGACATGAATCGCCTCCTGAGGATTTACATCAGAGAACCAACTTCCACTTCTAGGAGCTATACTGAGCCTATAAACATCACTAGAGCCCCTACTGTGTGTAAGCTTTGGTGCCTAGCTCAGAGTAGGCACTCAAATATTTGTTGATGGATTGATTGATTACAGGGGTTAAAGAGGTTAGCAAAACATTCTTAAAGGTACTGACATCCAGTGAAAAACACTGATTCATATAAAGCAATCTACTCCCCCCCACACCCAGAATAAATTGCAATGCAGATGATGTAAAAAGCAAAAAGAATTTCCTGTTTGGCATGTAAAGTAGATGCTCTTATAGAATATAAAAATAGTGATAACCAGAGTCTCAGGAGACTTAAGTACAAGACAACAGTGGGGACAGGTTGGTTCATGGATACTAGTTCCAATTAGATAGAAGTTGTAGTGTGTTGTGACATAGGAGAGCCTCTATAGCTAATAAGAACTCACTGTGAGTTGTAAAAAAAAAAAAAGCCCAACGAACTTGGAGTGCTTCACCATAACGGAATGATAAATATTTGAGTTAAACAGCATGCAGTACATACATATGTTGAAATATCAGATGATACCACATATATGTATACAATTTTATGCCAATTTGTTTTTTAAAAAATAAAAGGTTCAAGTGGGAACAACTCAAATTGGAGGTATTGGGGAAAGCTACTAAGAGAAGTCTTAATATATACTTAGGGCATTTTAGTCACAGGGAGCAGGCTGCTCACAAAAAGCAATAAAGAGCAAGCCTCTGTACTGTAAATAGTAAATAGAGATGTGTGCTGAGATCATATCATGGAGTATCGTGGGAGCCATGCACACAAATCCAATCTTTGCTTCTGAGATTGTGGGAGGTGAGGCAGGGGAAGAGTTTTGAGGAAGATGATTGTGAAATTAACTACATTTGGGGTTTTTCATTACTAAGGACACTTCAAAATACTTAAGACACAATTTCAGTGTCATCACTAAAGTTCTTGAGGTCAAGGGAACAATCGGAAAGCCACGAAAGTTTGTTCAGATGAATAAACAACTGATAAGCAAAACTTCCAGAAGAAAGTAATTGACAACATCTGGAGCTGAGCTCCCAGGCTGGCGACCTTACAGCTACCTTCGCCGCATTTGCCGTCATCCTTGCTTTTCTCCCAAATTGTATTTGACACCAGCTGTTTCCATCAGTATGAATATTTACTGCAGCAGAATATTTCCCTGGCAGTTATCCACCAAACCCTGGGAGTCGAATATGTCTTCACCGCATTTGCAAGAAAGGGCTGCTCTCTAGAGCTTACAAGAGGGAGTGCAAGGCAAGCTGTGAAGATAGCATGCATGCAAATCTCCCAAAACACATTTCTACCTCTGTTAGTAGATTTCAACATTTGGTAAACAGTTCTAGTGTTAAATCATTTGGGATGTGATCAAGTAGCAGGGACTGAACGAGTGTAGCTCTCAGAGCCTTCCTCAGACAAGAAGGGCAAGGAATGCAGTGTTTTCACACTTATTTGACCCCAGACCTTTTGTGTTAGTTTAATTGCTCTGTAATTTTTAGGTGATGGATTAAATATGTATACACTTATGGTTTAAGGAGTTGATACATGAGTACTTGATGAAATTGTTATATCAAACTATCAGCTATCGTAACTAGCACCTGCCTGGCAGTACTTGATATTTTCATGAGAATTTACAGTCTGCTCCTTTAGAAAACTTTAAGTGAGGACTGGAGAGATGGCTCAGTGGCTAGGCATGCATACTGCCTTTGTAGAGACCCAAGTTAGGCTCCCAGCACTCCTACCAAGCAGCCTACAAAACAGTTCCAGAAAGATCTATGACTTCAGGCCTCTGTGAGCACTGCATTTACATGCACATTCAGACACATACACATAATTAAAAGTAATTTTAAAATATATCTTTAAAGTTAAAAAAGAAATGTCTAAGTAGAGTCACATTAGCAGTATCTATTGCTACCACAGTACACAGTAGATCTGAATTCATTCCTCTTATCCAACTGAAACTCTGTGCCCTTTCACCAAACCCAAGACCTAACCACCATTCTGTTTCATCTTTGTATGAGTTCTACCTTTGAGATTTACCATATGAATGAGATTGTTATCTGCCATTCTTTCCTGGTTCATTTTAATTAACATGAAATCCTTTAGGTCAATGCCTGTTGTTGAAAGTGACAAAATTTCCTTGTTTTGAAGCTTTGATAATATTCAACTGTATGTGTGTTGAATAGTGAGTGCTCAATGGCTTGTGCGTGCACACACACACACACATACACACACACATTTTCTTTATCCATCCATTCACTGGCAAGCACTTAGGTTGGTTCAGGTTGTGGGTATCATGAATAATGCTCCAAATATGCAGTGCAGACATCTTTTGCACATGTTTACTTCAGATATAAAACCAGAAATGGAATATCTAGGTCAGAGGATAAAAATTATTTGGCCTTAGATCAGTGCATGGCAAAAGTTCCTATTGAAAAATGCTGCCAGAGGAGAACAATATCAGAATTAAAACAATGTTTTCAACTTGGGTCTCACAGACAACTGATCATTGGATTTTGATATGGGAAAATTTTTATCCAGATGTTCTCTGCTTCTTAATGCCTATGAATCAGAATAACTTTTGGTTATTTTTGGACTTATTTCAGTTCATACATTTTATAGGCTAATCTCATCTATTATTTATTTTGTTTCTGTTTATTGAAAATTTCATATAATATACTTTGTTCATATTCTTTTCCTTCCCACAACTCCTCCAAGATCCTACTGACCCAACTTTATGTTTATTCTCTGTGTGTCTCTCTCCGTGTGTGTGTGTGTGTGTGTGTGTGTGTGTGTGTGTGTGTGTGTGTGTGTGTGGTGTGTATGTACGTGCTTGTCTGTCTGTCTCCATGTATGTACGTATGTATGTATGTACATATGTATGTATGTATGTATGTATGTATGTCTCACACACATATAAACACACATACACATTACACATACACAAACAAAAAACAAGTAAAAACAAATTAAGATGAAAATATATATTTCAAAGCCCTCCATGAATATATGTCCCTAATACTTTACTTCCTAACAGAGTCTCATCCTCCATGGTTCCTAAGGCATCAGTCCAACATGTCATTACTCTGCTCAGAGTTATAGTGGTTTGCTTTTAAAATTACTTCAAATAATTGTCTCTATAGCATTCGAAGCCCATTTAAGTCTGGCTGTGACTCATCCTGCTAGTTTTCTCTAGAGTCCTTCATTCTCCCTATTTGCATGTTTGTTTTGCTGGAATCCAACTAGTCTGTCTTTGGTCCTCATTTCCTCTATGGTCATGCTAAAACTGTTCTTTGCCCAAGAAGATCCAGTTGAAATGGATCTTTAGCAAATTCTTCCCTGGTCATCACTAATGGAATGGATCTCTCTCTCTTGTTGGATATGAAGGTACATGGTATAAGTACAAACATTACTTTTGCTAGTACATCTGTGACAAACAATCTTCATTGTCTACTTGACTAGATGAAGAGATGTCTAGGAGCACAGTTCAAGAAAATTTCAGGGTATGTCTGTGAAGGAGATTCCAGAGACAATTAAATTGTGAGTGTTTACGGTATTGCTGGATTTACTACTTGAGTAGGCTATTGGGATACGACAATGTAAGCCACTGGGTTGTGTCTTTGACCTGACTCCTCTGACTTTGCTCTGCTTTCTGGATGCTACTAGTTGACCACCTCTGCTCTGCCCCATCTTTCCATAATACTGAGAAGCTCTGAAAACATAACCAAGATGTTTGGTTAGGTGTTCTGTCATGGTGATGAAATATGCTACTTACTATACACTGTGTTCTTATTTATCTGCAGTTCATAACCTGGGCCTGCCACTTACTAACTCTGTGACTTACATAAGTCATTTAATCTCTCTTTCTGTCAGTTGAGATCATGACCTGTCCCTAGCACTTGAGCTGGTTTTTGACAACCTGTTCCCCATGCTGGATTACCTTGTCCAGCCTTGAAGCAAGGGGAGGAGCTTTGTCCTGCCTCAGCTTGATGGGCCAAGCTTTGTTCAAGCCCATGGGAGGCCTGCCCCTTTCTGAATGGAGAAGGAGCAGGAGTGGAAGGGGAGGGAATAGAGGGAATTCTAGGGATGGAGGGCAACCAGGAGGAGAGGAGAAAGAGGAAACTGTGGTCAGAATGTAAAATAAATGTAAAATGTTATTTAAAGAAATGTAGGACAATCATAGCATCTACTAATAGGGGAAGGTTGTTGTAAAGACAGAGTAAAATAATATACATAAAGCATCTGTGGGGATCAGGAGGTATAGATCCTAAGTGTTTGCCTAGCAAACACAAGAAACTGAATTTAATCCCCATAATCCAAGCAACAAAGGAAATTATAATGGTATACATTTGTGATCCTAGCACTGGGGAAGCAGAGACATGTGAATCCCAGGCTGCCTGCTGACTAGACAGCTTAGCTTACTTGGCAAGGTCTAGGCCAGTGAGAGACTCTCAGTAAAACAAGATGGATGGTGCCTGGGTGTTATGTGAGCTTTCTGGCCTGGCAGGTCCCACCACCCTTCTCTGCCCCAAAGAAGCACACAGATACTATATTAATTATGAAACTGTTGGACACTGCCTAGGGTTTCTTGTTGACCATCTCTGTCTTAATTATTAACCCATAACTATTAATGCATGTATTTCCACGTGGTCTTCTCTTACCAGAGAAAGATCCAGGGACCTGTTAGTCCTCTGACATCCTACATGACGACTGTTCAGTGTCTCCACAGAGAAGAGAAGAGAGTGATTTCCTGTTTGTCCCTGCTTATATTCTGATTCTGACCAGCTATCTTCTCTTCTTGCCTGTCTGTACAGACCTCCAGACCTCTATGGTTAGCTATTGGCAGTGTCTGCCCAGCTACATCACTTCCTGGGACCACATGGTGACTCCTCTCTGCCTACACCTCCCAGAATCCTCCTCTTATCCTAGCCCCACCTATGTTGCTGTACTATTGGCCAACAGTGTTTTATTCATCAACCAATATGACAAACATACACACAGAAGGACATTCCCTATCATCTCCTCTTTTCTGTCTAAATAAAAAGAAGGGTTTTAACTAGAACACAGTAAAATTATATATGCATATGTACATATATATATTATATATATATATATATATATATATATATCAAAACAGTTATCAAGTAAGAACTATAGTTACAATATTTAGTCCATTAACATTTGGCAAAATTTATAGAAAATATTCTATCATCTATCCTATCTTTGTGAGTCGAAAGTCTTTTATGTATCTTATCTTTTATCATAACTAAGGAGAACCATAACCATAACTATCTGTTTTCAACTCTATCAAAGGCCACAGAAGGATAATATATACAATATAGAATTGACAAAGACATCTTGCTAACTGGACAGTCACCCAAAGTTCTTCTGAAGTGTTGAGACATTCACCTTCGGCCCGTAGACCATAGCTACAGCTGTTGAGCAACTATATTTCTGAGAATTACAGATTATGCTTCTTTTACCTGTGAGGTTAGTCAGACATAGATATTTGATTTCAAACATTTCAAAGACCTGCAGAATATGACATTTAAATGTTTTATTATTAGTACTCCATTGACATGAGGCACAAATGCTCCCGACATCACTGAACTATTCCTAAGAGTATGTTGGGCACTGATGAAACTCCATCTGGAGTTCATTCTCTCCTGGGCTACCAGCCTCTTGGGCAAAGAACTGCCCCCACCTCTACTGCTGACCTTGGACATGCTGTCCCAATTGAGCTTGCAGGAGATAAACTTAAAGAAGACTGCTGAACCCTGCCAAGTCAGGGTAAGACAGTTTTTCAATTTCCCTGCTTCTGAGAGGGCCCATCTGATACTCTAGGCCTTAGCCAAAGTTGCTTGCCCCAATGTTGCTGTGAGACCTTGGGTGACTATCCAGGTAGCCTGCTGTTTCTTCACTTACACCTTTTGGGAGTCGCTCACTTGCACTTCCTGCCTACCCTAGTATTGTTATTTCCCTTCTCTGGTCTTTGATGAGGTTGAAGACCAGGCAGTCATAGCAATATCCTCTCTTATCTTAGATAGACAAGATTTAGACTTTCCAGATTAGGTCTACTATCAGAGTAATCTGTGTCATGCCTTTACTCTGGACATGTATAGTAGACGTGTATAGTATATATCTATTGCTTAATGTTGCACTTGCTGATAGTAGGTTTTAATTTGTGTATGTTTACCTTTCCTTTTCCTGTAATGTACTTGATTTTCGTTATCATTGTATATAGTTTTTTTTTGCATCAGGCTTAAAACCTTCTTCTTTAGACTAAAAAGGAAATTGTAGGCATGTGGTCTGTGGATCTGAAATGGTGGCCACACCCCTTGGGTGTGCCTTCAGGCCAATGGAAGTGGAAAGAGAGGAGCTTGAGGAATGGCTTTCCTTTGTGTAATTTTTTTTCTGGTGGCTCAGCGCATCCAGCAGGAAGAGCCGGGAGATGCTCCAGTGGTTCTTTGTATTTTTCTGTGTAATTGTCCCCAGTAAATATCCATTTATCATTTGTCTCCGGTCTAGTGATATAATTACATGCTCACCTTCACCTGGGGTTAACTTATAGCCTCCATACCTGCATGTGTGTGCTCGCACATATATGCAGCAGTTGGCTAGTTTTATGCATGTCACTTTCCTGCATAAGATTGTAAACCCCCAAGGAATGTAATTCACAGAGGTTTCCCGGTGCATTCCAGGTCTATAGTTCAATGCCCACTTCTGGCTAACATTTCTATTTATTGAATGAAGCAGGAATGGCCAGGTTCCAGTTCCTCTCTCATTGTGCCCTAATGTAAAGCCAGTGTGAAGCTTCTCTACTGGGCTAAATATGCATACATAGTTGAGACTCTTCATCTCCTACTCAAACCTCACTACTAGTCTTTAGTCTTAAGCATGAATATTTAGAATTGCAAGAGTAAAGTATTTTTGATTTTAGAAATAGTTCATTAAAATAAAAACCGACTCATTAAGGCACACACACAAAAACTCCTCATTATAGAATTATGGGTCATCATGAATTACATAAAATTTAATCCAAATGCCTTCTTCATATTCAGCTATCATCATATATTTTCTTCACTGATACTAGCTTATTTTCTTTGATAAATTGATCAAGACTGCCACCTATTTGCTATTGGGATGAAATGCCACACATGTGGCCACCTTCCCATTACTAATTGAAATCTAGCAAGTTCCTTCTGAGACCTTGCCATATATCCCAATGAATCCGGAGAGATTTTTCTTGAGAAGAAAATGAAAGAGTGTGTGTTCTACTACATAGAAGAATATCACTCCACTCTTGCTGAGATACATACACAGCTATTCATGTCAATAACTGAACAGAGACCAAATACTGAGAACACATCTTTTCTTGCTATTCACTATTTGAGATACCAGATGAAAATACGAGATCCTGAGTGAAATTTAAGCAGATGGAGAAAGAATATTTTTGGTGTAGTTATATACTAAATATTGTGGGGAATGTGTTTATGCTAAGCAGTTTTCATGATATCTAAAATTCAAACTTAACTGCATCTCTTATATTTTTTATTTTAAATTTAGAAATTCTACTCTAGTGTTCCTTTCCCTATAATCTCCATTTTTGAGGTCAAGAGTTGTGTCCTGGGAGTTGTTCACAATTTACTATTCCTTGCCGTCTGGTTTTGGTTTGCATCCACTCAATGGGAAGTAATGGACCAAGATATAAAGTTGGAAGCAGAAAGAGAAAACCATTTATCCCATCCATTCATGGCTCTGGCAACGATAGTATTCATCACTAGCCACAAATCCAATTTGCTAGCCTCTATTTCTTGCCTCCAAGCTCTCTTAAGATTGTGGTAATACCATCTCCTCCAGTTGTCCCTTTAGACTTCTGATGCTAATGGCATCTCACTAATAAAGCCTTCTGGTGCCTTCCACAGCCCACAATGGTTCCTTGACCCTTACTATAATCCCAAAACAAGTCTCTTTACTCAGTAATTCTCCATTAAACTCCCCCATTGTGTCACTTTGTCCCAGTTTTTTCAATCTGCAATGGCAAAGGGTACAAATATACAATATGAAAATATTCCTATCACTTTGGGTTTATCCACTGAGGATCCTACAAATTCCAACTATATAATATTTCTTGGTTTGTAGTGAATGTTAAATAAAATTTCACCTTGACTGAAGGAAAGAACAACATCCAACTGTTCAGGAAAAACAAATGTCCTTGAACAAAACCAAGAACAAATGCCAGTGTTAATGATGCCAAGAGCTCATGACTATCATTTTTACAATTAACCATCTCAGGACTGATGGTGTTCATGTGTGCTGGTGGCAGTCAGTGCCTTAATAGCTTCTAGAAACTGCATGAGTTGTTCAGATGGTGATATAGGGTACTTCCGGGCCAAGTCCAGCAAATGCGAGAGGCCTGAAAACTCCCTCAGATACTGTGGCACCATCAAGAAGCAGGCCGACCCTACTAAAAGAAAACTCCTTGTGTAGGAGAGAAAAGTATCCCCATGGATGACCAAGGCCCCTGAGATTATTGTTTGGTACATATCCCAACTACTATTTCCTCAGACATGTCAGTAGTATATCCTACCCCACTCGCCACATGTATTCCTTTAGTCACTTGTGTTCATTCATGAGTTTGCATGATAAGAATGTGCAATGTTAGGCAGAGCCCTATGTGCTAAATATGAATTATGGCCTAGTTCTTGAGTGGATCATATTTTAGTGGAGAGACAGATGGGTACATAGAACAAGCAAAAGAATACCCCAGGTATGGTGACAGCTATCCATACAGGCAACAACACAAAGGAGGTAGTTAACATGTTAAAGGAAATGTCTTTTGACATCTGTGAGTTTTAGAAGTTGAGTAGAATAACACATTCTAGGCAGAGATAGCAGAGTGAACGTGGCCATGCAGCAACCAGGCTTCTCTGGGATCTGTAAACATCACAGAAAATATGATTTAAATAGAGAGAGCGAGCTGGAGAGGGCGGTAAAGAGACACACCCTGAAGCTCCCTAATGCCATGCTATGAACTCTGAAGTTGACAATAATAAAAATGATAGCAAATCTTCCTGTGATTTTTAAACATGTGCCAGGCGCTGTTCTGAATGGATTACGCATGTTAAAGTCCAAATAGTCTTATGAAATAAAGAATATTTTTAGCCTCATTTTACACATGAGACAAGAAAAATGGAGATTTAAGGACCCATGTAAGGTCACACAGCTCTTTACTGGAAGAGCCGGACTTTGAACTCTGTCTGTTTTCGAGATTCAGATTCTAATCAGCACACTCCTAATAGATGCCAGGCACGAAGCACACCCACAGCAAAGAAAATGAGATCTTTGCCCTGAAGGAAGATGAGGGTTAGGAGAAGTGGGTTCAAAAACATGTGTGCAAAAGACAAGGTGATAGGAAGTCCTGTGCCTTGAGACCTTCTTGAACTTTAAGCTAGTCTTTGTCCCTGTCCACTGAGCATTGTCGATAATCCTCCTAAACCCTCCCTCCTCTGCTGCCAATTTAGCACCTGCCGCTTTAAACAGAAGCCTTTGCTTCCACTTTCTGCTGTGCTCTCACACACTTTAGCCCATGGATGTTGCAGCACTGACTCACCCTGCCCCAGGCCTGAGCCACACCCCCAGGCCTTCACTCTAGGCACTGAACCACTGGCTGCTCACTGTGAGAAAGATTTGAACATTTTCCATGAACAACAAATTCCACAGGAACTCTTGTCACTATGGCAACAAGGATAAGCTGGCAGCTGTCTTTTAATCCCTGGCCTGGTGAGCACAGCAATGAACGAGGACAGCAGCCCTCTGGAGCAGGTGTCACCCACTTTCCCTTAGTTGTGTGGGGAGAGGCAGAGTTGTCGCCCCCTCTGGAGCTGCTAACGGCTGAAGGAGAAAGAAAAAACAAAGCAGCATGGTTAACCATCCTTGCTATTTTAAGCAGCCTCAACTCTTTATGAACACACAGGAGGCATGGTTTTGTGCAGAAGGGGGAAGTAGAAAGGAAGTAATTTACACTTAATAGGTCAAAAGGTGCCATTACTCACAACAATTGTTCACCTTTGTTCCTCGTATAACACACACTATTCTGTATGATCACTTTTATTAAATCCTTAAAAGAATTCTACAAAGTAGATATAATTAACCTAATTTTACATACTCAAAATGATGATCAGAGACAGTAGATAATGACACTAAGACTCATTCTTTAACCTGTTTTCTATATTTTACTACACAATTCTATATCGTACTAGCTTATAGTTCCTATTAGAAATATTTGATTGGGTTTTGGTCTACTTGTGATTTATGTGATGTCACTGCCAAGGAAAGCAGTTTATAAGAGGGCAAGACCATATCCTATGCCACACATTTGAAATGACGGATACTGTATAATGCCATGTACAACTGGCCACCAGGGGCATACAATCTATCTACAATCACCCAATAGAACTGCTCCAATAGAACAAGGCACTTCAGTCCTTAATCCAAACTGGTTCTACTTCTCAAATCATGACAATCCATATGCTATGCACTAGTGGAAGAAAGAATGGATAAGACTACTGTGGTATTTGAGGAACTGCCCAGCTTCCTGGTCCAGGTTAGCACAAGCCTGCCCCCATAGGTAAACAGGATAGACAGACACTTGTCTGCAAAAGATGTCAATGATGAGCTTGAGGGACTCACACCTGGCAGTGTGAGTGGTACCACCAACCACATTTCCTTGCTCTTATATGGCCACTATCATCCTTGACCTTATATGGCTGATAAGTCATGATTTTCTATTTTACTGAATGAAATTTCTGACTTATATTCATTTGACTTAATGGTTTGTTTATACTGTGACGGTACAAATGATTATATTTGTTTGTTTGAGACAGAGTCTCACTTTGAAGCCCAGGCTAGACTGGAACTCACTATGTAGTCTAGGCTGTCCCCGAACTCATGGCTCTACTTCTGGTGCAGTCTCATAAATGCTAGAACTGCAGTTGTGTATCACTGCTGCTTTGTCCAGTTCTTGTGCTTGGAATTTTGAAGTTCAATCCTTTTCCAGGATAGTGATGTACAGCCCAATAATTGCTCATGGCACTGAATGGAGTTGCTGGCCCCAGTCAGTCACCCCACTGAGAAAGCAAACACTAAACCCTTCACTGTGTACTGTGGTGACATAATATTTAACAAAGATACTCAGGACACCACATGAGATTTCCAATGCTTTGTTATGAAGTAGGCTTTACATTAGTTAATGTTGCCAGTGTTCAAAGCACACTCACTCTAAGTAGACTAAGCTAAGGTATGATGTGCTGCCCAATAGATCATGTCTATTAAGTTTACCTTCACCTTAAGACATTGTCAACTTACCAGGATTTTATCAGAATGCTGTGCCATCATAAGTGAAGGAGCATTTCTCTGCAGTCAAGCCGCAGACATCTGAGCATTCACGATTGCCATTCAATTTCTATGTTTGGGGAATCTCCCATTTTTAAAACCTAAGAATACAAAAAAGGAATATACTTCCTACTAGGAAGCTAAAAACCTGTGACCTTTGCTAAACAAATTAAAAAGTTTTCAACTCTTAAATAATACAGATGAGCATGGGTATTTTAGAAACCAACCCATTGGCAGGAGCAACAGCTCAGGTGTCCAATAGATGAAGAGCACCATCTCACCCATTTGTTTCCTGGAGGATAACCTTGGGTAGTTGGGCAACTAACAACTGATTACCCACCGCAAGCATTCCCTCTCATCTTTAGCCTTGATTGACCACAAACAGAGTTCCCCACTCATGTGCATTGGGCAGCAGGGGGAGTTATAAGCTGCCTAGAATCTACACTCCAGTCGTGTGTTGGATGCAATTCTGATTACTGGGCTATACTTGGCTCTTGTCCCGGCTGGGTTTACCAGCATTGCATTGATTCCTAACCTCTTTCCCATACACCATTCCCCCTTAAGCCAGTTACAGTTAATTTTATTAATAATCAATAGTCCTGTTTAGATGCTATGAAGAGTTGATTTGTGTCTGATGAGGACAATATGATTCTCTTTCCAAAACTCCCTTCAACTCTGAAACCCAGCAGATTCTCTTGAACTGTATTGTATTTTTTTCATATTTGATCTGTAATTAACTTGAGCCACAGAGGCATTTCTATTACCCTTCTCTCATTTTTTTTCTGTTTCTTTCCCACATTGCTTTTAACTGCCCACCTATAATCATCTTAAATACCCCCTCCTTCTACAAGTCTTCTCTGATTGGAACTATGGCGATCTGTTCTCTTCTAGCTGCTCATTTCCTGATTTATTTCCTTGTAGTTGTTGTTGTTTATATAATTACATCATTTCCCCCTTCCCTTTCTTCCATCCAAATCCTCTTTGGGATCTTCCATGGTCATGGCTTTTTTCATGAAATGTTGTTCCACAGATATTGGATTTAGAACATTGGTTCTCTCTACTCAGGACTACAACAAATAGCATGACCTCTCTATAACTCATGGTTACTTATGGTTGTGTGGCTATGAAACTCATGTACTCAGGTGCTCAAAAATAAAGTAGGGCTGCTTCGAGCAGAACCAGGTAGTGAGGTCCAGGTTCTCTATATCTCTAACTGCATCTCTTTGTCCTTTTTCTCTCTCAATAAGCTCAATTCTTCATACAGAATGAAAGATGGATGTCCTGACATAAGGCCAGCAACCTGGAAATAAAAGGAAAATTTCCCTGAGAGCTCCCTCAGAGAACTCTCAAGAAGAATTATGATGAAATCATCCCTGTGTCTAAAGTGCTCTGTCCACACATAGGTCACATTCACAACTGAAAGCTTGGGTTAGCTGACAAGGGACTGAGATTGTGGTCAAGATCTTTGTACATGCCAAATAGAGGTGAGCAAGACCATCTCTCTAACAAAACACAAGCTCTTGGTGTTCCTTATATTCCAGATAATAGTGTAGCAATCCAGATAACTGGAATAACCAGCTCCACACATGTATTAGCATAAACAGTGAAATGATCTGCTTCTTCTAAGCATATAGAAAACAGTAAAATGATATTAAGGTGCTATTTGCTGACTAGAGGAGTCTTTGTAATTACAGCCAAAGGAGACTTGAAAAGCTCCACAAGGCCCTGGCTTGCATTTTCCCATTCCCTGAAGCCTCAACAGACCTGGGAGGAGTAAAGAAATTGGGGGCCTAAGAAGATTGTCATTTAATTCCATCTGGTGGTTTTCAACTGGAATTAGTAAGGGATACTACCTTGTTTTCTAATGTTATGATCAATAAGGGAGTGCCATAAGATTAGGATTTAATAGTTGGAAAAGTTACTAGTGAGAAAAGGACCACAGAAGAGGAGTGCAAGTAAATAAAGTGATAGAAAAATAAGGACTATTTGTGTGGGCAATGATGACTTAGAAGGTAGGGACAACACATAAGCCCATAAAGAAGTTTGGAAAACTTGAGTGGATCCAGCGAATAAAGCAGGAAATTAAAAGCTAGTTAACACAAAATAAAAGTAAGATATGCCTCCAAGGAGAGGGAATTTTCATATGTTGGAGGAAGAATCTGAGTTGAATATGAGCAATGCACAGATTCTACTCCACTCTGTTTTACCTTGCTGGGGGCCATGTAGCAAAGTTCTGCTAACAGGTGACCAGAATATATTATGGTTGATAGGTATGGTGGTCCATATCTTTAATTCCGGCATTCAGAGGCAGATGGATCTCTAAGGTCGAAGCACTCAGAAGGCAGAGGCAGGTGGATCTACATATTTGAAGCCAGCCTTGTCTACAGGACGAGTTCCAGGACAGTCAGGGCTGTTACACAGAGAAACCCTGTTTCAAAACCTAAAAATAAATAAATTTAATTAAATTTATAGGGGAAAGGCATAAAAGACATCTTCTCCACCACTGCCTGAATTATTAGTTTGGGTCATCCCTGTGGATCCCCTAACATTTCCCCTGTGTCAGACCTCTCTCC
This sequence comes from Cricetulus griseus, assembly GCF_003668045.3. NCBI lineage: Eukaryota > Metazoa > Chordata > Mammalia > Rodentia > Cricetidae > Cricetulus > Cricetulus griseus. The sequence continues at coordinate 14,058,530 of NC_048604.1, forward strand.
AAACCTGTACTGTCTCCCTCTAACAAGGCATCTCCTTTCTTGCCCTCCTCTATTCCTCCCCTGTCTCAGTCCTCTTGTTCTCCTCCCCCTCCCCTTCTTCCCTTCCCACCTCCTTTCTCCTGCCCCCATGCTTCCACTTTGCTCAGGGGTTCTTCTCCCCCTCCCCTTCTTCGAGGGACTATGCAATCTTCTCTTGGGGTCCTCCTTGTTTCCTACCTCCTCTGGCAGTGTGGATTGTAGACTGGCAATCCTTTGCTCTATGTCTAAAAATCATATAAGTCAGTACAAACCATATTTATCTTTTTGTGACTGGGTTACCTCTCTCAGGATGGTTTCTTCTAGTGCCATCCATTTTTGATTCCCTTCCCCTATAATGAGATTGATGTCTACATTGTTTACCATTCCTAGAGCCTTCATCCAGTAGCTCTTCGAAGCAGAAGCAGGCACCCACAGCTAAGCACTGAACTATACTCCTGGAATCCAGTTGTAGAGAGGGAGGAGGGATGAGCAAATGAGCCAAGATGATGCTGCCGAAACCCTCAGAAACAGTTGACCTGACCTACTGATAGCATGGAGACCCTAGTCATAAAGCTGGGGAAACAGCATTGGACCAAACCAAGCCCTCTAAATGTGGGTGCCAGCTAGGAGGCCAAGACAGTCTATGGGACCTCTAACAGTGGAGCCAGTCTTTATCCCTAGAGCACAAATGGACTTTGGGAGCCCATTCCCTATGGAGGGATACTATTGCAGGCCAGCTACAGCAAGGAGGGCCTAGGCCCTCCCCCAAATGATATGATGGACTTTTAAGGTCTCCCCTGGAGGGCCTCACTATCCCTGTGGAGGAGTTGGGGGATGGGTTTGGGGGGTGGTGAGGAACATGGGAGGATGGGAGGGTGAGGGAATGGGGGTTGGATATGTAAATATGAGTATCTCTAAAATAAAAAAAATAAAAAATAATTAAATTTATTATTGTGGTATTATGGTGTAACCTTTCCAAAGTTAAAAGTACAAGTCAAGGTGTTGGCAGTCAATTCCTTCTGAGAACAGGCAAAGAAGGATCTGTTTTAAGTCCCTTGTGCCTGAAAGTGGATGTCTTCTCTCGATCTCTGTCTGTCTATATGTCTAAGTGTCATCCTGGCCCAGTAATCTATATGGACCTATGATTCCATAAAGAACTAAGAATCAATAAAAGCCCAGGACTATTTATTTGGCTTATAAGCATTAAAAACATCATGAAAAAAATTGAAAAGCAACTGTAAGTGAAAAAAATATCAGTTTGAAACACACAGCGTGTTCTGAAGTCATAGCTAAGGAAAAACTATGAACCTGGCCAATGATCCGTAAAACTCATAAACTGTGTGGAAAGGAGATGTCAAAATTGGTTCAAGTGAGCCATGATGAATGGAAGTGCTATAAAGTCCTGGGTGTGTGAAGCAGGGATCAAGATCAGACACAGAGCAAACCTACTGGAATAAAAGAAGCATGCCATATGCAATAACACTCTCACTAGACCAACTACAAAATGTGATGAAGAACAAAATACTGAACAAAATTTAACAGTGACTTTTAAGAGAGTGTTTCAGCTTTATTGATTGATTTTTGTAATTGATTAATTATAATGAGAAGACTTAACATGAGTTCCGCCACCTTAAGTTTCTTTAAATGCTCTCATAGAAAGCATAGGCAGAATGTCCTCAGTGACAGGTGTCAGTGGACGAGGATCTAGGTCTTAGAGAAGCAGCCAGGCATTCCACACTTTGTGTAGTATAGGAAACAATAAAAATTACTTGGATTTCTGGAGAGCTATAACTCTTTGCATTAAAAGGCCTAACATTTTATGTTCTGTCTTGACATCTTTGAGCCTCACCTGACCCCAAAGTTCTAAATGCAAGCTCCCTTCACAGATAGGCCACCAGATCTCACCAGATGTACCTACACCCTACTCAGGGGTAATAGTTCCCCACATGGATGGGTCACATAAGGGTCAGACCAATTGTATTCCACATAGTTTTCAGCTCAATGTGTTTCTCCTGCCTGTCAGCAAATAAAATAAAAATCAGTCTCGTTTTCCCACACTAAGGAGCTGTCAAACCACAGGCCCAGTTTGATCATTTGGTTCTTAAGGACAATCACCTGAGGCTTCCCCTCAAGGGTTGTATACTTAGTAAAATGCTACTTCATTTCACTTGCATAGTGCTGAGTGTCTGTGGGAGTCATCTTGTTTTGGAGAGGGGAGTAGCTTCTTACCAAAGAGGTAAATAGGAGATTAAATAGTCCTTGCAATATAATTTTCCAGTATGTGCTCAGGGGGTGACCCGAGCCAGAATTACCCAGAGAATTTATTGTAATGATTATCATAGGGTTTTGTATCACTTCAGACCTACAATGGAACTTTCAGAATGGGGTAAAGGAATATGCTTGTAAGTGTTATTAGTTAGCTTCCCTGAAAAATAGATTCTTAGATGAAGATCAGCCAAGTAGATATTCTCATAAGATAAAAGCCTGTGGAAGTGTAAAGATAATGAAGGAGAGCAGAACAGAAACAGGTTTACTGGGGCTCAGTGACAAGAAAAAGTTCATCCAAGTGTGCTGTAAGACATGGCCCTGTAGAGTGGCCAGAACTTGGCCAACAGTGCTGTGTCTTTTCAGCAAGTCAAGATTGTATTTCTGACCTCTAGTACAACATATTTCTTCAGATGAGGACAATTTCTAGGCCGATTTGATAGTTAAACAACATTCTTTGCCACTGTGGGTACTAGCCCTTAATTTTTGAGTGTGAGCTTGGTAGCATATTTCATCTTCCAGAATAGTTTTAGGATTCTCAGATGTATTTCTTTGTACAAGTTCTAGGAACCAGGCCTCTAGGATTCTCCTAGAATTCTGTTCTTTAGAAAGCATAAAAGGTTAGTGGGGTAAACTATACCCAATGCTACTGCACAGTGGTGTGCCTAATCTTTCTCTTTCAAGCTATTAAGGATTTCTCTCAACTACAAATAACAACTCTATCAGTCTAGATGCTTTATCAGTGTCAGGATCTAGACCCCATCCTTGAATGGTACACTGGCCTTCCCCAGGCATTAGCTAGTTCATGTTTTAAATAACGTTCAGTGTTAGTGTTTGTCTTAGTTTGGCTTTCACTACAGTGATAAACACCATGACTTAAAACATCCCGGGATGGGAAAGTTTCATGTCAGCATATACAATACAATTCATTACAAAGGGAAGTCAGGGCAGGAACTCAAGAAAGGAGTCAGGAACCAAAGCAGAGATTTCGGCTCGCTCAGTTTTCTTTTACTTTACACCCCAGGAGCACCTGTCCAGAGATGATACTGACCACAGTGGACTGGACTTTCCCACATCAATCATTAATCAAGAAAATCCCCTATAGGCTCACATATAGGCCAGTATTGTATAGGCATTTTCTTAATTGAGGTAATCTCATTTCAGATGATCCTATCTTGTGTCACATTGACAAAAGACTAAGCAACAGAGCATCTTAAAACCATTCTAAGAGGTGACAACACAGATTATCTTGGTGTCATATGTATTCTTCCAAGTCCCAATTTTGTAACAGTCTTCCATCTCCTCTCCTACTGATCAGTCAATTACCCCTGTCTGAGTGATGATTTTTTTTCCCCTGTTGATATCCTGGTTATGAATTTCAAAGTGCATGGTATCAGTTGTCATTTTGGAGCAGTATGACTCTTGTACTACAAATATAATTGGAATCAAAACTTCAATAGTATTTTTCTCAGTAATAGAAGAACAACTCCAAAACTCATATACAAGTAGAAAAGAGGGGGCCTGGGCAGTCTATGAGGCCTCTGGTAGTGTATCATTATTTATCCCTAGTGTAGGAATGGACTTTGGGAGCCCACTCCACATAGAGGAATACTCTCTCAGCCTAGACACACGGGGGAGGGCTTAGACCCTGCTCCAAATGATAGGACAGATTTTAAGATCCCCATGGGAGGCTTCACCCTCCTGGGGAGCAGAAGGGGTATAGAAGAGGGGGTCGGGGGCATGGGAGGATAGGAGAGAGAGGGAACTGGGATTGACATGTAAAACAAGCTTGTTTGTAGTTCAAGTAAAAAAAAAATCTAGAGGGAAAAAAAAAACAGAAAAGACCCAAAAGAGCCAAAGAAATCTTGAACCAAATTTGTAAAGCTGGAGGGAGACCTCACATTGACCAATTTCAAAATATACTACAAAGTTATAATAATTAAAATAACATGGTTCAGGAATAAAAGCAGATGCAAAGACAAAATGGAACAGAATAAAGAACAGAGGAATATATGCACACATTTCTTGTCAATTGATTTTCAACTGAACTGTCAAAAGTACACAATGGGGAGAGTCTTTTTGATAAAGATTCTATATAGCCACACTTAGAAGAATTAAATTGTATCCTTATTTCTCAGAAATGTCCACTGAAAATGGGTAACACTTAGATGGAAGATCTGAAATAATTACACTGCTGGGAGAAAGAACAGATATCCATGTCATAGGATAGAGCAGGGATTTTTTTTCAACACTCCAAAAAAAAAAAAAAAAACACAGACAATAAAAGCAAATATAGGCATTTAGGTTCACATTAAACTAAAAACATTCTAAAAAGAAATCAATCATCAGAATGAACAGACATACAGATAGGGAAGAAATATATGGAAAACACCCAATGTTACTAATTGCCAAAAAACATAAATTGGTACCATCATGGGATATTACCTCACTCCAATAAAAAAGTGAATGTTATCAAACATAAAAAAAGATAAAGTCAGGTATGGTAGCACACAATTTTAATCCTAGCACTTTGGAGGCAAGGCAGATCTCTGTGAGTTCAAAACCAGCCTGTCTACATAGTGAGTTTGATGCCAGCTAGGGCTACAGAGTGAGAACCTGTCTCAAAAAATTTAAAAATAATACAAATGATAGTAAGTATCGACCAAAATGTAAGAAAAATGGAGTGATTTTACACTCTTGGTGGATTAGTACAGCTATACAGAAAACAGTATGAGGGCTTTTTTTGTTTTGATATGTTTTGGGGGTGGAACAGGATGTTTGTATTTTTGGAAAGCAAGAAATACACCGCTTTTGGACACAAGTTAGAAAGAAATGAATCAGTATTGTTTAAGAGATAAGCATGTTACAAACCCTGAACTCCACCTGGGGAGCACACTGGAACTGACCCTGTTGTTGGGGGTCAGGTGAATCAGCCCTGAGGGCATGAGAGCAGGAGAGATGACCTGGCTCCCTCATCTGCCCCCAACAGCAATCTGAAGAGAGAGCCCTGCACCTCGCCTGGGCAAAACAGTAGAACTGGCCCTGATGGTGTGAATGTGGGAGACTCAGATCTGAGAGCAGGAGAACTGGCCCTACTCCTTGCTGCAAGCTGCACTGGGAGAGCTAAGGCTGGGGAGCTTGCCTGGGTAGTGAGGATGAGGGGCGGCTGGCAGGCTGACCTCCATACTTAGGCCCAGAAGCAGGGCTATGTGATAGTCCATCCCAATATCCGCCTCACCTATGAACTGTTGCAATATATGAAGGGGATGACTCTACAAATCCAATTCTTCAGGATCACCACTACACAGGACAACAACAGGATAACGAAGAGGAGCCCATTATGGGTTGTGTAGCAGAAGGCAGAGGCTTTGAGCCAGACCAATGACCCATGGCAATGAACACTTGCAAGTAAAGATGAATGAACTAAAGGGTAAATAAACTATGACTCAACAGGCCACACTACAGTGTCCATGACAAGATTCTTCTTTTTTGTTTTAGTTTTGTTTTTTCTTTTAAATTTGGTTTTGTTCTGGGAGGGAGGTTACAGTGGCAGAGGGTAGATACGAGGGGACGGAGAGTTAAGTGGGATTGGAATCCATGATATAAAATCCACAATGAATCAAGAGTAGTTAAAGAGATAGCTGTTCTCCATATTCACTCTATCACTATTCATAATAAGCAAGTTATAAAATCAACTGAAAAATAAGAGAGAAATTTCATTACATGCACATAGTAAAATAGTAGTCAGACACATAAAGAGGGATAGTCTATGGGTTGTGACAGCAAGGATGGACATGGAGGACATTAAGTGAAAAATCTTGATCCAGAAAGACATAAATAAATGCATATAAGTTCTCCCTTATACTGGGAAAAGAAAAAAGGCAAGGGATGCTTTCAAGAAATCTGTAACAGTGAGCAAAAGTGATGGCTTGTCAGGTCAAGTCTTAGGACCTGTCTGATTCCTGGGACCCATATGGTAGAAAGAAAGGAATAACCCTGCATGCAAGTTGACCTCTGATCTCCACATGTGTTTAAGAAAAAAAGCCCACAGGGCCTCAACCCAACACAAGAACTACTGAGGCAAAAAACCATCCTCCACAGGAAAAACATACCAATTGGTTATTCAATACAATATGCCCATCCCTGAAAAACTACATGCAAGAAATGTTATACAGCCTAAGCAGGTCACATAAAGAAATATGTATGTATATGCTATATATATATATATATATATATATATATATATATGGGTCTATATTTGGTTTGTTTAAATTTTTTATTTTTTGTGACTGGGTGTTTTGCCTGCATGCATATCTGTATATCACGGGTGTGCCTGGTGCCCACTGAGGCCTGAAAAAGTGCTTGTTAACCACTATGTAGATCCTGGGAATTGAACTCAGGACCTCTGGAAGAGCAGCCAATCATCTGGAAGATGCTGAGCCATCTCTCCAGCCCCTAAATATATGTTTTAATTAAAATATAACTATATCATTCCCCCTTCCTGCTAGCCGCTAGCCCTATCATGCCCCTTCCTTAATCTCTCTCTCTCTCTCTCTCTCTCTCTCTCTCTCTCTCTCTCTCTCTCCCAAATTCATGACTTAGACCTACTTTTCTTTATATCCATAAAAATATGAATACAACTGCTGAGCTCAATTAGTGTTGTTCATATTCATGTGACTTCAGGACTGAGTACTTGGCATTGGATAACCATTAGGGAGCTCATTCTCAGGGAAAACTAACTCTCCCCCTCTTGGCAGTCATTATTTATCTATTGCTATTCATCTAAAGGGTGGGCCATGTGATATTTATTCTAAATCTAATCTTACAAATATATTTTATTGACCTAAAGGGAAAGTTAAAGAATATTTTGTCATGAATATGTATACATAAAAATTGAACATATTAAGAATGAATTATGTTCTAGGTTAGAAAATTTCAGATAACCTCATTCTTTATACTTGTCTATATCATAGATATTTATTTATGTTAAAAAGAATACATAGGCTTATGCTTCTAGCCATGAAAGAAAAGAAAAATCTGTACTGCATAACACAGTATTATAGTAAATAGCAGTATGCGGTATTGCTAAGCAGTATGCAGAAAGTATATTTACATGTTCTCTACATAATAATAGTAAATATTATGAAATGATAAATATATTGGTTAGTTCAATTTATGCATCCCACAACATACATGTTTTGAAATATCATGTTGCACATAAAAATATTTTTAAGTTTTTAAATTAACAAAATGAAACTCAATGCAACAATAAGCAGTAAGCTTGACCCATTCTCGTGTTCAGGCCTTCCTCATTTGGAGATGAAGACATCTAATCCCTCAGAACCTATAATATAATCTAAGAGACATGAAGCACAAATTTGCCACATGGATTACTGCAAGTATTAGTAATCATGAACTTTCATAATTCTCTACCTCGCTGGCAGGACCCAAGTTGAACCTACTAGGGACATAATCTAATAAATGTTTTTATTAGTACAGCCTGGAGGATGGCAGCTCAATCTGCATGGCATCGTCACCAAGCTGGTACCTTTAGCAGGGATCTTCATAGGATTATGGCATGTGACAATACCTGTCTGTTCCATATTCATAAACTGCCTTTTGCTGTGAAAAGGGTCATGTGTTCCACTGTGATGTTATGTGGAATCCCAGACTGATAAATCAAATGTTAATAGGCCATGTTGATTCCAGTAAAACTGAAGGTCTTCTTTTCCAGAGTAGAATTTCATTGTAATAAAATTGTCACCAAGAAACAAGTAGGTCTCTCTTTGAAAGCTGATGTCAAATCAGAGGTTAAAAATAGGTCCTGATAGGTTCCAGAGCAAAAGTAGAAAGATTAACTTTGACAAGTGGGATATAAGGCTAACTCACTACCATTAGTTCACCAAATTATTCTTTGTATTTGGTCATTAAGAGTTGCTTCTAAGCCGGGCGTAGGTGGCGCACACCTTTAATTCCAGCACTCAGGAGGCAGAGGCAGGTGGATCTCTCTGAGTTCGAGACCAGCCTGGTTTACAAGAGCTAGTTCCAGGACAGCCTCCAAAGCCACAGAGAAACCCTGTCTCGAAAACAAACAACAAAAAAGAGTTGCTTCTAAAGTTTCTATTTCTTGCTGATTTTCATTGTGTGATTATGGTAGTATTTACATTTCATATTTTCTCTGAAGAGCCCACATACTTGGCTTTACTCTAAGTCTTGTGAATTTGATCTTCTATACTTTTCGTCGTCAGGTTTTTGATTAGCTGACACAATAATATGCCCTGGTTGCAACATCCATATACATTCTAGCCTTTAGCTGTTTTCTTTCCTTCCTTCTTTCTTTCTTTCTTTCTTTCTTTCTTTCTTTCTTTCTTTCTTTCTCTCTCTCTTTCTTTCTTTTTGGTTTTTTTGTTGTTGTTGTTTTGTTTTGTTTTTGTTTTTTGAGACAGGGTTTCTCCTGTGGCTTTGGAGGCTGTCCTGGAACTAGCTCTTGTAGATCAGGCTGGTCTCAAACTCACAGAGATCCGCCTGCCTCTGCCTCCCAAATGCTGGGATTAAAGGAGTGCACCACCACTGCCCAGGTAGCTATTTTCTTTTAAATATGGAATGGATGACTAGGTATGTCTAAAAACTCTGTCTATAAGGCTATTTTTCAGTGGGGTTGTCCTGCAATATTTTGGGGTTTCTCTTACAAATCTTAATCATGGCCTACTCGTCGTTTATCAGACATTTGCCCCTTTAATCCCAGCACTCAGGAGGCAGAGGCAGGCAGATCTCTGTTAGTTTGAGGCCAGCCTGGTCTACAGAACGAGTTTCTCCAAAGCAATACAGGGAAACCCTGTCTCAAAAAAAAAAAAAAGAAAAGAAAAGAAAAGAAAAGAAACCCCAATGTGGTAATAAGAGGATGAAGAAAAGAAGTTAATGTAGTTATAACAAGATAATATGTGGAAACCATTGCTTCAGATTCTTATGGTTGGTAGAATATACTGATCAATGCTTTATCGTACATATATCTTTACATTAGTGACACTATTACATTACTATCTCCATAGGTCAGTCTCTGATAGTGAGGGACCCTGACTGCTACTCCAATACTGATGCTCATAACTGAATTTACCTGCCTTCTGGTTTTCCTGCTGAGCAGAAGCCTCTGAATTATTGCTTAAGGAATGGGCACTTCTGCAGAATCATGAAGTTTAGATGATGGCAGGATTCAAGATTTTTAGAGTGGAGGCTGGGGAGATTGTTTAGTAGGTGAAGGTACTACCCCCACAAACCTGACAACCAAAATTTGATCCTGGGAATCTAAGTAAAAAAACCTGCTGTCATGGTGCTCATCTGTAATCCAAGCATTCCTAGGGCATTATGGGAGGTGGAGAGAGATGAATTACTGGGATACTCAAATACCAAGTCAGCTAGCCTGGAGTGTGTAGTAGAACAACATAGGTAAAAGTGACTGCTCCCAAAAGGTGAAAAGAAAGAACCGACTCTAGATAGTTGTCATCTGAGCTGCATACATTAGTCATACATAGTATACACATGCACACACACACAAATAATAATTCATTAAAAATTTGAGCACACCAACCCAGACTTCCCAAACTGACAACGTGTAGTTTTTGAGGAAGTCTGTGACTGAGAGACATTCTTTCAGAACTGTCAGCCATGACCTGTCAGCAAGGAGCAGCTCAGTGTCCGGAGAAATAAAGTTTTGCACCTGTAGGGTGATCCAAGTGGTGGCGGAGGACGCTCATTGACTTCCCATCAACCCCTCACAGTGACTCAGATGTGTGCTAACATTTGAAAGGCATGGCCCTGCAGAGCAAGTTTTTATTTGCCTCCACTCTCATTAAGTATGTCTGTCCATTGGAATTTCAAGGAAGGACTGACAGCCTTCCAAAAGGGAGAGATCTTTGGCTTTCGATAACCCTGAAGCAATGAAAACCAAGTTTTAAAAGTTAAACTTCTATCACTTGCATTCTGAGTGGAGTTATGGTTTTGTTCATGAAGCAAGTATTGAACGGACATTTTATCCAAAACCTTATTCTCTAACCTATTGTGAAGGCTGAACACTATCTGGAGGTGTTGTTTTAACAGGAATCTTTAGAAGAAATCATCCACATTTCAATCTAGCCAAGGTTTTTTTTTTTTTTGTCACCACATTGTTATACTTTCATTTGTCCACTAGTGGACACTGTTGAGCTTTTAAAACTGGTTTTGATGCATGACGAAGCTGCAAAGACAGCATGAATGGAAAATAAAATAAAAATTAACATATTCACAGTCTTTCTACAATACTGCTTATTTATTCAGCATGTAACAAGCTAATAAATGTTTATGTCAATCATACTTAGAATAACAAAGTTAGAAACAGCTAAACTTACATTACTCATGAAGAATATTTTTACAGTAGGGGAGCTCTGCTTGATGGCTAATCACATAACTAAACACCAAAACAGTGTTCTATTCCTATGAGAAATAGCATGATTTCTTTTCATTAAAAGTTATTTTCCACTTTCAGTTCCTATTTTTTTTCCAAAGTCTTTGTTCAATTTGAGAATACTGTGACACTTTTCTTCAAGATTTAACCGAATCCTGAACTCAGGATAGACACTTCAGAACTTCTGTTGGGATCATTAGTTCTCTGAGCTATTGTGATATGGAATCAGTGATCACTGGATAATGCTTCAGAAGTTTTAGTTTAAGACTGTGCTTTGGAGAATAAAATCTAGAAATGTCCCTGCTTCAAAGGAGACTGTTAGTAAATATTAGTTTCCTTTGTATCCCCTAAAGAATGTAGTATCGAAAGGCATAACCTAAAGGACTTGAGATAACACAAAAGCCATAGATATCAAATAAACATGGGAAACAACAGATGGTTGGGCAATTCTAACTAGTACCTAAATTCTTTGAAGGAGATTTTTGGTGTATTTTGATCACTGCTACATCCCCCAGTCCTAACGAAGCACATGGTCTGTATAATGGACAATGGCAGAAGAATGACTTTCACAATTCTTAGTTGGAATGGACTTCTGCAACAAGAAGATTAGCAAGGAAAATGCAAGCAGAAGTGTACTAACATGTAAATGTCACATGTGCGCCGGTAACACCCAGGAAATGAGTAATTCTCAGGAGATGGCTTTGAATTCTAGCTGCTATAAGATCCTCAAGGAAAACAAGGAATTTTTAGGGACATTTCAAGATAAAGGAAACAAGCTGATTTTCTATGGGTGGCAACTTAAGGGAAGTCAAACAAATGGTAGATAAAGCCTGGTTAGTAGATTCTTATGGCACCCACTGCCAGGCCATAAGTCCAAAGTCATCGTTAGAGTCCATAATTTGTCTTTAACCTTTGTCCTTCCTGATAGAATAGGGGGAAGGATGCCTTTTATCTTTGCAATTGTCTGTCCTACTTTTGGGAAAACAGGGGAAGAGTAGAAAACTGCCACATCTGCTTCTTGTCTACAGCTCAGCAACCATTCGTCTTTGAAGGTGGCATGTTTGGCTGCCCACACAGCACAATTCATGTCTGTGAATGAATGAATATCACACTTGATATAGAAAATACAGTTTAATTCATGGGGCCTGGACATTATACTGCTATGTATACACTTCTGACAACTGTGTGTAGAGACTTGTTCAGCTATATTCAACACGACTCTCTGTATCTGCTCCAGATTGCCAATCCAACTAGATTACAATATGAAAGTCAAGGGCCAAGAAAGCCTGAAATCCCAGTAGGATTTTCTGCTAATCCGCAGACTCTGTCATGTTTGGACACTACCTACAAACATCCTGTAGAGGGTGGCAATATCACCTTCAACTAGCCAAATGGTAGAAATTTAAGCTTGCCCAGCATCTTAATATCATGTTATTAGACTCGAATGTACCATTCATCTCCCCAAAATGTTAGCCAAATGTCCTGCATCTCATGCAAGTATGGAAGTCACAGTAACTATCTGCTCATGGGTGTAAGAGAGAGGGGGAATAGACTGATTCTCCATGACTCACTTATCACCAGTTTCATCTCTACTTTTTGCAAAGTATAATCAAACTATTTCCAGCTGCTCAGCTCTTGACTTAATCATACTTTCTCTTTTCCTTTTGCATAAGCTTTATAAATGCATTGTTCTCTACCTTACAGAAAGCCATACCTCCAAAAGCCAATTAGAAGAACGAGCAGTATTTTTTAGCACAAAGAAATTTTGACTAAAAGTCTGACAAATCTGGCTTAAATTCTTAACTCCCCTATTTCCTAGAAATCAGAATGACAATGCTTGCCATGCCTAAATGACTTGTAGGAGGCTGTAGAACAAGAGATATGAGTGCCCACTTTACCCAGAAACCTCTTCAAAGGTCCCTTCCCAGGCCTAGAGATGCTTTACTGACTTCTCTGCCATTCCAACTGCATCATTGTGGGTCATGATTTCATCTCTATGCTCCTTTTAGAAGTTCTGTGCTCTAGTACCCTGTGCTACAATATCCCTTGGTGGACACATTAATCTTTATAAGGGCCACCACCCCATCTGTCAGGACTTCTAAGAGCCTATTACTTGCCATAAGACAAACATGAAATATGAACACTAGACCAAAGGGCCACCTAAGAAGATTCTAGAGTCCTCTTCCTCCAGGATAATGTATTCATTACATACCTATCCAAACTCCAGCACTATGGCACTACATCTGAAGAAGACACATTAAAGCAAGGGCTTGCATCCACAGAAGGACTTCAACTTTATCTAGAGCCTATGATCTTCTCCAAAATGATTCAAGACCACATGATTTCAGTTAGAGAAGTTCTGGACTTCCTATACTTCCACTTACAGTATTTTGATTTATACCGGGTTCAGTAGGACATAACCTCATCAGAACTAGAGGGAAAACTACATCTCATTAAGAACAACCTTCTGTTCATTGGGTATTCAGCACTTTTCTAGGCACTTTCAACAAGTTCATTGACTGGGTTCTCACTTTAACTCTCTGGTGTAGGTGCTATTATTATCCTTACTTTATAGAAATCACAATAGTTATTAGGTAATTGAGACAAGATTCCAACCTAAAGCATCTTGATCTCAGTCCACATTCTTTGTCACTATGGTATGTCTCACTACACTCACTTTGATTTAAGTTAACCTTGAGGCTTAAACTAACCATAGAATTCTCATGATGACTACTAAGTGTTCCTCCTGCTCTTACTGAACCATGTGAGACTTTAATTTTCCCTTCCAACTTGCTGATATTAGCCACCATTAGTCCTCACTGATAACACTGAACAATGGTCACATTAGTTATTTTGCTTTGAAAAGTGGATCTTAAGTCTAATTAAAGAACTGCTGGTTACTGCCATGGTAACAGTGCTATGACTGCATTCTTAGGGTTATTGGGTCATGCCATTTTTCTTATTGTGGTCCATAGGTGTCATGTCTTGGAAAGACTGTTAGTCGCTGCACTCCTTTAGAAGTTAGCACGGTGCTTTCTGGGACCATGAAAGAGTCCTCATGGAGGAGATTTACAGGTTAGTTCCAGTTCAGTAGCTTTGAGCTCTGTGTCGAAGGTGCACGTTGTGTTCAACAATAGGGACTTACTTCCTACCTCTTGGAGCCAAACAGGGGCAAAACAATAGACTGTAATATTTTGGGAGTTTCTTAAAAAGCCATGGACAACAACTCAAAAGAAGGCTTCTCATGCCTGATGTTGGTGTGTTTGATATATGGTATTTAGTTTTTATAGGGAGCATTGTCAGCCCAAATGCGACAATTTCAATTGTGTGTGTAATATATATTACAGGGTTTTTGGCTAGATAATTAATAGTATCATTTCTTAGGACTTTTTCAGACATCCTTGCTGTTAATTTACTTTCCTTATTCTTTATTTATCTTCCCCTTCTTCCTAATTAGAGCCTGCGTATTTACCCATCCCCCCATCAGATCACTCATACTGTACTATTCCCCTCTCTATTGCTACCCAAGCACCAACGCCAGAAATCCCCCATTGTTACTTTCGTGGTTTGTGCAGTTGCTCCAGGATATACACTCAAATCATTCCTGGTACTGGAAAACTAGTCAGCTACACAAGGTTAGTGAAGTCATGGATCTGGAGGAGAACCTACAAATGCCACTTTACTAATCCATCAGAATCCCTAACTACATTCCAAATAATTATCCCTATACTCAAAACCAGGGCAGTTCTCACCCCTCATCAAGGAAGCTTGTCTTTGCAACAGAAGAGACTATTACATGAAAGCACAACCAATCAAAATATAGAGTGCAATCCAGGCCCCACTGAGATATCTACAACACAGCCCCCACACCTAAGGCTCAGGAGTCATGTAGACGACAGGGCAAAAAGACTAAGCCAGAAGATCAGGGAGTCTACTGTGAGATTGTTCTCTTAGTAACATCAGAAGCTACACCCCGAAAGTCTCACCAACATGACTGCTTAAGCCCGAGCTGGACAAGGGCAGCAATAAACATTCGAATATGGACAGGAGAAAGCTAGGAGGCCTCAGCCCTAGACAAAGAACTACAGGCACCTAAGGAATACTGAGAGCAGGAGAAATAGTCTGGAGTACACCAATTGGTTATCCAATACCAAATGGTCAGCCCTGAAACAGTATCATAATGGAATAATTTATATATATATATATATATATATATATATATATTTATCAGTATCCATATCAGTATATGGATAGAGCAGGTTGTATTACATATTTTAGAGATATATAATTATATATATATATAAAATCTCATTTTATATAATGAGAAAAGGGGTCATTTGAAAGAGAGCAAGGGAATATATGGGAGGGTTTGAAGGGAGCAATGGGAAGGGGAAATGATATAACAGTATTAAAAAATAAAACAGTAAAGAAAGAATGAAATGCAAAAAGACTAAGTCAGAGGATCAGGGAGTCTACTGTGAGATTGTTCTCTTAGTAACATCAGAAGCTACACCCCGAAAGTCTCACTAACATGACTCCTTAAGCCCGAGCTGGACAAGGGCAGCAATGTGAGCACCAATGTGAGCACAAAGACTCTGGCATGGAAACAAAATTCAAAAGGAGTATTTGAGGAGAATGAACCCAAGGGTGTGTGATTGGTGCACTGATCAAGCAGGAAAGACAAAACACGCAGAGATTAGGAGACTCAGAAACAAAGAAAAGGGACCAGGTCAGCTAACAGCAGCTATCATTTTGGGTAGAGGAACACTGTCACTGATAAACGACTCTCCAGTAGGGCAGGAACTGAGAAACAAACAGTCTAAACTCTTCCTGCACTCCTGCCCTCAAGTTACTGATAATATCCATGTGGGACAAAGCCAAACAAAAACTACAGGACAATAAAGGGTCTACTGATGTAGTACAAACTAGTCAGATTTCCAAAATAAAAAGGAGGACAGGGACGTGTGTACAGCAGATCTAGCATGAAAATGGGGCATGCCAAACACAACTTGATATGCACTGCAAATCTTTCATGTGGATTGGAGTCATTCACTAAATCTCCCCTAAAACCTAGGGAGGAAGGAATCTGGATCCTCATTTTATAGATAAGGAAACTGAGGCTTATCGAGATTAAGGATTAAGTAACTTTCCAAAGGTCACAAGGCCGGTAAACAGCAGAATCAAGATGAAATCTTTTACCTTTTAATTCAAGGCCATGCTCTTAACTGCCATTTGATAATGTCTTCCTGTCCTAATGTTACTATCACAGCAGTGGTTTGGGAAAGTAAGACAATACAAAAGATACAATGAGTTTCTAATTCACGTTTACTAATAAACTGGCCCTAAGAAAAAAGCCTGAAATTTTTCATGGACTGGAATCCCATGACTACCCATATTCCCTTATATGTTTTAATATATAAAAATGTAATCAAAAGTATAAGTCTAAGTGGTATCAATGAAAATGTCATAGTGAATGACCCCAAGGGGCCATCTCTCTATATTAATAGTGAACACTCAAATAAAACCTGCCTGAGAGCTGGTAAAATCTCCCAGCAGGTAGTACTGTTTTAAACCTGAGTTCAATTCCCAAAACCCAAGTAAAGGTGGAAGGAGAAAACTGACTCACAGAGATGTCTTCTGACTTACACACACACACACACACACACACACACACACACCACATATACACCACCCAGCATGAAAACATGCTCACACAAAATAATAATAATAATTTTTTAAAACTATAAGCTGCCTGAATCAAGTTTGGGAACACTCTACAATACAACTCAAAGTACAGCAACCAAACACTGAATCAATTAAAAAGGCATGTTCAAAAGAGTTGGGTACCATTACTACTCTCTACCCCACATGCTTCAAGGCGGTGCCTTTCCAGGATGGAATGCTAAGCCTTGGCTCTGGAAAGAAAAGAGCTGATGCCATTCCCCCAAACTGTACTTCATTATTTTACTTTTGCAGAGGGATGCCTGAAGTACTAGCACAAGATGTTTGTCTTTGTTTCACCAAATCTTAACTCAAACAGGGCTGAAAAAGCCATGGGCATTTCTTGAAAATATTCTAAAATAAAGTCATAATCTACTGCTGTCATGACAAACAATTACATACCAAACCCGAGAGAAACATATGAGGAAAGCATTTCTTTGGTACATTATGGTACACTGGGGAATATAGACAGGCATAAGCATCCAAAGGGAAGGAGGATGTACCCTTAGAAAAGAACTCAGGACACGTTATTCACTATTTGTTGCTGTGACAAAGTGATGGATAATATCAATGTAAGAAAGCAAAAAGATTTTGGTTTTACTCACAGCTTTAGTTCATGGATGTCTGACTCCAAATTTCTGGACTTGTGGTAAAGCAGCCTATTATGGAAGAAAGGCATAGAAGAGGAAAGATGCTCACCATGTGGGTGCCAAGATGAAAGAGAGCACGAGAAGGGTCAGGAATAAGATATACCATTAAGGGCTAGAGAGATGGCTCAGATGTTAAGAGCACTGGCTGTTCTTCCAGAGGTCCTGAGTTCAATTCCCAGCAACCACATGGCAGCTCACAACCATCTGTGATGAGATCTGGTGCCCTCTTCTGGCCTGAAGGCATGTATATGCAGACAGAACACTGTGTAATAAATAAATAAACAAACAAATAAATAAATAAATAGTTTTGTTTTTAAAAAAAGATATACCATTAAGAGTCATATCCCCAGTGACCTACTTTCTCCAGCTAGGTCCCCCTTCCAATAGCTCATTCAACTAGGAACTCATCAACGGATCAATTCATTTATAAAGTCAGCACCCTCATAGAGCCATCATCTCTCAACAGTAGCATCAGTTTGAATACATGAGCCTATTGAGGGGACAATTCATATTCAAATCAGAACAACTTCACCTCTGGGAGGTTTCTAGATTTAATGAAAAGGGAAGGTTAATTCCAACCTGTCAACACTCTCCCTTTCTTCCTCCCACTCTTCTTCCTCCATTTCTTCCTCATTTCCTCCTCTTTCCTATTCTTGTTTTTCACTTCCTCCTCTTCTTCATTTTCTTCCTCCTCTTCTTCATTTTCTTCCTCCTCTTCTTCATTTTCTTCCTTTGCCTCCTGCTCCTCACTCCCACATAGCAGTCAAACAAAGTTAGGCACATCAAAGAACAAAATCAATAAAGGTAAAAGCACAATCTAAAGGATGGGCTACAATATTTGGAAATTATGTATCTGAGGAAGATCCAATATCCAGAATATATATATTCTACAATTCAACAATGAAAAGAAAAAAGATCAATCAAATGACTAGCTGGACTTAGATATCCCCCTCTAAGTTTTACAAAAGATCTAGGTACATTAAAAAACATCTCACGTAAGCATTCATTAGATAAATATATATGAACTCCAATGAGATACCACCTCACATCTGCAAGGATACTTCAAATTTCTAAAAACTGAATATAAACAACTATTTGTGACTGTGGAATAATTGCAATACATGTACATTGTTATTGGGAATATGAACTGGTTTGGTGAATATGGCAGTTTCCCAAAGAGTTACTACATCACACAGTTATTCCACTCCTAGATACTCAATGGAATTGAAAACATGTGTCCAGATTGTCATAGCAACACTATTCATTATAGCCAAATGTGAAAATTAAATATCCATCAGTATATTAAAAGATAAATAAAATTTAATATCCATATGATAAAATACTACTAGTTTAAAGGAACGAAGTACTGATACATGTACAACATAAACCTTGAAAATATCATCCTAGGGGGAAGAAGTTATCCATGAAAGGCAAACAACTCACTTAAGACCAGAGTCAGAAAGTGCATTGGTTACAGGAAAAAGAAATGAGAGTTAGATAAAAGGTAAAAAGTTTTATTCTATAGTAATGAAAATAGCTCTGCTATTTGATGGAAGGAGTGGTTGCATAACATACTAAATCCACTAAATAGTATTTGTTTGCCAAAGTTATATGTTTAACTTAAAGTTATATGTTTTTACCTAATGTTTTAGATATTTAAATTAAAAAATAACAAATGAATTTTCATCTCACACTACCATACAATATATATGGGCTGCTTGGTAGTTACGAACACTTGCTGTAGACCTAGGTTCAATTCCCAGCACCCAGATCAGGTGGTTCACAACTGTCAGTAACTGTAGGACCAAGGACACTGCACATATGTATTGTACATATAGAGAAGCAGCCAAACACATATATAAAAATTAAAGAATAAAATTTCTCAAAAATTTAAAATTAATTTAGATTTTTTAAAAATTAATTAATTATTTTTGTTGATTTTATGATTTCATAATAACACCAGCCATTAGAAGTCTGACATTTTGAAATGCATTTGTGTTTTGTGACTAATAATAGGAACACTATAACTGGGACAAAACTCACTGCTTTTTCATAGGGGTTAAAAACCACTTGTAGTGACCCCATGGCTTCCCAATGGGCATGTCACTCACTCAGTAAGTGCCTATCTAGGAAATACACATAATACTGTCCTAAGTTCAGGGAGGACTTTGAAGGATATGTTAAGGCTCCTCAGAGACAGAGAGAGACAATAAAAAATGCTATGTTCAGGGACAGGAGAGATGGCTCATCAGTTAAGAGCCCTGCTCTTCCAGAGGTCCTGAGTTCAATTCCCAGCAACCACATGGTGTCTCACAACCATCTGTAATGAGATCTGGTGCCCTCTTCTGGTGCGCAGGCAGACATGGAGGCAGACTGTTGTATACATAATAAATAAATAAATAATCTTTTTAAAAATAATATGTTCAAAGGGACACATGAAGAAAGCAGTTCAGTGTTTCAAACAGTAGGACTTTAGTCATACTACCTGCATTTGAGTCTCACTTATACTATTTACTAGTTGTGATGAATTATTTAACTTGTCTGTGTTCCAGTTTCCTCTTCTGCAAAATGGAGAGATTCCTGACATGTACCTCATAAAGTTTCTGTGAAATAAACATTCAGAATAGTGTCTGAAACATACTACATGCTTCTGTTCGTGTTCATTTGCCTTATCTTTGAACATTAGTGGCCCTGTTGTCTTTCTTCATCTCTGCACTCTTTCCATGTGTTGAGTACCCCTAAGAAAACTTTCACCCCTAAAACTTCATCTGCCACCTATGTTTTTGTCAGTTTTGAGAATAGCAGCAGCATTAATATCCAACTCCATTGAACTGGACCGAATTACATGTGATTCTTCTTCTGTCTTTTACAGTACTAGTTTCTGACACCATGGGAGCACAAACCCCTCAGAGAAAATAATGAACATTTTAACAACCACTTCCAGGAATACATACATGAATCACAGCTCATATACAATTTTATAAAGTCTCCTGAAACAGAGAGTGATATAAGCCTCTATTAAAATAATGCCCTTGTTTGAGCCTCTCTTTGTGGTGTTTGCAATTGAGTAAAGGGGTCTAGAAATGAAGGTAGAAATTAATGAAATGAGAAATTTTATCTATAAGTCTTAGATATGAGTTGAATAGATCCATCTACTAAGTTTTATTTCCCTTTTGGGTTCCAATTCTACTTTCAGCAAGGATGACACCAAAGTCGACAGAGGAAAGCTCAGGGGACTCAACCGTACACAAAGAACTATGGGCAACTAAGGAGTGCTGAGAATGGGAGAAATAGTATTCCCCATGGAAGAGCACACCAATTGTTTATCCAATAGCAAATGGTCAGGCCTGAAAACATATACATATCAGTAACAATAGACAGACTGAGTGGGTTATATTTAGAAATAGGTAGACATATAGCTGGATAGCTAGATGCATATGTGTATGTGCATGTAATAACAATTAATGAAAAGAAGCCATCAGTTTGAATGAGAATGAGGAGTAGTATAATAACAGGATGGCTTGAAGGAAGGGAAGGGAAGCAATAAATATTGTAATTATATTATAATTTCAAATTATAGAAAAATATTTTTAAAAAATGAAATCTGAAAGAAGTAAACAAGAAATCAAGTGCAATTACCTATTAAGAAAACACACTAAATAGGACCTAAAATTTGGTTGATAGCATCTATTTGTTGATTTCTTGTTGTAATCAGTAGAACTTTCTGCTAAGGACTCCATATGATTTTTATCCATTCGCATAATTGATGGAATGATTCGAGGTTAGTACAATGTTTAGACTAATGCCCCTTATGCAATAAGTGCTACATAGCTATTAAAATTATACTGAGGATTAATATACAAGGAATGAAGAGAGTGACCAGCCCACAGCCAATAGTGCTAAGGTTTTCTTTATTTAGATACACCAGTCAAGCAAGAGGGAGGGAGCTGGAACCAGCGCTGGAGCAGAAGAGAGAAGGGACAGGGTCTCCACGTGCAGCCCTTAAGAACCTTCTTTTATGTCACCCTAGACTTCCCTTCACCCGGCTCTCATGGGCGTGTCCCGGCACACCTGTCCGGATTGCCTGGGGTGGGGCTAGGGTGTCTCCCTACAAAGGAATGTTTCCAAATATAAATAAGGAGGGGTAACTGGGAAATTAAGAGGACAGGAAAGTGTAGGAGAAAGAAGAACTATTTTTTGAGGAAATTATAATGTATTAACTATTATATTAAGTGCCTTAAATCTCATTTAACTCACACAGAATCTAAAGCATATAGAAAGCATTAATATCTTCATCTTTTTTGTTTTTTTGAGACAGGGTTTCTCTGTGTAGCTTTGGAGCCTATCCTGGCACTCGCTCTGGAGACCAGACTGGCCTTGAACTCACAGAGATTTGCCTGTCTCTGCCTCCTGAGTGCTGGGATTAAAGGTGTGCGCCACCAATGCCCGGCCAGTTAAGTGCTTTATAAGCTCTTCCTTTTCATTCTCCCTGAAAGCCTATGGCATAGGCTGAACTTATAGGAAATTGGAACAAAGAAAGGGTGTGTCTGTGTGTGTGTGTGTGTGTGTGTGTGTATTTATTTGTTTTAAGTCACACAGGCTATTAATTAATGAGCTAGGATTTAGATTCAAGTTTGTATTGCTTCCATATACAATTTCCAATGAAGGTAAACATATGAGCATCAACCAATTGGATCACATGCACCTCCTAGTATTTAATAGATGCTTACTAATCATATTGAGATTATATGAAAAATTGGATAAACCAATCTCAAGACTCGCCAGGCTGCTTCTTACTTCTCCTCCAGGTTGATCTTTTTCTGTTTTTATTTTCACAGAGATCTTGACTCAGTTTGGTTTCTGGCATGGAGCCCTTTCTGCCGCCTGCTCCTTTAGACTTGGCATCTGGTCCCTGTCGTTTCTAGCTTGACCTGCTATATTGCCAGTTAAAGATTTTGGCTCAGATTCACTCTATGATTCTCTCAGTTTTCAAAAGCTTCAAGTAGGGCTCTACCAGAGCATCAGCCTCTCGTGAAGCAAATGCTAAGCTTGTCTCATTTGGCTAGAACCACAACTAAGCCTGTCTTAGGTACCCTTAAAAGAGGAGTTGAGAAATTCTAACTGCTGTAAGATTATTGTGTATAATTGCCTCAAAGATATCCCTATGTTAACATCTGCTGTCCACAACAAACACCAATCCAAAAGAAAAATGCATATATGTAACTGACTGAAGTAGGGCATCCCAGGAGTGACCACTGGGAAACAGCTTATTAGGGAAAGCATTGCTTTACAAAATGCTTTTTGAATGTAAGAACAAAGATATCATTGGAAAGTCAACAGGAAACAGTTTTATTTAAGTAATAAAATAGAAATATGCACATTAGAGAAGGCATAAATATCCCTTGGGTTTCTTGATGGGCCTATGTGATAAGATTGCTTATTTTCATCATCTCTTATGTATGATTTACATTGGCTATTCTTTTTGTTTAAACTGATAGTGTGTTTAAATTTTTGTAAGTAAAAATGTTTAGCCTAATCAAGAGTATTAAAAAATAATTATGCTCCAAAATGTCTGGTCCTTGTGTGGAGAATTTCAGCCTCGTGGCCCTTCCCCTCCTTTTCTCCTTTCTCCTTTCTCCTTCACATCCAGAGTTTGTCACAAAACTGGGATAGAGTTGGGAGGGACCCAGAACATCAACATGGAATTAAAATGGATCCACATAGGGCATCTGATTTTAAGATTCTTTCCTTGTTTTATTTTTTCCCATTCAGTGAACACATCTTAGAGCCTGCTCAACCCAGGTTGACAGGATGAGGAATAAACTAGAATCAGAACATCCCTCCCTGTGTACATAGGAATGCTAGTGTTTGGACTTGAAAGAAACTGTCCTTCATGCTTTGGGGACACTGAGAGAACATAGATATTAAGGAAGATCTCTTCAGAATTAGTGGATTCCTAGCAGACAGATAAAAGGGAATATAAGAACCAGAATTTAAAGTTTCAAAATAGCCCAACTAGTGAAAGATAACATGATTTGTCTTCTGATTTCAGGTGACAAGGGACCTATATGTTAGAATATTCTCACTTGGCCACACATTTCTGTGCAGCCCCTGATGTATAAGTATACTTCTACTGACCAAAAGGAAGACACCCTTTCCCTTACAAAGCTCCAGTTATAACTAAGCTCATTAGCTGTGAAGAACAGTGGCTTACTCAGCCTAGTTCCAGGAAGCAGGGTACATGGGAAGGGACAGTGTTATAGACTTGGATAAATGAGGAGACAGACTTCAAGAGAACCCAACAACTCTCAATAAGGAAGGTCAGCTGACAAAGATAAGTGCTCCTCTTTTGTACTAAAGTGCTATTGGACTGTGGCCATTTAATTAGAGACTCTACCCCAATTTCCTTTAGAATGCTCCATAAGACCATGAAATGGGTTATAAAAAGAACATGTAGGAACTGGCATGTGTCACTTATAAGGACACAGTATCTAGACTGGTGATTTCCCTTCCTCATGTTTTCTACTTAGCATTTGAAGAGTGCCTGCCGACAGCTGAATTCCAGAATGACCTTAGTTGAAAGGAGATTCCACTGGGAAAACCTGTGTTAACTACCCTATGACATGAATGACAAACTTTGGTCCTCGAAAAACACAGGTTTGTTTTCTCACAGCAGGCAGCCATTCCTTAAATAATACAGCCACAGGCCAAAATAGGATATAATGCTTTTAGAATCACAGGAATGGAATTAAATATAGCCTTGTATATTTCCCTAGCAGGAACTGCTGGAGACCAACTCCAGCCCTGTGTTATTAACCAGGCCCATCAATAATCTATGTATTCTTTTGAGTTCTTTCTCACTTCCCTCCATCCAACTGGTTTCTGTGCCCCATCCAGCTTTTCCTTATAGAATAGATACAGACTACTCGGAGTTCTTGCTTCCTTATAACCTCAGCTTACTTGTGGAATATTACAATGCCTAATCTGGACCTTAGGCCATCAGCATCTAGCTCCTTCATTCTACATAGTGAGAGCCTGATTGGTCAGCAATGTTCTTGTTGGGTACAGCTGTCATAGGATAGTAGCAAGTTTAATGGATGCCTGCTTTCACACCAAGTATCTCCCTGATCTTGTTCTTCTGTAAATTGTGGTATCTGAATGTAGAAAGAAGAAAAGATGAAATCATATATGTGTGGCAAAAATATCACCCTCACATGGCTGATTTAGGTCTGTCTTGTTTAAAAAGGCTGTAAGACAAAGTAGTTTATAAGCTCATATGGCTGTGAGAATTGAATTGAGCATTCAGTATGGAAGGTGTGCCAGGAGATCCATGAGTGAATCCAGAAAATGGGTCAGAGATACACAGTAGACTATAATTCAACCTTCATACAAAGGAAAATTCTGGTACTTGTGACAACATTGATGACCTAAGAGAGCATTATTCTAAGTAAGACAGAGCCATGAAGAAAAATAATGCATTATCTAATGGATCTGTGGAAGTCTGAAAAAAAAGACCAGCAAATGGTGATAAAGGAGATAGACAATTTAGGAGTTAAAAGCCTTAGTTAAAAGAACTAAGTTCTGAAGATCAATTCCACATACAAGAACTATAGTAAATATAGCACATACTTACAAATTGTTGAAAGAATAGAAGTAATATGTATGGTCATGGCAACTTGAATTAATTTAATTAGTTCACTATGTAAACATATATCAAGACATTACATTGTATCCTATAACCATATATAATTATTAATAGATCAATTAAAAATAATATTGAACATTTGTCTTCAGCCTTTGCAACTATGTGTATCATGCATACAGTACTTGATCTTAGACTATCTCCAGAAAACTTGGCCTCATTAGCCAGCAGAACATATTTAGTCTTGTTACCTTAATCCAGGAACTGTATTCTTAGATCCCATTTACTGTCATTTATTCTCATTCTATAAATGCATAGAATAATCTCAATGAAGGAGTTTTACTAGAGTTGTATTGGGAAGTGTAGTCTACCTTGACTTAGGACTATGGCCTCTAACCATGTCCTTGTTGGCATCTCTCCCTAGAGGCCAGACTGTGATCTAACTTGTCTAGCCCATAGTCTAGGACCCTTCTTCAGATAACTCATATCCCACTGTAGACTTTCCTGCTCACTCACCTCATTCTGAGGAGTAGCAGTGCCTGGAACTCATGTTTCCTTTTTTCTTTTTTTACATTAATTTTTTTAAAATTAAAACAATCTTATTTTATATACCAATCCCAGTTCCCTGTCCCCCCATCCTCCCCTGCCCCCCACCAATCCCATACCAACCCCCTTCTACTCCTCAGGGAGGGTGTGGCCTCCCATGGGGGATCACCAAAGTCTGTCACATCATTTGGGGCAGGACCTAGACCCTCCCCCATGTATCTAGACTGGCAGAGTATCCCTTCATAGGGAATGGGCTCCCAAAGCCCATTTGTGCTCTAGGAAACTCAAGTTTCTATGTTGTACTGCACCTCACTGGAAAGTAACATAGGTCAGGATAGAGACAAAATCTGCTTTTGCTTTCTGTCTATGATGAATTATATTGTACTCAGTCATGGCATGGAAAGAATAGGACTGTAGTTTACAAATGGTGGAAATGGATATTCTGAACATCTGTCCCGGACAAGATCAACCAGCAAGGAAGGACAAGTGACTAACAGACAAAGCTATGGAAAGCTTAAGGAAAATGAATCTTATTTTAGCTCAAGTTCAATAAACTGAATCACATGAGGTCATGAAAACATCTGTAGTCTATCTAAGACAAATGGGAAGAAAAGATAACTTTTATTAAGTACTGATTCTAAACCAAACAAAGCTCTACTTGCATGTTTTACTTTATACTCCCACTACCCCTTAAGCATGACCATTGCTCATTTTAAAGACAAAATGTTCCTTGAGGGCTTTGTCATGTTTTTGGATTGGTTACTTGTTTTCTTGCTGTTGGAGACAGTATCTCTGGCTCTGCCACGATTGTATATACTTCCGAGAAGTAGCAGCACAGGCATTTAAATCCTGTGCTTTCCTATTTGAAAATTCACATTCCTCACTCAGTAGTACATCACATACTTTGTTTCCAGCACACATCTGACTGTGGTTGAAATGTTTTCTGAAAATCTGCAGCAGTGGTTCTCAAATTCCTAATGCTGTGACCCTTTAATACAGTCCCTCATGTTGATGGTCTAGACAGTGGTTCTCACCCTTCCTAATGCTGTGACCCTTTAATACAGTTCCTCATGTGGATGGTCTACACAGTGGTTCTCACCCTTCCTAATGCTGTGACCCTTTAATACAGTTCCTCATGTTGATGGTCTACACAGTGGTTCTCATCCTCCCTAATGCTGTGACCCTTTAATACAGTTCCTCATGTGGATGGTCTAGACAGTGGTTCTCAACCTTCCTAATGCTGTGACCCTTTAATACAGTTCCTCATGTGGATGGTCTACACGGTGGTTCTCAACCTTCCTAATGCTGTGACCCTTTAATACAGTTCCTCATGTTGATGGTCTAGACAGTGGTTCTCACCCTTCCCAATACTGTGACCCTTTAATATAGATCCTCATGTTGATGGTCTAGACAGTGGTTCTCAACCTTCCTAATGCTGTGACCTTTAATACAGATCCTCATGTTGATGGTCTAGACAGTGTTTCTCACCCTTCCTAATGCTGTGACCCTTTAACACAGTTCCTCATGTGGATGGTCTAGACAGTGGTTCTCACCCTTCCTAATGCTGTGACCCTTTAATACAGTTCCTCATGTGGATGGTCTACACGGTGGTTCTCAACCTTCCTAATGCTGTGACCCTTTAATACAGTTCCTCATGTTGATGGTCTAGACAGTGGTTCTCACCCTTCCCAATACTGTGACCCTTTAATATAGATCCTCATGTTGATGGTCTAGACAGTGGTTCTCAACCTTCCTAATGCTGTGACCTTTAATACAGATCCTCATGTTGATGGTCTAGACAGTGTTTCTCACCCTTCCTAATGCTGTGACCCTTTAATACAGTTCCTCATGTGGATGGTCTAGACAGTGGTTCTCACCCTTCCTAATGCTGTGACCCTTTAATACAGTTCCTCATGTGGATGGTCTACACGGTGGTTCTCAACCTTCCTAATGCTGTGACCCTTTAATACAGATCCTCATGTTGATGGTCTAGACAGTGTTTCTCACCCTTCCTAATGCTGTGACCCTTTAACACAGTTCCTCATGTTGATGGTCTAGACAGTGGTTCTCACCCTTCCTATTGCTGTGTCCCTTTAATACAGTTCCTCATGTTGATGGTCTAGACAGTGGTTCTCACCCTTCTTAATTCTGTGACCCTTTAATACAGTTCTTTATGTTGTGGTGATCCCCCAACTATAAAATTATTTAATTGCTACTATTACGAATCATAATGTAAATATCTGATATGCAGGATATCTGATATACCACCCCTGTGAAAGGGCCCTATGACAACAAAGGGGTCACAACCCACATGTTGAGCTCCTTTGATCTATGTGGTCTTCTAGTGATAGAGCTGAGGATTTGTGTTTCATTCTCTCTCTGCAGAATCCTCTCTATGTAACAGGAACAGAAAGGGAACCAAGCCTAGGGGAAGTAAGACAATGGCGTCACTGTGGTTTCATTGTCTATATCTTCATCATATTCATAGCATCCAGCTGCCTCCCATGCCCTTTGCAGACCTTTACTTTTTGAACACCACTAGTTTGGGGACACTGCAAATGTTCCAGCACCATTGCAAGTGCATTATATACAGATGTTCCTTTAATTAGTCAGATCCTGCCAGAAAGAGATGATGACCGAAGTATTTTCTGCATGGAGGTAATTTTATACAAGAAATTGGCCATATGATTGACTAAAGATCTGAGTCAAACAGAAGATAACCAGGCAGTTTGATAATTATCATTAGCAGGAAGCTCAACTTCCTCTACATTACAGAGCACAATAATTGGAAGAGGTGTGGCAAAGCACAAAACTAAAGCTACTAGGTGGGTAGGCCATATAAGCATGGTGCAATGGAGTGGCCACTAGTCACACGTAGCTACTGAGAATGTGAAATATATCTAATCCTCACTGAGATGAGCTATACATGTGGAAAATACATACCAGATTTCAAATACTAACATAATAAATAATACAACACATATTCTGTACATATCACTAGTACTTTAAAGTGTTGATATATTAAAATGATAATCATTTGTATATATTAGGTGAACAAAAATGTACTACTGGATTGATATTACCTATGTCTTGCACCTTTTTAATATGGATACCAGAAAATGTAGATTGATACATGTGGTTCACATTATATTTCTATTGGACAGGACTTAAGCTGAGGGTGGAGGCTATGGAGGAAGAGCCAAAATCATAGAGGAAACACAGCTATAATCACGAACCTATCTCAACTACCAGCACCTATTTGTAATAGACAGAGGGAAATCTCACTTCTTTCTCCCCTTTCTTTTCTAGTTTCCGGTTGGTAATTCATTGCCAAACTCAGGAGACATCCTGTTGGCATAGGTGACAGAGGCATACAGCAGCGCTCTTGAAAAACAGGCAAGAGGCAAAAGACAAGGGGGGAAGCAAAGACTAAACACATAAATGAATGAGATGTGTGGGAAGGAATTATCTTATACTAATACCTATATTTATACATTAGGCGCAAAGAGATCAGTCATATAACTGCCAAGTATTAAATATCGCATAGCTAGGAAGTAGTGAAGTCAGGAGAATTTGCACCCATCCAGGCACCCGGTCTCCGAAGACTATGGGTTTTTGACATTTTAAACTTACATGGGTCTTTTGCCTGCATGTATGTCTCTGTACCGTGTATATGCAGTGCCTGTGGAGGCCAGAAGAGGCTATCAGACTCCCTGGAATTAGGGTAACAGATGGTTATGAGCCATCATGTGGTTTCTGGGAGTAGATTCATGGTCCTTTAGAAGAGTATCCAGTGCTCTTAACCACTGAGCAATCTCTCCAACACTGGAGATTGCATTTTTAATCACCATTTCCACTGTCTGTCTGTCTTCATAGCTTCACCTTATGACCACTTGATTAAACTCTTTTCCATCTCTTTACATTCAGCTATTGCCCTGGTGCTGAAAGTAGCCCTTACCACTCCAGGAGATGATGCTCTGTTTCTGTGAAGGCACGTCCTGCTCCAGATTACTCTCCAAACTAACCTAACCCTATCTTTCTATCTTACTCTAGCCACAGTCCATACAGTTTGTCTAACACTCAACATTTCTGTTTCCTAGAATCCAGATCACTGCTCAGAAATTGCTGTTGAGGATGGGTTAAAAGCAAAGAGTTGCACCAGCTATATAATAGAACTTTTGAACAAAGTTGACACAGTGTGACATAGTGACCTCTAAATCTTTCTTTTCCTAGTAGAAACATTAGCACAGTCTAGTTCAAAGTCTCTCAGTGAAAGAGACTCCAGGTATGTCCATATCCCAATCACTATTTAGTAGTCCTGCTGTAGCTGGATAAGCCTCTGGTGTGGAAAGAAGTTAGTCTTTTAAGGAGGGCCAGTGCTTAATAACCTACTTCCAGGAATGCTGAGGAATGGTCTGCACTCAGGGGTGCTCCGGAAGACCGGCAGCAGGCTCTTTGTCATCTAATCGCCCTGGTTAGGACATCATCCTTGCTTAGTCTTTCCAGAGCCCCTGAAAGCTCAATGTTTGGAGTAAGTTTTGCAGAACAGAAAGGGGATTGCTAATTATTTCTTGGGCCTTCTCTTCCCCAGGACAATAGATCAGGCTGGATGTTTATTGAGTGATGGGGAATAAGGGGGGAAGTGGCTTGCAATGGTTTCAGGATAGCCTGTGGGTCACAAGGTCAGGTTTCGAAAAGTTATTGTACAGACCGCTGTTGGTAGCTCTGCTTATTAGAGAGAATTAGATCCTTTGTGTTGTTTGTAAAAGCGAGAAAGTCCCAGCCAGACTCTGGCTTAAGTAAAACTTTTATTGCTGTCAGTCACATGACCCCTCTAGCCTGAGCCCTCTGTGGGAGTCCTTCTTGAAAGGCCAACTACCTTGCCTTATTCTCAGAGCTGTCTGGGTAGACCCAAAACACTTCACAGAGCAGAGAAATCCCTGCCATGGTTATACAGGTGGTTTCCATGAGATGACATGTTTAGACAGTTCTGAAAACTGTGGGTTGCAAGAATTGTTCACTCTCATCATCCATGATTATAATTACTTCCTTGCTGCTTGCTTTCCCTCTCTCTACATATATATGTACACTCTGTGAGAACAAGGACCACATTTTTTGTTCCCTGCCCCACCCCCAGGGCCAAGCCTAGAGCTTAACACATAGAAGAAAGCAAACATTTGTTTGTAAAGCAAATATTTGTACACTACCTAACATATGGGGACTATGGGCATCTATGAGTAACAACTGGTTCACAGAGAATTTGTGAGATGTACATCTCTTGATCTAGTTATCATGTGATATATTGTATGTAGCTCTAAAGTTATCATGCGATATATTGTATGAAGCTCAGAGAACGTCCAAATGCTAGTTGTAATTAGTCTAGTTTATGATGAAGATTAAGTATCCTGAAAAAGGCAGAACTAGTTAAGTGCCAAACCTAGGAATTGAGTCCAGCAGTCTGTTCCCATGTCATTGCCACCATGCTGCACTCCAAGCATGACATGACATTAGGAATGGCAATGGATGGGCTTCCCGATGGAGACAGCAGTAAGAAAACAGAAAGGGGCTAAAATTGTGGTTCCATAGTAGAGCACATACTTAGTAGGCCATTGCCAGCATAGTGGGAAGAAGACAGAATGATCACTTGAAGATTTTTCAAAATCAGATG
Organism: Cricetulus griseus; assembly: GCF_003668045.3. Classification (NCBI taxonomy): domain Eukaryota; kingdom Metazoa; phylum Chordata; class Mammalia; order Rodentia; family Cricetidae; genus Cricetulus; species Cricetulus griseus. The sequence goes on from NC_048604.1 coordinate 14,089,477, forward strand.
TATTTTAAAGAAGAAAGTGACTTCATTCTGTTGAGTCAGCTAACAAAAGAAGTGGCGTACTAAGCAGTGCTGTGAGAGTTGGGACGGGGCAGAAGAAGCCTTTGGAAATTGCAGATCCAAAGAGAAAAGAGCAAGACTTTAGAGAGTGAAGACAGGACATGGAGGTGGTTTTGCAACTGGAAGCTGCAGCCTCTTTAATTGCTTTAGGAAGAGACTGGTGTCGCAAACAGCTAGCTATATAGAGAAGGTGCCAGTGCCTTCAGCATTCCTCAGGTTCCCCTGATAGGAAAGATTGAGGCAACCATTCCCCAGGCAGCTCTTCAATATTTCCAGCAGGAAACAAATGGACTTCGTGGAAGCGCCACCATCAGTCCTATTTTCCCAGACACCTTAATGACTAAAGTGTTCATCTCCTTAATAGCAACTTCACCGAATTCCACCCTGCTGTAGAGGAAATGGAGAAAACAAACAAAGAAAATAAGAAGAGGCTGCCATTCTAAGGAGCTGCAGAGAGCTAATAAAATTGCTCATATTACTTAGGTGATTCTACATATTACACTTACAGTGTTTATTTAGTGCCTGAGTGTCCCATAGGTATACACTCAAAACTGTTTTAAAATATTCATTTGCTTTAAATCTAGTTACCTATATTTCCATCTTGATGTGCCATATATTCACAGATGCATTTAAATATTCTATTAAAATGGATTCATTGTCAAATAACACAGATTCCGCCAAAGTAATAGCTAACATTTCAGCACTAAGCCTTCATCACAGCTACGTCAAACCCTTGATACCCCCTTCATTTCTTTCCAATTCTGGTGCTTGTAACCATAGCAACGTACACGGAAACCTTTCAAGCAGAACAGAACTGACAATCACACTAACAGCACAAATACCTGAGCTGAGAAAAGAGAGGAGCAGCCCAAGTAGGTAACTGTTGAAATTAAAAGCTAATGAGAAGAAAACAGCTGGAAACAAGCATCCATGCACACTGCTGCCTCCTTCAAGTGTGAGAATGGTATGTAGAGCCCAATTTGATTCATGTTTTATTAGTGACGAGGCTGTCATCCATGAATACTTCATTAGGCATCATCTCAACAAACAAGTGGAGTGGAAACTTAAGGAGAAGAAGTAACATGGAGGAAAATGCAAGGGCTGCATCCCTTTTCCCAAGTGTCTGAGCCATGTTTTCTGCTCACCCATGTAGCGAGAGACAGACAAGTGAACCACACTTACCAAATCCTTTCAAAACATAAACACATGTCCGTAAACTGCAAGGAACTGTCTGCTATTGAGAAAAGACTCCCATTAGCCAATTAGAGTAATTACATGGATTAAGATTTCTTGGTTTTGGTGATTTTTTTTAAATCCCTAATCCTTTCTTACCCAGTGAGGGAAGGGATAAACAGCTGATATCGCCAGAGAATTAAACGAGGGCAAAGTAGGGCATTCTCATTTTCAGATCCCAAAATGTAATTGAAATTTTATGCTTACCTCAACATAACAACATGTGATAATTTCTCCTCAAGGGAAGGCATAAAGGGTCACGTTTCCCCCAAGACTTCAATTACAGTTGCTTCTATCTTCCCTAAACCAGCATTTGGTCTCAGAAAATTGCCTTTAATGGTGCAGGTGTTTGTTGAGAGTATCCATCATATTTAGTCCCAAGTAATCCATATTAATTCGCCACCTTCATTAGCAGTAGCCTTTCTTTCCAGATGACAATGGAAAGCCAATATAATTTCAGACAGATGTGCTGCTTCTCTGTGCATCAGAAAGATGAAAAAGCAGCTAACATTGGCTGAACACAGGAGAGATAAGATGATGGCACTTAAATACACAGCACATGGATTTTTGGAATATACTCTGAACCGAGCTCATATGTGTGACCACCTCCTTTGAATTTGGAAGAAGTCTGTCTATGCCCTTGCAGCTGCTTATGAACACAGCTGATGCCTAGCATGCAGACTCTCCACTCAAGCCCTTGTAAATGATAGGCATTATTACTGTTAAAAAAAAAGTGATCTGCAATGGTCCTGAAAAGAACTTAGCTGAACACAGTTCACCCAATTTCAGCATATAACATTCCCTTGTCCTTCAAGTGATCATGGTGATAAATAACTAAATGCCTTCGTAGGTGAGTCTACGGGCATGCACATGCAATGCTACATTTAGAAGTTGAGGTCACAACTCTGAATGTTTTGCCCATGATATGGCCTAGAAATGGCAAGTCTGGAAATTGAGGCATTTTTGTTATCAATTATTGCCAGGACACCTTTGGCAAGCAGTGCTCAATTCAACTCAGCACATACGTATGTTGGACTCTTGACCCATTCTTGTAAGGGCAGGGCTGGGTCTAGACATAGGTCTCCATAGCTGTCAGTATCTGTTTCCAAAGCGAGGCAAGCCCTTGCAGTAGCTTTGGCCTCCTAGGTTTTGCCTGTTATTCAGTGGGTCCTCTGTTTCATTGAGGTCAATACCTTAGTGGGGCAGATGCTGATAGTCAGCAGCCATCCCTTCTAAAGGTTCCCTAAGAGAATGCATCCTTAATGCATCCTTGGAAAGGAAGACAGTATTCTTCAAGGGCTTTCATTTAGGTGAAGATGGAGTTGGTTAACCATTAGTTCCAGAAATTCAATGAGAGACATGATGATTCTGCCAACATTTTTTTCCGCAATAAAAGAGGATACGGAAAAATACCTACTCTATTTACCACATTGAATAAATGAGTAAAAGAAAATTCAGAAGGAACTTTAATTTCTTAATGCACTGTATTACTTGACTAAATCTATATTTGATTCTCAGCCTCTAAGACAGAGGTCAAACTCCTTGACATGGATTATAAGAACCTACCAGAGGCTTAATAATGTTTCTAATCTTTTCTCCTTACTACCACCACTAGCCTTCACTTTCCATGTTCTAACCATCTTGTACTTTTGACAATGTGCCTATCAACTTTGCCTCCATGGCATATGGAAACATTCTGATGTCCAGGCTGTCCCTCTAACATGGAAATTTTAATTTGATTGACTTTATTTGAGAACCCAGATTTTCACATTTTTGATAAACTCTCCTGTATGATTTTAAAATATTGTAAAGGATGAAAATCACTGAGTTAGGAAATCTGAGTCCTTTTCTAGAACTGAATTGCATTTTACTGGTGGTTATTGAGAGGTTTTATTGCCTGTGTGGATACATTTAACTTTAAAGATAGTTAGAATATTAGTATAAACAAGTGAAGACTAATAGACAAAAGAGGTCAAAACTGGTGGTCCAACTGTGCAGGATATATTATACAGATATTCTCCTTTCTCTTGTGTGGAATGATTTACATAGAAAGCAATCGTTGGGCGGTGGTAGTACATGCCTTTAACCCTAGCACTCAGGATGGATCTCTGTGAATTTGAGGCCAGCCTGGTCTACAGAGAAAGTTCCAGGACAGCCAGAGCTACGCAAAGAAACCCTGAGAGAGAGAGAGAGAGAGAGAGAGAGAGAGAGAGAGAGAGAGAGAGAGAGAGAGAGGAGAGAGAATATTATATTGTTCAGAGCTTATAATTTGTTTTCCTTTTTACTTACATTTCATTTAATTAATACATTTGCTCCCAATATGTATATGTACAAATATACCAAAGGAAAATTGATGGTATATATATTCCCGAGATTTTGGAATATGTTCTATGCAACCTCATTCTAGAAAGGCCCAAAGCAATGAAACCAATAGCTAATATGTTTTAATCTTCATAGAGTTATAAACATCTTTATATTTATGAAGGAGCATGAAGTGGGCACAGTATTAGAGATTCTGTTAATGTGCGTATCCACTGCTTCTGTAGGGACATGGCATTTATTGGTTAATTTCTATGCATTTCTTGGCAAAATAGCTGGAATATATACTATACACATGACCGAGTACATTCATTATAATTTCCCAGCTGGAACCCTGAAATACAAAAATGATAAAACTTTTACTACTGTGTGTGATGGCACATACCTGTAATCTCAACACTGAGGAAACTAAGATAAAAGGGCCACAAATTTGAAGCTAGCCTGAACTAAAAGTGAGACCCTGTCTGAAACAAACAAGCAAACAAACAAATTCAAGATACTTTTACTGTACATTCTTGGTGATGTAGGACTACATTTTTACCCTCAGAGTGTTTGTCAAATGGAAAAGACAACAAAAGGATTTCATTACACCAATATGATAACAATGGTTTGAAGAAAAGACTGGATATGTTGGTAACACAGAGCAAAGTCAGTTAAGTTGCATTATTGGAACTAAGTCATGAGGCTTTATAAGAGTTTAGTCACTGTACCAGTTTACTTTCTGTTGATGTGATAGACACAATAACCAAAAGCAACTGGGCAAGAAAGGGTTTATTTCACCTTACACTTTCAGGTCACAATTCATCATTAAGGGAACTCAGAACAAGAACTCAAGGCAGGAGCAGGAAGAAAGGAACTATACATATAGACCATGGAAGAATGCTATTTACTGGATTCCTCCAAGCTCAGGGTCAGCTAGACGTTTTTATACAACCCAAAGCCACCTGCCAAAATACAGTACCTCCCTCTGCAATGGACCCTGCTACATCAGCCAGAAATCAAATGTATGCAGCCAAAAGGCATGCCTACAGGCCAATCTGCTCTAAGCAATTTCTCAGTAAGCATACTTCTTTCCAAGTAACTAGTTCGAGTCCCTTCAACAATAAAACTAATTAACATAATCTAACCTTTGTCATCTTGATGAACAAATATATCGCTGTTAAACCATAATACTTTGCTTGTCCCCAGGATTTCATATTAATATTGCATAAAACAACATATAACTTTTAAAGTCCTGAAGTCTTTAAAGATTCCAATGCTTTAAAAGTTCAGTGTCTCTCTAAAATGCCAAGTTTAAATATTGGGATCCTGTACAATAACAAAACAAGTAAAATACTCTCTTATTTAGAAACAAAGGAAGAACCATGCTACAGTTACAATCAGATCAAAGCAAAACCAAAATCCAATAGTATGCAAAGCCCACTGCCTGACATCTTAGAATATCTCATGATCTTCTGGGCTCCAAAAGTCTTATGTAGCCCCACCTCTTCAACTAGGTGATCCTCAACACACTCAGCTTGTCTAGTAGACTCAAGGTAGCTCAATGTCACATCTGCTTCTGTCCTTGGTACACACCCCATGGTACTGACCTCTCCTTGAGCATCCACATCAACTGAGACTTGCATCTTTACTAATGGCCTCTCTTGATCTCTCTTCAGAAACTCCAACCCTGTCACACAGCACCATATCTGAGCTTCTTTCCATCACCACTTCAATTCTGGAGTCTACATTGCAACTGAAGCTTCACCTTCACCAGTGGCCATTCAGGGCATCTTTTTAGCGACTCCAAACTTGGCACATGGTGCCAACGTTCAGCTGCTCACCATAATCCTCTCAAGCCTTCAAAACCACTAGTATGTGAGAGAAACTCTTACATCATTCACCAAATTCAATGCCAAATTGAGATTCAGCCTTGGCTCTTTCTCGAGCATAGCTTCTCCGTGCTGACCATGAGGAATACTTCCCGGAACATTTTGTCAAATGATTCTAGAGTCTTCTCACCTGCAACTGAGTTCTTGGCCCCCACTGACCACCACCCATTTTCCTAGTCAATCATAGTAGATTGCACATCTATAGATTCTTAATTTACAATAGGATAGAAATAGCACAAAGAGTCTTTGCTTCCCTCTGAAACATCACAAGCTAGTCACATTTATATCTTCCAAAATTCCACAGAATAAATATTAAACTCTGAGAGATCAATGGCTTTTGCAGTCCAAAGTTCTACACACTTCTATAATCTTCCCTGAAAACAATATGATATGATCAAATCCATCACAGCAATACCCTACCTATGGTACCAAATTGTCCTCTAGCTCACTTTCTGTTGTTGTGATAAAACACTCTGACCAAGAGCAATATAGAGGAATAAAGAATTTATTTAATCTTATAGTCCATTATCAAGGGAAGCTGTGACAGGAACTCAAGTCATGAGCAGGAAGAAGAAACCATAAAGGAATATTGCTTTCTGGCTTGCTTCCTTGACTGCTCCCTGGCTTATGATCAGCTAGCATTTTCATACAACCCATACCTACCTGGCTCCAAACTATATTCCCCACAAGAGGCTGGGCTCTACTACACCAGCCCACAATCAAGACAATACCCCACAGACATGCCCACAGGCCAATATGATGAAAGCTCTTCTTCACTCCAGGCTCTTTCTTCCCAAGTAACTCTACTCTCTGTCAAGTAGATAATAATAATTAAAAAAAACTACCCAGCACAGTCACAGAGTCATAGTCCAGTTACTGGCTAGAATTAAAATAAATCAAAATTGAATTTATTCAGACTGAAAGTTACCCTCAGGACACAAATTGGTAATAACCTATTTTAAACTACAATTGTCCCTGTGCATCTGTAGTTTCACTCTCTATAATACCAGTTACTTGTAGTCAAGTGATACCCCAAAATAACTTCCTGGAAAATTCTAAAAGAAGCAAATCAGGAGATTTTAATTAACTCTGAGTCATCATATGAGTTACTTTCTGCATAACTATAACTAAATAATCAACAAGTTGCAATTTGAAGAGGAAGGATACACACACACACACACACACACACACACACACATACACACATATATAATTCATGGTAGAAGGATAGCAGGAACATGTGGCTGGTGCTCCTCCTATATTGGCCATTGAAAACAGAGAGACAGATGGACACCAGAGAGACAGACAGATAGACAGACAGACACCAGAGAGAGAGAAAGAGCCAGAGCCAGAGACAAAGCCAGAGACAGAGACAGAGACAGAGACAGAGACAGAAGTAGGATCAGGTATAACACATTTGAATTTCACTGCCCAGCAATCTACTCCTCTAACTAGTCCCAAACTCCTAAAATTTCTATAGCCTCCCAAAAATAGCACCACTAACAGGGGACCAAATATTAAAACACATAAACCTGTGGGGAACATTTTATACTCAAACCAGAATAGTAGTGTGATGAGATATCACTATTGTTGTGCCCCATACCACCTAGCATGTAAATAATATCTTGCACCACAGTGTGCATACTAGGCCACCTAGCACTTAGTAGTTTTTTTCAGTGGTGAGATCAAATGTCACAGTCTGCAATATGTTCGTGCAAGTAACCCTCATGTGGTAGCCTAATGCTGTGTCACAGTGACTTTATCATGCACTTTACTTCATTTAATCAAGCACAGATTATATCATACCATATCATAACAAGAAGAAAAGCAAATAAAAGTTTAATGAGATAATTTGAGAGAAAGAGGCCATATCCATGTAACTTTTATTAGCATGCATTATTTTAATTGTTCTAATTTATTAGCAGTAGTTTTTAATTTATTTCTTTTTTAATTTAAATTAGAAGCAATCTTATTTTACATATCAATCCTACTTCCCTCTTGCTCCCATCCTCTCATGCCCGCCACCAACCCCCCTATCCCAGCCCCCTCCTGCTCCCCAGGGAAGGTGAGGCCTTCTATGGGTGATCATTAAAGTTTGTCACTTCATTTGAGGAAGGGCCTAGCGCCCCCCCCCCCAGTATCTAGACTGAGCAAGTATCACTCTATAGGGAATGAGCTCCCCAAGTCCATTTGTACACTAGGAATAAATATAGACTTCCCAAGGCCTCCTCATTGACACCCACATTCAGGGGGCCTGGTTTGGTTCTATGCTGTTATCCCAGCTGTCAGTCTGGGGTCTATGAGCTCCCCCTTGTTCAGCTCAGCTGTTTGTGTGGGTTTTCCCAGCATGGTCGTGGTCCCTTTGTTTATCACTCCTCCTGCTCTAGAACTAGATTCCAGGACTTTGGCTCAATGCTTAGCTGTGGGTCTCTGCTTCTGCTTCCATCAGCTACTGGATGAAGGCTCTAGGATGGCATATAATGTTATCAATCTCATTACAGGGGAAGGACATTTAAGGTAGCCTCTCCATTATTGCTTAGATTCTTAGTTGGGGTCATCCTTGTAGATCTCTGGACATTTCCCTAGTGCCAGATTTCTGTTTAAACCTATAATGGCTCCCTCCATTGATTTTTTTCTTTCTCTCTTCTAGTCATCTCCTGACTCAATCTTCCTGCTCCCTCGTGTCCTCCTCCCCTTCCTCTTCTCCCCTTCTCTTTCTCCTAACTCCCTCTCCCATCCTGCCCCCATGCTCCCAATTCTTTCAGGAGATCTTGTCCCTTTCCCTTTCTGTGGGGAACCATGTATGTCTCTCTTAGGGTCATCTTTGTTTCCTAGCTTCCTTCTCTGGAGGTGTGGATTATAGACTGGTTATCCTTTGCTCTATATCTAATATCCATATATGAGTGAGTACATACCATGTTTGTCTTTTTGTGACTGGGTTACCTCATTCAGGATGGTTTCTTCTAGTTCCATCCATTTGCCTGAAAATTTCAAGATTCCATTGTTTATTTTTTCCCAGTGAGTAGTACTCCATTGTGCAAATGTACCACATTTTCTTTATCCACTCTTTAGTTGAGGGGTATCTAGGTTGCTCCCAAGTTCTGGCTATTACAAATATTGCTGCTATGAACATAGTTGAACATAGTTGAATAGTTCCTTGTCGTAGGAACGTTTTGCTTCTTTTGGGTATATGCCTAAGAGTGGAATTGTTGGATCTTAAGGTAGACTGATTGCCAATTTCCTGAAGAGCCACCATACTGATTTCCAAAGTGGCTGTACAAGTTTGCACTCTCACCAGCAGTGGAGGTATCCTCACTATCAGTAGTTTCTTAAGTTTTTCCCATATTTAATTTATAAAGCAAACTTTATTATAGGTATACATGCTACTGTAGTTTAAATCTGAAATGCCCTTAACAAGCTTCTGTGTTTCAACAGCTGGCCTTTAGCTCATGGTTCTGTTGAAAGGATTCCAGAACTTTTAAGGAGGTGGGGCATATCTCAGGGAGGCGGTCCACTAGGGGTGGGCCTATAATAGTGGTAACCCAGTGGCATTTTTGGTCTTGTTCTCCACTTCCTTTTCTGCTGCTATGACGTGGTCAGCCACCTTACACTCCTGTTGATAAAGAATGAGATGTTTGGATTGACTCCCCTACCATGATGTATTGGAATCTCTTTAAATCATGAGCCAAGATGAAATCTGTTTCCCTTCAATTTCTCTGTGGGGAATTTTGTTACAATAGTGAGAAAGGTAACAAATGTGCATGTAGAGGGAAGAGAGCAGTTTATATATGGACTAATATAACCCAGGATTTCAGGCATCCCCGGAAGATCTTGAAGCACTTTTGAGAACTCCTCTAGCATAACCACTCCATTGCTTCTCTCACTCTGTGAACCTGCCTGGATAATACTGTATAGAGGTGATCTTTATAGGTTGAATTTTGAAAGTATGGCTTAAAAAATTTCCCATAGGGACTCACAGACCTTATTCTGCTCTTGTTTCTTGCCTGTTGCAGGAAAAGCCAAGAGAAGACCAGCTCCCTTGAACCCTGACAACAACAAAGACACAGCCATGGGAATGCCATGGAAGAGCTCACTAATGTATGAGACCCTTTGCTTCATACTTCATGAAAATGCAAACAGCATTAAGGAGCACTGGCAACAGAGCTAGAAGTGATAAGCATATGAGCCTCTGTGGATCGTAGAATGTGGTGGTTAATGTGGTGGTTAATTTGACTCATGTCTGACATTACGCTTCTTTGCAGAGAAATAGCTGAAATTGTGTGTGATTTCCTGATGCCTGTAAGGAGTTTTGAAGTGCTTATGTTCAAGGTAGTCTTGTAATGAGCACTTCAAATGCTTCTGAGAATATCACAGGGTTAACAAGTTCACAGAAATTTTCAACAGTAATGGCAAGATGCTTGATCTTGCCTTTTTTATTTCAGCGTCTTTGCTAGGGGAAAAAAAAAGAAGCATAACTGAATAAACCCTAGAATTAAGATCTCTTTTGAGTGACAATCTCTTTAGTTCTACATAGTTAAGAGAACCCCTATGGGGTTAATAGAAGACTTTGCCTCCTCAGCAGTTACATATTCCATTTAAAACTCTGGGTAATAAATCATTACAAGACCTTCAGGGACATCATTTTTACAGCCTTTGGAACCTCTTTTTGGAAGCACAGCATTATCTTGATACTGCACAGAAAGTAGGGTGCTTCTAGACCCTGCGGGACATCCACAGTGGCTGTCATGCCCAAGAGCTCACAAAGTCATTCCAAGTGGCTAAATCAACCATAGACTGCTAGCCGTGAAAGGAATTTTGAAAGTCATGTAGGCAATTGCCATTACTGTTCAGGTAGAAATGCAGGGTCTAGCTGTTTAAGCAAAATCAGGGGCTAGTTTCATAGCCAGGACTCGAACCTGGGTATTTTCATTTGCATGCTTTCTTAAGCAGAAAGCCAATATAATAAAAGGAATCGCTGATATTTGCAGATTATTTACTGTGCCTTGAGCACAGACTCTCCATTTGTATTAATTTAAACTTCAAGATATTTATGGGGAATAAGGGATTTTTCCTATTTTTCAGAAAAATGATAAACTAAGTAACTTCTTCATACTAGCAAGAATCAGAGTCAAAATTTCAGCACAGACCTGCCTGACTATAAAACCCATTGCTTCTAGAATGAAGCAAAGAAAACAGACCCAAGTCAGTAAAGTATCATGCCAGGATGTTGTGTCAAACTTAACTAACAGAGAGGACCTTGCTGCCTTTGGAGTCTTGCTGCAATCAAATCCTCTTTCCAAATGTGGTCAATGTGATCAAATTTTGTGGTGAAAGTTATTGTATGATTAAGGAAAAAATGTTGTCATTCAACACACAATCATTGTGCTATGTAGCTGTGGCTGTTGCAAAGACACATGTTTTCGTGCTTAAGTGTTCTGACTTAGGCAATGATTAAATATCCCACTGGGGTTGTACTTTTGTGATTATATTTAGTGAATACATAGTTATATAGACATGTGATTGGATAAAAAAGAGTTTGGTTTAATGCTAATCAACTGAGGAGGGAAAAATCACCAGGTCTATCTGCTCAGGATCTTCCTAGCCTTTCTTGCCTTTCTTTGTGTAGTGCAGGACCCACTCTCATGAAGATCTTAAGATCTGCTATCAGAAAAGGTAGATGAGATAATTGTTCTGTGGCCAGCTCCTACACAGCAAAGAAATGGAAGGTCAAAGTAACACTCTCTCTGTGACACATTCTGGGGCAGGGGCACTCTGCTTCCTATGAATGCAGGAGTGGCTTGGTTCTGAGGCTACCTCTGAATCCTTCCAATCTCCTTCAGCTCAAAATGTTTAGCATGGCACTACACTATGGGCATAATTTTCTAAGCCCTGACATATGCGCTTATGTAAATCAGTACAGAGAGAACAGAAAATCATTTGAGTCAAGACAGCCCAGATTCTTAGCACTTTTTTTCAGTTTCTCCTATTTGAATAATTAATACAACTTAGTATATTTTCTGTTTGTCCTCCTAAAAGTAGGGGTTTTGTATATTCTCCTTTGTGTGCCAGTTGCCAAACATAGTGCCTGACACACAACACTTGTTCATAACAAGGGTCAAGGAATTACATACTGAGTTGCTAAATGGGTGCATTTATAGATTGTCATAGGGCATGGATTTGGTAGAATCTGAAAGGTCATGAATGCTCCTACTTCTGAATTATTGCACTACGACAAATAGTTCTTGGAAATAAACAGATCCACCTAAAGACACTGAATCTTACCATTGGATCCCATTTGGGATATCATTCAGAGTCTGTGGAATTGAAGAGTACTGTGTGATTGGATGTCTATTACATATACTAGATTAGACTGAATCCTGGACTATACAGCAGATTAGAGTGAGGAGGGATAGGCATATTTTCTTTTGAAAATCTTACACCATGGAAATATATAATGGTCAATAAGATTCAGAAATTAAAAGCAATCAAAAGTAACCTGTGTAATATGAGAATATGTGAAACCACCTATCAGACAGCGAAGGAAAACAGGAGGACTACCACTCTGTTTTATTTTTCTCACATTTGCCCATGATTTTAAGGGTGGTGGTATCGAGTGAAACAGATGCTGTTGTACAAAAGTCCAGGTGCATTGCTGTCTGTACCAGCCCCACGCTCATCTTTAGCTCCAAAGCCCCCTCTGGAAATAGCAACCTGTTTCTGATTTTCCTGTTTGACAGGCAACTGGAAAGTATGGGTAAGAGTAAGGACAAAAGTGCTCAGGCAGTATGGAGTGCCCTCTCACAGTGCTGTTTCCGCCTCTTGGCACAGTCACATGGAGTTCATTTGGGAGCAGTGACAGGCAGCATCAGGATTATGAGCACACAATATCCCAACATAAAAAGTCTTAGCCTGAAATGTCTTTAGTGACATGGTAAGAGTCGCGTGCTATTCTTAAGTAGCTAAGTCTATGATTTAGAAAGAAGGAGTTCAAATAAATGGCTAGGTTTCCCAATGGAAGACTTTTCAACTATGTCCAGATGGGGAAAAAAGGAAAGAAAATTAGCCAGAATGATGGCGCTCCCTCCATCTTGGGTGCTAATGCTTTATTGACAAGTTATAATGAGCGTGTCTCTGTCCCAGAGTGAGGAATAGGCTCATTAAAACTCAAGGAACAGGAAAGCAAGCTTTCAACTCCCTTGTTTTTTAAACTTCAGTGCTTTTTTAGAAATACTAAATGAATTGCCTGACAAAACGATGTTATTGATTTCAAAGTGTGTCTGGATTCTTGTGTTTGCATTTGCATTTGAATCTGAACTACTTAGAGTGTCAGTTGTGGGATAGAAGAATGGAAATGAGAGTTCTGTGGTGGGCTCAAAAAGACTGATGTGTTGACTCTTCCACTTAGTCACTGTGGAAATAAGCCTCATGCTAACCTTGGCTTCTTCTTGATCAAAACACATCAATTAACATGGCTTGAACATTGCTTTCTTCTGGGTGAGAAGAAAGGAGTATCCTAAATTTTATGCTATTAAATAAGATGGCTGCTCCACAATGTAACCTCTATTAGGATGCCAGGCAATAACTCCAAAAAGGGCTGTTAATGTATACTCTCAGCAGTCTGAATCTGAGCATGTATTGTGCTCAATCAATAAATAATCCAAAAATCACTCAGATTTGGTTCCAAGAACGCACTGTGTGATTTGTGTGTATATGTGGCAGGTGTGCACTCCTAATTACTTTTTCTTATGCTAATATTAGTGTGGATTTCTATGCCTCAAGCACATAATTGGTGACAGAAAGGAGAAGTCAAAGGCAACTCTGAAGCACAGTCATTGTCAGGAAAAAGCTGGGCTTCAAATGTGTTGATTTAGGGTTGAGACAGGAGGAACAACTCCATGAAAACCATCTAGTCGTTATTTTCCATGGATGACCTAGGCTGGAGTCTCCAGGATGTACACAGGTTGGGGTGTCTAAGAACAGGATAAAGGAACGAAACCCCTGCAGGCTGGAACATTGAACCAGGGGATTCAGGCTTCCTCTGAGTTTGAGATTTGCAAGGAAGGAAGGAGTGTGAAGAAGAAAGTTGCAAGGGTTGTGGGAAACTGGTGAGAGATTCAAGTAAGTATGGTTTGCTGGAAAAGATCAAAGTAAACCTACAGCTTGGAGTGGAACCAAGAACACAGCATTAAACCTTTCCAAGACACGGGAGACATAGTCTTTGTTTTTCTTGTTGTTTGAGAAGAGATTACAGACAACTGACAATAGAGATTTATTAACTATTTTGAAAGTGATGTAGCCTAGTTAAAGCAACAGCACCCAGAAGATACATAGCCTCAAAGCCAAGTAGCATGTCCTCCTCTGAGATGATTTGGGAAGCCAGGAGGAGCAGAGGAAGCTTATCACACAGGCAAAAATTGAGGGTTCAACTACAGGTGCAAAGGTAGCAAGAGAGTTAGGAATGCTTTCTGGATGAAGTATCCTAGGAAATCCCAATTGATAAATGGAGAGTGCTGAGTCGTGGTGAAAGGAAAGTTGGTCTGTCCATCTAGAGCAAGCAATATATTTAAGTCAAGAATACAATCAAGTTCAAGATGAGGAAGAAGGGTTCCAAGAAGGCAGACTCATTATGCTGTGCATATCTGCTGAAAGAGATGGAGCATAGAAAAATCCAAAAGTGCCTTTCTCTTTACAATCCACAAGATGCTGCTGCTGCTTTGTCACTGTGGGATACTCATCTCAGGAAACATTCAATTCATTTTTGTAAATGTGTGTAGAAGCAAGGCTGCCAGACGAACTTTGCTTTGAATACACATAGGGAGTCTAAACTAAAAAAAATGAGGAGGCAATCACTGTAACAGAAAAGAAAGGGTGTATTTGCTGTCATATATAAGATTATATTGATCTCTGATTTTGAAATGATTCTCTTGACATTGAAAACCAATAAAATTTCCTTAGGAAGGAAGGTAACATGCATGGTAAGTCCATCTTCTCAGCTTCTTCATTCTCTAGTCACTAATGAAATGAAATGCTATGTCTTACAGGTGGCAGGCAAGAACTTCAGATGTTCAACATATGTGTTCAAAACCAAACTCTTGAGACTTGGGGTTTCTTATCATATCTATGTCGTAATTTTTCATCTAAAATGTGCTCAGTGTGTTTCTGTATCTCATGGGCTTGTGGTTAAGCACATAGGTATGTAGCTTTCTTCATTTAATATGGAAATAATTCAGGAGCTATTATTAGCTGCCTTTGCTCACCATTTTCATAGTACATGTCTGAAACAATGATTAGCATTTTTATTGTTCTTTTCATTTTTCTGGGGTGATTTTCTCCTGTCTTTCTTTAGATTGCAAACTCCAGTTCTTAGAAGGCAAAACTGTATTTTATACATCTCTATAGTCAGCCTGATTCTGATTCTCAGTAGCTGTACCAAATTCCAGCTTACTTGTTACCTGTGACATTAGACATTTTCTTATGTTCCTAGATTTTCTGGGTGAGGAATCTGAAAGGGACACAGCAGGGTCAGCACTTTTCTACCTATGAACAGCTGGAAACTCAGATCACCGTCACAACTGACTAGTTATGTGACAAGAACAGTTGGGCTAAAATACCTGTGGTGGGGAAATCTGTTTCTGAGCTGGCTTTATAGGTTATATGTTTTGTGCTTGGGAGGACTAGCATAAGGGACCTTTCCCAGGAAAAGCTATTGGGCCCCTCTCCAGCATATAGATATCTGGGTAGTTTGCCTTCTTATGCAAATTCTTAGAGCTCCAAGAGGGAATAAGCCAGAGAAGAAAATGACCAAGCCTCAGAATTCAGTATCATTTCTCTCACACTCTATTTTTCAAAGAAGCCGCAATCCTGCTTATAATGAAGAGGGCAGAAGCTAGCAATGAGTGTCACAATTGTAGCTTGTTAAAGTGGCTCTATTACCCTCTACAGCACCCAACATTTCTTAAAACTGTCCCCTACTCAGTTAAGGCACTTGACTTTTCCCACCTGGAGCAGTGAAGTCCTTTCTTAAATAGTTCTCTTTGCCTTCACTCCTGACCATGTATCTGCTTGCCATAGAGAAAGCAGTGTGAATTTGTGAAAACATAAATGGCCTCCCTTAGAGTTTGCCAATCCCTTTCCATTGTCTTCTGCCTTCTTCACGCCTTATATCCTGAGCACTCTAGCCTTTTGATTTCTTCCCTCCTCATCCTCAACCTCAGCAAGTGGAGCTGAAGTACCTTACCAGTAGCAATAGCTCAGACTCACCCTGTCTCTCCTTAGCCACAATTCTAACACACAGCTAGTCTTCTGGCCTCTGAGCTTGCCTTTTCACCCTGTTCCTATAGAGTTCATTCTAAAAGTTGCATTTCTATCACATCACCACATACTACTCAAAAGTTTCAAAACTGTTGATTAAGCAAAATCTTGCTCTTTTTCATATTTTCTTTTTTAGTAAGTGTATCTTAGTTCTCTGGTCCAAAACTATGTAGGCTTTTTCCTTGACCACTTCCCTCTCCTCCACAACTCAAATGTGGCACCAGGTCTTTTAAACCACATCCTTATGGATGATCACAGAGAAAAAGAGGATGGAATTACAAGGCTAGAGAATATTATTTACTAGTTTTGCAATTTGGGCAAAGTAATTTTTCTGAATAGTGATGTGTGTGTGTCAGTAAAGTGGGCAATAGTAAAAACTTCTTCAGGCTGATAAGCATTTTCAAGGAAATAATTCTTTGAGTTTATTTGCAATATGATTCCCATGAAAAGACCAGTAAGAACTCTATAAAGGTTACTTTTATTAGATTAAATCCTTAACCATGTTTGAATAAACAAGCTAAGAAAAGCATTGGTGAAAATAAGAGGATTGAAAAATTGATGCTTCTTCACTAGGGAAAGGTCTGGAGATCTACAAAGATGACACCAACTAACAATCTAAGCAACAGAGGAGAGGCTACCTTAAATGCCCTCTCCTGATAATGAGATTGATGACTGTCTTATATGCCATCCTAGAGCCTTCATCCAGCAGCTGGTGGAAGTAGAAGCAGATACCAACAACTAATCACTGAACTGAATTCGAATCCAGTTGCAGAGAAGAATGAGTTATGAGCAAAGGGGTCCAGACCAGGCTGGTCAAATCCACAGAAACAGCTGACCTGAACAACAGGGAGCTCTTGTTCCCCAGACTGATAGCTGGGATACCAGCATGGGACTGATCCAGACCCCAGGAATGAAAGTTTCAGTGAGATGGCCTCGGAAATCTACAGGACCTCCTGTAGTAGTTCAGTATTTATCCCTAGCATAGGTGTGGACTTTAGGAGCCCATTCCACATAGAGGGATATTCCCTGAGCCAAGACACATGGGAGTGGGCCTAGGCCCTATCCCAAAGGATACAATAGACTCTGATGACCCCATATGGAAGGCCTCACCCACCCTGGGGAGCAGAAAGGATATGTGATAGGTAGGGTTTTAATTGGGGCGGGGTGGTAGGGGAGGAGGGGAGGGAGAGGGACCTGGGATTGTCATGTAAAACATCTTGTTTCTAATTCAAATAAAAAAAGGAAAAAAAGACAAAATGATGCCTCTTAATGTTGTTGAATTTATATTAATTTATTAGGTTCATATGGCATATCATGGTTACATTGTTACATGTTATTAAGGTTTTTAATCAGATAGACATGTCTACAGGTTAAATACCTGTAGTTCATTAATTCATGGAAAAATTAAGTGGTACATACATTGCAAAATACTATCAAATACAAATTTAGGAAATGTTAACTACCATATGCTTCTGTTTATTACATGGTCAAAAAATTTTAGGGAATAATAAATAAATAAATAGAGTACAGAAAAACCCATTTATTGTACCCAGAATTTGCTACTTCTTTTCACACCCAGTCTACAAGTTAACACATTCTTTCTGGAAAGTATGATTTCTGTAACAACTATTCCACTCTGGTACTGTACCATAAAAGTAATCTCTAGTAATTCATGAAGGTTCTGTTTTAATCAAATGTTACCACCAAAAACAAGTAGCAAGCTAGATTTAACCATAAATTGGCCCCTTCGCTAATTAAAGCTTTTCTCATCTTTCATGTGGAATCTTCTCACAGTACTCTAAACCTTGTTCCTTTCAGGCTTGGCCCCATTGCAAGCATTCTCTATAGAGCAGCAGTGGAAGAGAGTTTTCCCTTCCCATGTAGAAGCCAGAAGTAGCTCCCCTACCAATCATTCACCCTTAGTACATCTCCAATTTTGGCCCTCATCAACAATCCTCAACAGCACACACACACACACACAGATTCTTGTGTTATTTTTGTTTTTAGACAGTATTATCCATGTTAAAAGTCTCCTCCTTATTTGAAAAGTTAATTGAGTTGTTCATCTTTCAAATCTCAATCATTTCCTCCTTATGGAAGTTTCATAGACTTTTCTTCCTTTCTCCAATATACATGGATATATATATATATATATATATATATATATATATATATATATCCAATCATGTGTATTCAAAAAATAGATAGAACTTCCTCCATGATGCCCCAAATTCCTCCAAACTGTCTTTATCATGACACCTATTAAATGTCCTGTGGTGGTGTGTTTACTTGTCTGCTTTCTTTGTTGCTCTAGTAGTTATTTGAGAGCAAAAACTCTTTCCTACCCACATCTAACCCGCAAAGTTCAACAGAAAGTTTTACACAGGAGTAAATGCATGTTTAACTCCCCTGAAAACATGCCCTTTATTAGGGGATTTCAAGATAACTGTGATCAGAATTTGTTGGACTTCACATGATTTCTGGAAACACAGAAGTTGTAAACACAGGAACCTTGATAATTCCTCTCAGAGGTAAATCACACCATATTAGTCTGGGGATCAAGAAATATAGATATACCACAAAAGAAAGGATCTAGAACATGGGCTGGATCTCAGTTTCCACCAGCACCATGGTCTGGAACCCTTGTGCAATGGACAACCTATGCAAATATATGTACATACCTTGCTTGTAGTTACTTATAGATTTATCAAAATGAATAATTAATTGGTCTAGAATTCACATGTCATCTTAATTATACTACTTCTTCTCAATGGTGGATTATGAGTGAAGTTGATATCAGAACAACATTGGGTGTTTAAGTTTACACATATAGACTCTTATACACAGCTCCTGCTATCAGAGTTCTGAGACACTTTCCTGAGAACACCCCAAAAGGATGTTGGTATGGTTTGCAATGTTCTATGGATGATTTTAATGACCCATCCATTACCCCACCTCTATCCTCACATAGCCTCATTTGCTTGAGAATCACTCAACCATTGTCTCAAGCAAAGGTATTGTTATGATCCATGTTCCATGCATCTGTAGTTATATACAACCAGTCTGCACTCTTCATTCTGAAAGATGTTGGTAATGTGGAGCTTAAATATCTAGGCCAGGCCTAACACATGAATTCAAATACATGAGTAGTTATTTTGGCGCATGGCTCAGCCCAGATTCTAATATAAATTATTTAAGAAAGAACTTCTTGTCTTTGGACACAAACCTGGACTCAGGTAGCTGATTTGAACCTAAGCATCCTCATGGCCCTGGGAGGCAACAGGAGCAACATATGTCAATCCATACCCTGGCTGCTCTAGGACCACAGACCCCGACATGGCCCTTGGCAGCAGCCTGCAGTGATTGATAATGGTGTACCAGAAACCAGAGGCCTTGAATCAGAACTGTGACTCATTGTAATGAACATTTGATAGTAAAGCTAACAGGACAAGAGGGTACACTGTGTGACATACCAAGGCGCCCAGTACCACCAGGATGCATGAAAAGATGTTGAATAGGTGGGGAAGAAGAAGCAAATAGGTTTCTTGTTGGTTTTGTTTTGTTCTTATTTTTGTTTGTTTGCTTGCTTACTTTGTTTTGTTTTCTTTTGTGAGGGGTACTGCAGGGATAAGGGAAGGGTGTGAGGGGACCAGGATGTGAGCAGAATTGGGTGCATGGTGTGAAACTTCCAAAAAATCACTAAAGAAGTTAAATTTTAAAAAATTTTAAAAGATCTTCTTGGAAATATGCTGAGTTGTTATTTTTATCTCACTATACCATCATCCCACATAATTCAAAATGTAAGCCAGGCTATTTACAGAAATATATGCAATTAAGTTTTTTTCCACACATTAGATCCTTTGATGAGAAACTATTTTTCAATTTCATCCAAACAACATTTCTGCAGCATTTGTTATATATAAGGCCCTATTCTTGGAACTCAAAGAGAAATAAGTCTTTTAGTACTTACTACTTTAGTTAATATTTAACATCATTCTCTCAAGTAGCTTTAAGACTAACAATACACAAATCAAGTGGGGAAATAACTAAAAGTTGTAAATGGAGTTCTTATTGGTCTAGATAATAAAAAGCTGGAGTCAGATATCAAGGGAAATGCTGAGAGATCAGAGAGAAGGAGCAAGCCACAGCACACCTTACCTCCTAAGTGTCTCCACAGACAAGAGAGTGAGTTCCTGTTTCTCCCTGCTTATATCCTGTTTCTGCCCAGCTACCTCACTTCCTGTCTGCCTGTACAGACCTCCAGACCTCTATGGTCAGCTAGTGACAAGCTCCATTCTCTGACCCCCAGACAGGCAAACAAGATATCACCACAAAAAGTACAGATGGTTTCTCTCTTCGGGGGAAGACATTCTCCTCTCTGAGTCCAGAGTTTATTTTTAATTTTGATGTCAAAATTGAGAGCTTCTATAAGTGATAGGTAGGATAGAGAAGCCTCTTTCCTGTTGATAAGCCTTATTATTATTATCTAGTATGATTTTATGGGCTAAATTGCTTCCCCATCCCAAGATTCATAGATCACAGTCTTGCCCTCAGTACCTTGGAGTATTATCATATTTGGAGAAAGAGTCTACAGAAGTGACTGAGTCATAAGTATAGTGGGTCCTAATTCAATAACACTTATATTCTTATACAAAGGAGACATTTTCAGCAGAGACAGATATTCATAGAGGGAAGACAATGTTGAAAAGACAGAGAAAGAACGACTAGACAATGGCCAAGGAGAGTGGTATAGAAGGGAGCTTTCTCTCGCTGGTCTCATAAAGGAACCATTCTACACATACCTTGCTCTCAGACTTCTGGATTCCCAAACCACAAGACAATATTATTTGTTATCTAAGCTACCTAGTTTGTGGTACTTTATTATGGGATCTTTAGCAAACAAATATTCCTGTAAAGTGAGCATATTAATAGGTAGTTTATATAGGAATTGTAATTTCAGGTCTTAATTGTAATAAGAACAGAAACCAATAAAGAGCTTGGAGTAATATATAGCATGGAAGTATGTGTTACTAATATTATGGATGCTATTTTTTTGTTTTTTCAAGACAGGGTTTCTCTGTGTATCTTTGGAGCCTATCCTGGCACTCGCTCTGAAGACAAGGCTGGCCTCGAACTCACAGAGATCCGCCTGCCTCTGCCTCCCGAGTGGCTGTATTTTTTTTTATGTGAAACCATTTATCCTCTTTTGTGGAGAAACTGCCTAATGCCTATCTCTGTATGGAAGACTTAGACTCTCAAGGAACTCCTCTCAGTTTTCAGTGGCTGTCACACTTCATTGAGATTGCTTCCTGTGTAAGTTTCCACACTTTGCCTTCCAACTAGACGACTTCTCAAAGCAAACATAGATTTTTCTTTAAACATGATATTTTCTTTCATTCCTGGTGCGTGAACTCCCGTAACCTTATCAAATAGGCTTCCCACAAATTCCTTACCCCAGTAGGTATTTCTTTTAAGGATGTACTCTCAAGAACATACCTGCTTTCCATTTCTACCTGCAAACAGCAAAACAATATCAGCTGGCAGAGATAATTATCCACTTGTGAAAGACAGTGTTATTTCCTTCTGTTGCAATGCAGTGCAATGGAAATGTCACTCTGCACTCTGTGTCAGGTTATATTAAGTAGCTGTGTGTCACATGACACAGTGCGAACTGATACATGCTGTGCTTCTGGATTTCATCTGGGGTCACAAATCAAAAGAAACACTTTTACACAGAGGCAAGTGCTAGTGGCTGTACACAACAAACCTGCTATTCACATTTTGCTCCTTTTCATTGTTTTTTCTGTATTCGGGCAATATGCATATTAAAGTTAATTGTTTAATTTAAAGCATGTCTCTTAATGTTAACTCTTAGCTGTCCCAAGTGCTTATGCTAGCTCCATATCTTTGCAGCATACAGACAAGGCCCCTACATATCTACAGAGAGAAATTGGTATCTGGGAGTCTTATGGTTTCTTGGCCATACAACCAAAGATGCATTCCTTTCTTATTGTGGGCCTCAATTTTCCTATGGGCCAGACTAAACTGTTGAACTAGATGATCTCTAAGGGTTATCCATATCTAAAATGCTATGATATGCTCAAGCTCAAGCTCAACTGCAATGCTCTGCAAGGCCACAGAGGAGTTCAGGGTCATAGTTTAGAAGTATCTCCCCAAAGGGTTCCTGTGTTAAATGAAGGCTTGGTCCCAAGCTTCATGCTGTTCGGAGGTGATTGCATCACAGAGTCTGTTATTTTACTAATCCATATTGATGAATTTATAGATGAATGAACTATAGGGGTGGGGCCTCGTTAGAGGAAGTAGGTCACTGCAGCATGTCTTTGAAGATAATAAGTAGCTTGTTTTTGGTTTTCATCTGTCTGTCTCTGTACATCCTGTGTGCCATGGGGTGACCTGGTTTGCTCTCCTATGTGTTTCCTGCCATGGCATTCTGAATCACCATGCATGAACTCAGAAGCAATGGAGTCACTTGACCATGGACTGAACTCTCTGAAATCATAAGCTAAGGTTCCTTAAATTATTTATTCAGATGTTTTGTCACAGTGGCAAAAAGTGACAAATACAATCAGCTAATCTTATTTTTATTTGAGTCTCCACTCCTCATATATTTAATTTTGCTTCCACTCCCCATGAGGCTTTACTGAAAGCATCAGAATTAGCATGTTAAATATCTGACACTGGTCCAATGATTACATAATTAAACAAAACATCACCAGAAAGAAGACAAGGTAAATAATGTTCACATTTTATACAGGTCTCCAGCATGGTGCTGGTGTGAGGTCCAAAGACAAATTACAAACAACTGATTGAGGTTTGCAGATGTGTAATGAACAATCCAGTTTTCAATTATATGTAATATAATTGCATTCCTTTTACCAGTAGACAGAGTTACTCATATGGATGATGTGAGTAAATGTGAGGATTTGAAAATGTTCATCTGGAAGAAGACAGTAATTTCCTGGTAGGAGAGAGAACAAAGAGGAAGAAGAGCTTGAAAGATGGTTCTGGGTAGAAACATGAATACTCTGTTTTCTGCCCTGTTGTCCTCACACCACCATCCTTAGAGGACTGCATAGATACAGAGTGGATAGATACATTTCCAGCAGAATGAAAAACACCTCTAAGTCTATATTTAAAAAGAAAATACAAGAAAGGATTAAACTCACCCTGGATATTCAAAGGGAGAAGTAGATTTCATGGAACCTATCCTAACCAGTGCATATGGCCCAGGGTGTTAGGGAGAAGGCAAAATAGTAGACTGATGACTATCCACTAAGTAATTAGAAGGGCTACCCTTTTTTTTCTTTCTAGTAGTATGTGATGGAGGCAGGACCTCAGAAATCAGGTTGTTTTTCCAACACAATATTTTTATTGATTATTTGGGAATTTTACAAAGTCCACCCTGATCACACTCACTTCCCAGTCCTCCCAAGTTCACTCTCCACCCTTCTGACTTCACCCAAAAGAAAAAGAAGGAAGAGAAGAAGAGAAAAAATACATTGAGTCCAATTTGTGATATACATATGCTCTGCTAGAACATGTTCAAACCCCCAGTGGCCAGCCCCTGAAAGAAAACTGAGTCCTTCCCCACCTCCATTCATGCCTAATCCACAGTAAATGGTACAGCACTGTCTCAAAGAGCTACATTACAAACGTAGTCATCTACAGATAGTTGGGGCTGAGAACTGTCTGTCACCAGTGGCTGGAAAGGCATGATGCATATGAACCACTAGTAAAGTATGTTATTTAACACAAAAGCTAGGAGAGTCCCCAGAAACTGGAAAACCTTTAAATTTACTGATTGATTTCCAGCTTGAAGATCAAGGAGTTTAAAACAAAAATACAGTTTGTATTTTATTAAGGCAGTGTACATTGTAACTCTCACAGAGTTATACGCCACTATTTTCTGCTTTACATTTTTCAAATTAATGCTGATCCTTTTGCAAATCAAAGAACAAAGATGCAGCTAAGCGAATCTGTGCCATGTTTGTTTTATATATTATCAGTGATCACATACTCTGATCACAGCTGCACAAACCTCATTCTGGCAGTGAATGTTTGCAAACAGTATTTACGGCTGCAGCAGCAGCAATGAAAAAGTTGGGCAGAAAAGGTCCTAGAAATGATTCACTTAGTGCACTGACTACAAGGTCCTGGGCAGACTCAGAGAAGTTCGGGGATTCTAGTATAGAGAATTTCTTGAAGAACTTGTTTTTTCTTCCAGACTGATCAATGTGATGACCTTAAGAGACCCTGCTGTTTCCAGAGTCAGGCACAGAAGAAAAGGAGTGAGACACAAGGCATCTTTCTGCATTGATATGCGTAGCAGACCACAAACCGCAGAAAATCAAGTGCCAAATAAAGGAAATCTATCCCTACTGGGGCCAATGAGGTACAAAGCATTAAGGTCCTGCCAGCTCACATCATTTGGCATTCATTCAGGCAATTTGGGCATGGGATCTTGGACTTTCTCTCCCTTGAACATTTTGCACTGTATCCATGCTTTACAAAGGCATGTCCTTATGCACATACATTTATATATGAGTGTATATGTAATACCTGAAGTCTCAGGCTGGGGAGGAAGCTCAACTAGTAGAGTGCTTGCTCATGCTAATGTGAGGACCTGAGTTTGAATCTATATCATTTACACAGTAAGCATCTGTAATCTCAGTGCTCCTATTGCAAGATGGAAAGCAGAGACTGGGAAATCCTCAGAAGCAATCAGGCTAACTAGCCTGGTGCATACAGCAGAAACAAACAAACAAACAAACAGAGACCTACCTCAAACACCGCAGAAGGCAAGGAAGGATATGTGGTTATTCTCTGTGTCTGTGTCTGTGTCTGTGTCTGTGTCTGTGTCTGTGTCTGTGTCTGTGTCTGTGTCTGTGTCTGTGTCTGTGTCTGTGTCTGTGTCTGTGTCTGTGTCTGTGTCTGTGTCTGTGTCTGTGTCTGTGTCTGTGTCTGTGTCTCTGTCTGTCTGTCTGTGTCTGTGTCTGTCTGTCTGTCTGTCTGTCTGTCTGTCTGTCTCTCTCTCTCTCTCTCTCTCTCTCTCTCTCTCTCTCTCTCTCTCTCTCTCTCTCACACACACACACACACACACACACAAAGATAAAAAATTGAAAACCCTTGGACTCCCCTGGCATGTGTAAGAAATGCATTGAATTGCATTCCGAAAAGAATCACTTTCTTCCATCCTGTTCCACTCATCCTATTGCTGATTAGATAATGGACATGATCATGTAAGTTCCTAATGGGCAGGGGGTGTACCAAATAAGCACTCTTACTGCTTTTAAAGTATTTATTGAGATGTGTTTGTGGGTAAGCTGGGAACACAGGCAGTGTGTGAGCTGTGACTGATAATAAAACTGCTGTCTACCTGCTCCCTAACAAGAAATCATTAAAGCACCGATGGTATCTAAGTCATAGAAAGAGACATTGATTTGATTTTTGCAATGATTTACTTTTCATAAAATTTTATTAATGATCAAGGAAGAAAAAAACCCTTTGATATTTGAAAAATGTCTGAGTGGACAATGATGTAAATTGAAGAATAAGCTTATTTGAAAGGGATATTAAAAGAAGGAAAAAGAAAGCAGCCTTACCTCTCAAACTATGACTCACACCAGATCAGGAAAGATGGAAGAAAAAGAAAAAAAGTTTCAAGAAATTCTTGTCATCCCCTGCAAGGGAGAGGGTACACCTTAACGTTACAACCTTGCTACTTTCTCCAACTGTTTGGTCACTTTTTGCCATTTTTCACCACTCTCTTCACCATTATTAAATATTATTACTGCATTTGCCACAGATGCCTTGCTTTTAAGGATTTCCTTTTAAAAGCTGAAGCACCCAAGTGTTTATTTTTTTGTAATACAGCATATTCTAATGGTGCTCTTTAGCTAATGCCACAGCCACCTCATGCCCAATTCCATTATGAGTCATTATTTTAAGATGTGTAACTTGGCTACAGAAAATTGCTCTATAAAGACACCTGAACAGCAAGTTCTCACATGAACAAGGAAATTTTAAGATGATGAAATGTTAACAAAAGGGGGAGGGATAACAAATAGTCTTTAATAGCTTAGATCACTATTCTGAGCTCTTAAAAGTAAAAACCCAGTTGTTGGGGTTTCACTAATGGTTTTTTTCTTTTTATCTTTCTGTAATTCCCTCTCTTTTTCTTTTTGTCATTTGGAAATAAAAGACAATCTACTAGGCTCCCTTCTATATCAGGCTTCTATCTAACTTCTTTGCTCTTATAAATCAGGCTATAAAGAGGTGAGAATCAGCTCCAGATTTGTGGAATTTTTCTTTGAGGGAGCCATGAATCTAGCTAGCCATTTTCATTGGTTCAAAGGGGGAAAACCCACAGTGCTTCTTGCAGTCATTAAATTAGCCATTGTTAAAGGCATTCTCATTAAGGTTCAGTTCTTGGAACTCTAGCCTTGGGGCACCATGTAGTGAAAAGAGCCGGATCTTTGAGTAAAACAGCACACTATTCAAATCCTGCCTCTGCCAAAGTGTGTAACTTATGTTAAGTCAAAAAGAAGGCACCAGGCTGAGTCTGGATTTTCTCAGGCCTACAAGAGACTAAGGATATTATGAGGATTAAATGATATGAAGTCCACAGAGTCAGGTACATAAGTGATGAGTATGGTGGCTGTGCTTTCTTTCCTTGTAACTATAAAGGAAGAAAAACAAATTTCCCCTTACTTTCTTTATTTCTGTGTAGTATTTCTGCTAATAAAAAGCACATATCTGAATGCATTTAATACAAGTTTTATACAACACAAATATTCATAAAGAAATGAAGATCCTGAGGAAAGAGTTAAAGCTAAGTGTCATATGTAGTTTGGCAAAGGGCAGAGAAACAAGAAAAAAATTGTCATCAAACAAAAGCCCATTTTAACTAGTAATAGTAGAATGGGAGTATGTAATCAATGCCTATTTTTCAAATTCCTTAGTTGTTCTTCCATCTTGGGAGATACAGATGGTTTCTTCTAGGTATATGGTAGGCACTTCTCCACTATGGCCTGCTACAAGGAAAGTTCTTATTCTATTTTCCACTTACAACGTTCAGTAGGCCAAGCTCTTGTGTTTTCAGATAGCCTGCCCTAAACCTTATCAAGAACAAAACAATTGGACCTGAGCTAAACCAAAATGAGGTTGTTATTACTGCTAACTAATGGTAGAGAAATCTCCATACAGTCAAGATTCTGTCCTTCTAAAATTCAGGGAATATACAACGGATAAAAAGGGGGGAGGGTTACAAATAGGGAAAAGGAGAACTTAGACTCAATAGTAAAACCAGCTGTTTTTTCCAGTCTCCTATGATAATACTCATTCAAAGTAAACTTACAAAGCACTTATATTAAAGCCCCCAGTAAGCATCAGGAAACCTCTGGTAGCCTTAATATATTAAGAGACTAGTATCTCAAAGGAAGACAAAGCAATTGAGATGGGCTTGCCTTTTGAATGGCATTCAAATCCCTACAACCAGAAACAAGAGGAACTTCTAAATTGTTTGATTCAGGCTTAAGCAATGGACGAAGAGATTATGCATAGCACTATTGTGCCGAAAGACTTGAGCAGAGAGAGTAAGCTAACGGTATGTTCCTGACTTAATCCAGCCACTGTCTTGGAGTTGTCATATTCTTGTCATCTTGTGGATGTGTGTTGATACAATTCTCTGTGTATTGCATGTACATATTTAACGCAATCCATTCCATTTAGCCAGCAACACTAAAATAATGTATTCTTGACAGTGACTCCAGTTGGTGTGTTGCATTTGCAAGCAAAACACACTCTACTTCCTCAATATTGGCTGCTTTAGTGGAGGCCCTTACAGCTGACAACACAACAGAGAACTTCATAAAGAAAGTCTCATGATAGCGGTTATTTATTATGCAAATGCTGCCTGCCATGGCAACATTGCATCCAGGAGTTTGCTTTATTTGCACCAGGACATGGCCTGCATATTCAAATGAAGGCAGCCGTACATTATGCCTACACATTACAAAGATTTTGTTTTCCTTGACACTTACAGGAGAACAAACTGCAATTAATATAGCCTGTTTAAGCAGACAGCACCCAATTAGTTATCATCCATTTTCAGATTGGGATGCTAGACAAAAAACATGGAGCTGGGTTCCTTATTCAAAAGGAAAATACATCCAAACTACAGGTTTTCAAAGACACGTTTAACTCACAATGGCAAGGATACTCACTTAGCCTTTAATGTGAAATGGAGTGTTAATTTTTCTCTGTCACCTCTTAATTGCTTCCTTATTATACTGTTCAAGCAGTTAATTGCTAGACTGAGTGAAAGAGTGTTTTCAGGGGAAAGGAAATGCCACAGCATGAAAGAAAAAAATAGAAGCAGCTCACTAACGTAATGGGGTCTGATATAACATTAGCAATGGTATTCCTTTTAATGGTATCTACAAAATCAATAGGCAAATCCAAATTGTTTGTGATTGGGAAAAGAGAGAAAGATGAAGTCAGTCTGTGTGCCTGCATGCAACTTGCATCACTATTGTTTAGGAAGCCAGCAAGAGGACTTTTCCATGCAGTCCAAGGTTGATTCACATGCAGACAGGGACAGCACTAACCAGTGTGGGACAAGCAGGGCATCTTCATAAGCTATATCTTCCTCCTGAAGAATCTGGCTCCTAAGGGTCATGGGAGCACTTGCTTGTTGCATTTCCTGGGTTCAAAGCTTTTAACAGAGTTGAGGATGAAGGGAGCTGCAAGAGGTCTTGTATCCTGTGTGGCTACATGTCTTGGGACCTCACATAAGTCCATTAGGTCCCTAGAGAAAATGACCTTTCATTTTGGTAACATTGGAAATGGGAATTGAAACTGTCAGAACTTGACTGTGCTTCTTCACCAAAGAAATGGATAATATGGGAAAAACAATAACCAGGAATTAGACATTTACCTAAACAACAAAGCATAGACCACTGGCTTTGATAAGGGCATTTGCATGCCAGTGTCAGAGAATTCACAGTAAGTATTATTTTTAACATCCTCCAATTTTATTAGCATATGTAGCAGTTATTAATAAAAGAGGTATAAAGAAACCTAATTACAAAAAGACAAACATGATATGTACTCACTCATATGTGGATCTGCTTTATGATACATAGTAGTGACCGTGCTTTATCAGAGCTGTTTTTAATGATGTTGCTCAGAATGGTTTCCTTCCAGATGATGATTGAGAAGCTAATTAAAAAAAAAATAAAATGGTGCCAGGTACCACAAGAGTAACAGAACTGTGCTGTTTTTCTGGGATTTTGTTTTTTACTTTTTTTTTTAATGGAGAGTGCTGGATGTCTCTACAATTTTGTTCAAATGACTGCAGAACCTGGAAAAGCTGTTGCTGCTATTGATGCATAACATACTGCCATTATTGGTCTTTTTATATAAATATAAATATACATATGCATATATAATTTGAATTTTTGGAAACTTTAGCTGTGCTGTCAACTTTGGAAAAAAGTATCCCAGTTTACTGTGTTGAGTTGGCATTGTACAAAAATTAACAGTCATATTGGTCTAGAAATGTTGAATTTAATTTTTTTTCCATTTGTACAGAGGTAATGCACTGTATTAAATATGTAAGGTCTTAAAAGAAGAAGGGACTTTGAGAGCCCATCCCTTGTGAAGGGATGCTCTCTTGACGTGGACACATGGGGTAGGGCCTAGGCCTGGCCCAGGATGATGTGGTAGACTTTGGGGAGCCCCTTTTGAGGGCCTTACCCTGCCTGGGGAGTGGAGGGGGGATGGCTAGGGGCAGGTGGGATGTTGGGGGGGAGAGGAGAGGGAGGGAGAAGGGATTGACATCTGAAGCAAGCTTGTTCCTAATTTGAACTAATAAAATAAAATAAAATAAAATAAAAACATTTAAATAGTGATGTAAGAAGAGACATTATTATTTGTGCTGCATTTTAATTATGATCTAAAGAAAACATTGTTGTATCTTGAATTTCACTTCCCAATGCAAACTAAAAAAGTGTAACTCACTTACTAAGTTGTGTTCATTAATGTTGTGAATGACTACCTCACAACTATCACTCTCTGCCCTTCCTGCCTGTCTATTAGTCACTGACGTCTGTCGGTGATCCAGATTTTCCTTTAGAAAAATATATTTAACTATGTCAAACTTTTTGTGGGTCTGGAGTCTGAGTCCCCTGTAAATGTGCCATAGAAGTGTAGGCCTGGGTTCTGTTGTAACCATCATGCTTGTCTTGGGAATGGTCTATTTGTTGAGAAAATTCATTTCCTCCAGGTTATGGGATTCCTAGGAGCTTGGTTCATCAAAATCAACAACGGCAGCAAGATTACAGAATGAGTCTGCTTGCAAGGGATCCTTATATGAGGACATAATCCCATCAGCAACCGTGTATTGATTGTGAACAAATAAAATGTCCTGCCCACACTTAAGGGAAAAAGATTATAGAAGGGTAAACAACAGAAGATGAGAGTCATTGAGGCCATTGTGGTTGTCATATGATTTTCAAATGTGTCTATGATATTTTAGGTTATATATTTTGTAGTTTTATACATACTACTAGCCTGATGAACAGAGATCCAATGTATCCATGATCTATGGCTAATTTAAAAAGAAATTAAAACAAAAATCAGTGGTTTAAAGCAACAAATTGGCCTGGAAAGATGACTCAATGGAAAAAGGCACTTACCAACAAGCCTGACAAGAATCCCAGGGGACAACAAAGTATAAGAAGGGAACTGATTTCTCGAGCTGTCCACTGACTTACACCTGTATGTGTAGACACACACACACACACACACACACACACACACACACACTACATAAGTTAATGCAAAATATTTGAAATTTATTGTCAATAAAGGAAAATATATATTTCAAAAATACTAATAATTTCTATGATCAGAAGTTGAATTATGGCATGGGAAGAAAAGCTTGTATTCAGCCTACCATGTCTGGGAACTCAGTTGGAAGGCTCAACGGCTGGGAGCAGAGATCATCTGAAGGTTTACTCATTTGCCTGTTTGTTGATTCATGCTGACTATCAACAAGGGGTCTTGATTCTGCTCCACATGTGTTACCCCATGTAGTGTCTTTATGAGAAAATTTTTGTTTTCTCACAGCTTGGTGGCTCGCTTCCAATGGTTTCATGATAGGTGACAAGAGAGAGGGGGGAAATGGAGACGGGGGAAGGAAAGAAAGAAGAGGGTATGAAGAAAGAGAACTAGACTGTTTCTAATCTACCCAGAATTCTCATAGCTTCACTTTCATTGTATATTATTGGTAGTGGAAGTTACAAATACCGTTTGAAGATGGAAACTGTGACTCTACTTCTTTATAGCAAAAATAATGGGAAAAATATGTACATGAGACCATCCTAGGAAATACAATCTGGCATAACAGAAGACTAGAAGCATTCAATAAATAATTAAATGGCCCTACAACTATTTGCTGGACCAGAGCACTGTAGTCCAAAATTCTAGTTCAACTAAGTTGTCCCTTGAAACTTACCAAGCAAATCTGTCTTTACAGTTGTCCTTAGAGACTGCAACTATTATTCTCATAAGGCATCTTGCCATTTCAGAGATAAACACTTGTCCACTGAAGTTTCCTCTGCCAAACTTGAGCCTTCAAGGCATGATGGGAAAAAAAAATCCCATCACTTAAATGTTCACCATGTAACTAAGTCCCCTGTACCTAACAAATACTTGCCTATTCTTATATTTTTTTCATTTCTAACTGCCAAAGACTCTCTGTTGCCATCTAACAGAAATCTTCCACAAAGAGTACTTCTGCATTTCGTAGATACAGAAAATTAATCATATGATTTATATATTGGTTCATTTCTTATTCCCCCAGCATGTGTTTATTGAATATCTACTACATGTCATGGACTGTTGTACGAACTTGGATTATAATTATGAACAATGTATACATTGTTCCAGCCCTCCCTGAGATCTCAGTCAAGCGGAAGAAACCAAAAATGAAATAAGCAATTACACCGCACAGTGAATGTGCTATGATGAGAGAGAAAAGAAGTGCTGTGGACTTGAGTAAAAAAAAATACTCCCCAAAGGAAATTCCTTACATAGACATGCAAACTACAGATTCTGTGAGAGCAAATCCTTCTTATACTATAAGATAGATGCTTAATGGGTACTGTAAGAAGTGATGGATACTAGGCTGAATCTTCTTACTCCTCCCTTCTAAAACCTTTAGTGGTTTATAGATTTCTTAGGACATTCACAGTCTTTTATGACTCTAAATTGTGCTTTTCCCCCCTGAGCCCAATCCAGCATCATCACATCTTCTAACCATCCTGTTGACCATTTCCAAAGTACACCAAGTATTTTTACCCTGCTACAAACATTTGTTTCTGATAATATCATAGTCTGCAATATGTGTGTGTCTTATACATTACACAAAGATTCATTAAAATACTATTTTATCTCCAAAACTTTTCTTAAATAACCTTATCCAAAGAGGAGTTAATTATGTCCTTCCTTTACTGCCCATGGCAGTCAGTTTATATCACTTAGTCATTACAGTTACTCCTATGTTTAGTGATCCCTTATTATTCACTTGTTTGTCAACTAGCACCATATTATATACTTGTTATGTATTCTTTATATTATACTGGGTATTGGATATGAAATATCAAAGTTAAACAAGGCCTTTTGGAATCTATCTTACTGCTTTCTGTATAATAGTTCATCTATCACAATTGCCCAATAGATGCTGAGCGACTGAAGAGATGAATAAATTGATAAAGGGATGAATGATTTTTTCATTTTTTCATTTGAATTACAAACAAGATTGAATTACATGACAATCCCAGTTCCCTTCTCCCTCCCGCCCTCCCCTACCACCAGGGATGAATGATTTAAATTTTGGTTATATCTATGTTTTAGTCCATTTATGTTCCTATAGCAAAATGTTAAGATCAGTAATTTTATAATATTTTCTAACTCATGATTCTGGAGACTGGACTAAGAGTATGTTGCTTCCATCTGCTTTGCATCTACTGAGGGTCATTTTCCAGAATTATAACATGACAGAGAGCATCACATGACAAAACAAAACAAATGTGATTTTTTAGGTGTCTCTTTATCTTTGTTATAAAGCTAATAATACCTTTAGGCTAACTCCTATTTCCATGACGTTAGCTAAACCTCATTAACTCACAAAGTCCCTACCTCCAAATTCATTAACATATGAACTTGAGAGTTAAATGTACAATACACAAACTTTGAGGAAATATATATCAGAAAGCCCATAATTTGAAACTATGTATTTAACCTGCATGTTTATAAGGTAAACAATTGCCCAAAATTTAAATAGGCATAAGATGAGTTATATCACAATAGGCATACTGCCCGACATGATCCAAAAGACTCTACTGCTCACATAAATAGCTCCATTGACAATAATGAGTGACAACATATGTATCATGTCTAGACGATAGCATTGCCAGGTAAGTACCACTGTTTAGATATATCTTGAAAACACTCGCCCCTTTGGAAAAGTCCACAGTATCCTCAAGCTATTGCTGTATGGCATGAACTCTGTTAAAGCTTTAAATGAACTGTTTCCAGAGACATATTTTTGGAGTCTGGAGAGATGAGTAAGTGGTTAAGAGTACATACTACTCTTTCAGAACCTTAGTTGGATCCCAGCACCCACTAATGGCATCTCACAACCCACCTGTATCTCCAGCTCCAGGGGATCCAGTGCCTTTTTCTGGATTCTATGGCACTTGCACTCACATGTATATCCCTACACACAGACACACATATGCATATTATTTTAAATAACAAAAACAAATACTTTTAAAGTACATTTCCAAAAGTTACTTTCATCAAACTTGAATGAGAACATAAGCACAGTTCTTTTCCCAAGAACTCATCTTTGTATGTTGGTAAATAGCAAAAAGCTTCTCCTTGTCTTCTCTCTCTGTTAAGATTTCTATCGTCAGTTCTGTGGGGTTACAGTAAAATGTGTTAAACTGGATTGGAGAGTTAATAAGCAGGTATACTCAGGAACAGCTTCCTTCAAAAAGCCTCATTGGAACGCCCTACCACTACATACAAACACCCCTGCATTTGATACCATGAAAAGACTACCTGTGCTCCCATTCACAAAAAGTATCCTTCTAATTTTCAGATATTGAAGTCACTATGCACTTCTGACACCAAAGGAAGTATGACAATAGCAGCTAATGGATATCCCATTGTGTTAGGCAAGTGCATTGCCCCAAAGCACACTGTCATTACCTATCTCTTCCAAGACTTAGCCTGACCTCTAATCAAGGTTTTTTTTTTTAAATTAGCAATCCTTCTAACTACTTCATTTATGATTATCATAGCCAAGCCAACTGGTTGTTAGGGCTTGACATTTCACTCATTACCAAAGCTGTTTAATGAACTGCTGTGAAAAGAGTTGATATTTCAGTGAGTCACCCAGTGTATCACTTATCCTTTCAGTTAGTTAGTTGATTGAGCTGTTAATACTGCTCTTTTTTAAAAGAAAATAATCAGTGATACATATAGTGTCATTAGCTGACAGTTTGGAATCTCTCAGAGCATTCTATGGGTTCCCAAACCTTAAAGAAGTGTCTAGGCCCCAGAAAAATGTGTCTTTGAGGTTTGATAGGCTTAGTGAGCTAATATGTATCATTTCAACATCACTTTTTATTTCTGGCTACAAAATGGATACCAAAACAGCAAGAAAAAGCTGTGATCACTGAAATCCTACTTGGAAAGAAGTGCTATGAAAAGAAAACACTGTTGGACACATGAACCCACAGCAACTGTAGTTACTTGCACAAGGCCTGCATAAGGTTAAGCCAGTTAATATTCTAGCATGGAGGGGTGAGGACCTCACCAGCCCTCACTGCTATTTGAAGAGCTATGGGAGCTTGATGGCTGGTGGAGCGGGAGAGTCAGTTTCAGTTTTCTTTGACGATTTAACCACTGGTGGTCTACCCATGCCCCAGTGGTGGACTCCTTGTCCATTGGCTTATGTACCACACAACTAGAGCATAATGATATTTGCAATCTTTGTGTATAGTTTTGTATCAAGCCTAAATCTTTTTCTTTAGACTAAAAGGAGAATTGTAGTGAGCTATCCATCCCGCCATACCTGTAGTGCTGACCATGCCCAAACAGTGTGATGGGGAGTGAGTTCAGATCTGGGGTCCCGGCAAGTGGCTCTCTCTTGCATCTGGTCAGGACACAGGGAGCAGCCTGTGCAGATCCTTAGAGCAGGAACCTGCGGCAGCCATCTACTTCTTGTGTAAGTGACTTCTCCCTGAAATACATTACATTTAATAGTTGAACCTAGTCTGTGCCTTCACAGATATGCAGAAAAAGGAGAAAGTAATTGGAAGGACTGGGAAGTGAGTGTGATTGGGGTACATTATGTAAGATTCCCAAATAATCAATAAAATATTATGTTGGGAGAAAAAGGAAAAAATGAAATTAGGAAAGAGATACATTGGTGGGGTCTCGAGCAAAGTTGGAGGGGTGATGGTGATAGATATTGAATACATGTATGAGAATTTCAAAGAATTAATTTTTTATTTTTGGTTTTTTGAGACAGGTTTGCTCTATGTAGCCCTGGCTGTCTTGGAACTCATTCTGTAGAGCAGGTTAGCCTCAAGCTCAGAGATCTGCTTGCCTCTGCCAGCTGAGTCACGGGATTAAAGACATGTGCCACCAGCACCGAACTAAAGAATTAATTAAAAAAAAAAAACCTCTCTGGCTATTAATCAAACTTGAAATGGAAAAGGGCAAAAATAATCACAGAGCTTCTAATACATTTTCATTGTTCCAGAGATGGTCTTTGTTATGCTTCACTCTCAAATATCTCCCAACCAATCAGCAATTGTGTTTAGTTTGTCAAAGGGATTGGTTTATCAGTATTGTTGAGAGGTATCTCAATGAATATCCAGCTAATACCAGTATGGAGAAGGACTAGAGTAATGATAAAGTCAATCTTTAAAGAAGACCATATAACTCATATTCCATTTAAGGTGCTAGATAGCTGGAGTTGCACAAGCATTTATACTTACCACTTGCCTCCCCTTCTCTCCACTCCTCAAACTCAGTTCATTCTATCTTAATAATATGTAATGTGGCTTCCTCCACATACACTTGTAAACTCCTTTGAAGATGGGTATCTAATTCAACCAGTGCCCTATGCTATATAGCACCTGGTTATCCCATGATAACCTTTCACCATGCTCATTATTTATGCTGGTTCTAGAGATCCCTCTCTGGACATGAACTTGGGTCTTGTTTACTTATACTGTGCACTGGTGCTGAGAAATATGCATTCTCTTATAATGAACTCTCCACTTATGAGAGTTTCAAGTCAGATATGTAATCTGACATCAGAAGAAGTACCTTGTCACTGGTCTTTAATTGAAAATGTAACTCTTATATTTTGAAAGGCTTCAAGCCTAGAAGCCATTTTGGGTTCCCACTTATAAAAAGTATGAAGGAGTAACCAGCATTCTGTAGGAAACTGATGAAGGAGAGTAGGGATGGATGCTTAAAATTAGCACCAAGAGTTTTAAAAATTATATCTGTTATCTTTTCTTATCATCACTTCTGAAAACTAATCACTGTTTCTTTTAATCTGTTGTCACAGTTTATTTTCTCTCTTCGAATGAGAGCTCCTCTTCCAGCATCAGCTTAATAATTTTATTAGGAGAGGCTTGATTTGCTTATGTTGACCCTTCAAACAACTGCATATACTCTGATGCACACCGATTTGCTCTCAGTGTAATATGGATGCTGTGGATTCTTTAATATATGCCATCCTGTGTTAGTATCTCTCATGCTGTCCCACACTGGAAGTAAAGAATAGCATTTTAGATAGCTGGTCCAATTTGAGAGCCAAAAGCTATCAAGGATGGTAGTCAATTAAATTGAACAATCTGATATGTGACTTCTACATAAATCCATTTTTATTAACTTAAATACCTATTCCCAGATCTCTGCATTAAGTTCTTTACCTAAATCTCTCCTCTTTTTGTGAAGTTCCAATTCTCCTTTGTCTCAGCATACAATGTCCTATATAGCCTTGAAATCAATTTAGCAGACAGTCCTTTGTATAATTATATAATCTACATTTGCATTTCTATACCTCCCTTTAATTCAAAAAGAACAGCACATCTCTCCAGAAAAGAATGAAAAAACAACGAAGCTGTGGAAATATTGAAATCTTTTGTAACTTGGAAAATGATTTAAAACATCCATTTGTAAAAAAACAGAAATGATCCCTTTTTGTTGGTAGTGTCTAAAGCCTTCATTTCAAAAAATATGTAGAAGGTCCTCATTATACTACAGAAGAGTCGAGGGAGACAATTTTCTTTGCCAGCCCATGAATTTATGCACTTTCCCATAGAGTTGGAAATTGCTTCTGTCTCTATATACTTTATTTGATGCCTGCTGTCACCAACTCAAATCTAAGTTGTAGAAATCAACATTAAGAGCAAACACAGACAGGTCATCTGAAAGCAGGACTCTGATTGCTTCCCCTCCGTGAATCCTGCTTCTTTTCTACATAAAAAATTATGACATCTGCAACAAGAAACATTTTTAAAAGTTACTTTTACGGAAGGGGGATGGCTAGGGGCAGAAGGAGAGGGAGAGGGAGAGGGAGAAGGGATTGACATGTGAAGCAAGCTTGTTCCTAATTTGAACCAATAAAAGAAAAGAAAAAAATACTTTTAATATAATTTAACTAACCTTTCATAAGATATTTAAGGAAAAGCTATCTGCAATGCAATCATTACTTGCAATGATAAGAAATATAGATACGATCAAAGGGCAGGGGTGAAGATCAGTAAATTAGAGAGGTAATATCTTTGTGCAATTTCCATGAAGATTTATAATATTAATCATTTTAATTGTTTCTTTTATTTTTGATATTATAGTATAATTACATCATTTCCCCTTTACTCTCTCCAAACCTGCCCACATCTCTTCCTTGCTCTTTTTAAAATTCTTAGCCTCTATTTTTCATTAATTGTTGTTACATACATATATGCACCACTACTTTGTTAAACCAGTAAACACATCCTAAATATTTGTTCTTATACCAAATATAAGTGGAATCCTTGCCCCAATCAAGGAAACTACTCTTTGCAACGGATGGAGAGCATTACAGAAAACCAATCAAAATGCAAAGATGAATCTTTTATTAGTTTGTTCCTACAGTTAAGCTGAGTACTCACTATATACCTTTTATAGATTTATGTAACTCCAGACTCTTCTCTCAAGACAGTCAAGTAGGGTGAACATACACAGATAACCCAGTATAATCAGTGTTATAAAGAAGTGGTGTGACTGGATTCCAGGAGTTCAGCTCAGTGTTTAGCTGTGGGTGTCTGCTTCTGTTTTCATTAGCAATTGGATGAAGGCTCTAGGATGACATATACAGTAGTCATCATTCTCATTATTGGAGAAGAGCATTTAAGGTAGCCTCTCTACTATTGCTTAGATTGTTAGTGGCGGTCATCCTTATAGATCTCTGGACATTTTCCTACTGCCAGATTTCTCTTTAAGCCAATAATGGCTCCCTCTATTATGGTATCTCTTATCTTGCTCTCCAAAGGGGTCAAGACTAGGCTGGAGAAACCCACAGAAACAGCAGACCTGAACAAGGGGGAGCTCATGGACCCCAGACTGATAGCTGGGAAACCAGCATAGGGCTGTTCCAGACCCCCTTAACATCAGTGTCAGTGAGAAGGCCTTGGCAATCTATGGGGCCTCTTATAGTAGATCAGTATTCATCCCTAGCATATGAATGGACTTTGGGAGCCAATTCTACATAGAGGGATACTCTCTCAGCCTAGACACACGGGGGAGGGTCTAGGCCCTGCTCCAAATGATATGACAGACATTGAGATTCTCCCATGGAAGGCCTCACCCTCCCTAAGGAGCAGAAAGGGGATGGGATGGAGGTTAGTGGAGGGCGGGGGGGGGGGGGAAGGATTGGGATTGACATGTAAAACAAGCTTGTTTCTAATTTAAATAAAAAATAGAAAAAAAAACAAGTTGTGTGATCAGGGCACACAAGTTAAAACTATCTTTTGAATCCACATTGTGCAGGAATGCAAACTTGCTCAGCCACTATGGGAATTAGCATAAAGGGTCATCTAAAAGATTAAATAGAACTACCATATGATCCAACAGCATATTTCAAAGATAATCTGGCTTGCCCATGCTCTTGTAGCAGCATTCACTATAGCCAAATTACAGAATTACTTACAAACTGTAAAGCAGACATTTGGGACTGCAACAACAAACAAGGAGTTATTATCCATGCCCTCATGTAGCTTACACTCAAAAGATTAAATAATTTATCCAAAGTCATAAATATTGCAACCAGCACAGCTTGGTCCTAGCAACCTGACTAGGGGTGGTGAGGAAATGAAAGAAGGACAAACATGAAAGAAACACCATAGACACAGACACAGAAAAGCTGAAGTCAAGTGCCACGAGTGTATTTTGACTTAGAGGCACCAACTACTACACAATCTGGAATTTCAGTGTGCCAGGAAATCACACCCACTATACTATACTCCTTCGAAAAGAATCTGCCTAGCAATTATGGGACATTCTCTGACACCTTTAGCCAAGGGAAAGACACCAGGCAGCAAATGTGCTCTACCATTTTAGAAATTGGTCTCCTGCCTATTGGTGAGATGACAGTGTGCCAGGCTACAATGTCTTCATAGACATAAGGTATAGCTGAACAAGCACAGGAGCTACTGACATGATTGAAAGGTCAACTGACTACATGGCATCAAATGCTTGAAAGGGATTTGATAAACTTCATTAAAAAAAAAAAACAGATGAAAACTTTTGCTGCTTCCTTCTAAGAGTACCTGAAGGCCTGATACTTGAATTGACAGAGACAGATTCACATGAGTAAACTGTGTTTAATCTATATTTTCAGTAACATGGGAGCCTTCATTTGGAAATGAAGATTTAAGAAAGAGTTCAACCCCAATGTTTTATTTATAGGTTGGGCGAAGAGTATAAAATTATGGCAATACATGATCAGAAAAAAAGGTAAGAGCTAATGGTGGCCAGAGGTGGTATGTGTGTGGGGGGGGTCTCAGCAAGACCTGTTCACTTTGGTTGTGTCAAGTGTCCTTCCTACATCATAGATGTCTTTCTTCTGTCATAGTGAGGGTACACCTCATGTATGGGTGTTATGGCACACTGCAGAGGAGAAGGGAAAGAAAATATTTTGTAGCTGTTACTTCTTAAATTTTCCAAGCCAATTTTCTAATGTACCAAGGCACCCAATCACAGTATATACTGTATATTAACAGTATGCCTTGACTTTCATCTATGCCATCATGAACTGAGTAGATAATATGGACCTAGATTTGTTCTTTAAAGGTAAAAATCAAAGAACTATGGAGAATAACTTCTAAAAAAAGAAAGCATCAGGTTTAGAATTTAGTAGATATAATAGTTTATAAGATGGCTTGCAATATTATGGCATTTGATCTTAATAAAGTTTTACAGATTGAAAATTAGGGAGTCACATGACACAAATCAACCAAATTATGCCTGGGTGAACAAGATCTGACTCTTTATCGAAGGAAAGTGGTAGTAATTGTGGATATTTGTAACTTTGGAAGATGACATTAGTGAGAACAACTTTGGCCTAGCAACTAGCTCTTACATATTTCTTTTTTAAAATTAAACCTGAAAGTAGATTCTTCCATACAATATATTCTGACTGTGATTTCCTTCCCTGAAATCCTACTAGACCCTCCCCACTGCCCTATCCATCTAAATACGTACCCTTTCTTTCTCTCTCTTTAAAGCATCAACAGGCATCTAAAAATAATAAAAGTAAGATAAAAGCAAACCAAGATAGAACAAAACAAAACAAAAAAAAACATTTCAAAAAAGAACCAAAGAAAAAGCCCAAGAAACACATACAGACACTGAGACACACACATATCAGCACACACAGAAAATATATCAAAACATTGTTGGAAACCATAATATATCAGCAAAAGATATGTAAATTAATTTTTAAATGCCTAAAAAGAATTTTGAAACAAAAGAAAACAATCTGAACATACCATTGAGTTGATTTATGTGTTGGCTATGGAGCCTACCCTTAACAGTGCTTTGTGTATCCAGTGAGAGTCCATTGGTGAAAATCATTTTTTCCTTTGCAAGTGTTTGTCAACTGGAGAGAGTTTCTGAGTTTAGGAATGGGAGTGTCTTACACTTTCCCTCTCAGTTCTAGGACCCACATGTGCCCTGTATGTTGCCACACTCTCTGTGAGTTCTTATGTATGTCAGCCCTGTTATGTTCAGAAGGCTTTGTTTCCTGGTGTCCTCCATCCCCTCTTGCTCTTACAATATCAACACCTCCTCTTACATAAGGTTTCCTGAACCCCATGATGAGGGATTTGATAGAGGCAGCCATTTAGGACTGACTGGTTTCAAGGTCTCTCACTCTATGTACATTGTCCAGTTATGGGTTTCTAGATCTTACATCACTTTCTAAAACCAGATCTTAACTCAGACCATAAGACACAGTTCCATAGAATCCTGGAACTTGAGATTTATGAGGAACCTTGGAGACTACCCTGTGCTATACATTAATTTTACACATGTAAAAGCTGAAGCCTACAGAGAATCGGCTCATGCAAGTTCATCTTACTTAGCCAGGTGACTATAACAGGTTTTCTGGAACTGAGAACTTGCATGGGAGGTGGAACTTTTGGTTCTAAATCTAAGAAAGCCTGTGGGAGAGCCTGAGGGTATGGTTCTTCTAAGGGTAGCACAGGATCATTCTGTTGGATGGTTCCTATAGGATACACACTGCGGTGTGTTTTTGATGAATTTTTACTAATGTTATACTCATTCTGCCTAGAAATCTCCAGAGCCAGTAGTCAATTACAAATATTTGGGAATGTAGGACAACCAAAGGTTTCGTTTCTTGTCTCAGAATACGGGAGTAATGTGAAGAAGGAGAATCCTCTTATTTCTTCTTGAGAGATCTATTGCTAGATCATGTTGCCAGGATTGATAAAGGAACTTTTCATTTACTGGGAACAAAAGGATTTTCAACAAACCTACTAGTTCTAGATGGATGTGATGGTGAATAAATAGGTCCTACCTTACTGTCTATTTACAGATATGTCATCCCCCCCATAGACACACAATTAAGGGACTATTCGAGAATACATAAAAAAAAGCTACAGGATTCAACCTAGATCAATTTTATATTACTAAACATCCCAATTTTTTTCACAAAAGATGCCACTTGCTGGTCGATAGTATTATAATTCATGGCAAATCTTATCTTGAAATGTCTATAATTATCACAGGTTCCCTAAATAGCTCCCTAGATAGGAAAAGAGCAGTAAATTTAACAGTTCAGTTTGTTAAAGATCATTGCGGTATGTCAGACTTCTATCTTCTAATTTTATTATTTTTGCTTTGTCTTTTGTCTAAAACTAAGTATAATAGCTTCTAATATTAGAATTATAAAGAACACACTGACTGTTACTGAGTAAGAAAAATTGATGAAGTGGTGCCCTCAAGTTGACTGAGAGAATACCAGATTTTCGAATGAAAAAAAAAAATTCTCAAGGGAGAAACCAAGTAGTCATTGAACTATGCTGTGGAGGGTACTTGAGTAAAAGTCTTACAGTATTATTTCATGAAAATTCAAAGCACAGCATGGAGTGTTGATGCTGAGTCAGAAAAATCGTTGTCAGTATAATTGCCCAAAGTTGAGAAACACTATAAAATTCACCAAACAACCACTAACATGTATCTAGGATCTTTTATGTATCAGGTACCATGCTACATGATTCAGACACATTCAGACAGGTTAATTAGGGAGAGTTATTAACAATGCAAATAATCATTTGAAGTCATATTAGCATTTCACCAGTTCAGATACAGTAGTGCTGCCCTGGATTTATATCTTCCAGCTCTTCATTCCAATTGCCCTTCTATAAAATGCTCCCAGTACAAGTCACAACTTATAATTATTCTTACTCTTCCTCCCAACATTTCCCTGGAACTGGATTCTCAGAGTTGTGAACTGCCATGTGGGGGCTGGGAATTGAACCCAGGAAGGATCACAGATTTAGAAAACAAGTTAGGTGAATTGCTCCCATTTTAGCCATCATAGTTATTTTTCTATGACTGTAATAAGACACTAAGACCAAGGAAAGTTATAAAAGTAGATGTTTATTTGAGGCATATATTTCAGAGGGTTAGAGTCCATAGCCTTCTGGTCAGGGAGCATGGTAGCAGGCAGGAAGGCATGGCACTGAAGCAGTGGGTACCTTGGGATGGGGTGGGATTTGAAAACTCAAAGCCCAACTTCCAGTGATATACCTCCCCCAATAATACCACACTGCATAATTCTATCCAAATAGTTCCACCAAATG
This sequence comes from Cricetulus griseus, assembly GCF_003668045.3. Classification (NCBI taxonomy): domain Eukaryota; kingdom Metazoa; phylum Chordata; class Mammalia; order Rodentia; family Cricetidae; genus Cricetulus; species Cricetulus griseus. Next base: position 14,132,756 of record NC_048604.1, read on the forward strand.
GGAGCCTTATAGGTGTTATCTTCATTCAAATTACTGCAACATTAACTAGCATACTGTCATTAGATGTCTACATTGTGATAGCCTATAGAGTAACAGTGGGAAGGATAGTGTCATGGACAAGGTATGTCACCCAGAATCACAGGTTTTCTCTCAATCTGGGTTGTCAACACACACATGATCAAACATAAGAAGTATCTTAAACCAGTTTTTGGAATATTGTGATGAACTAGTCTGAACAAGCATGTCTTTATATGGCATATTTCCAATCAAAGTAGGAAAGGGCTATTTGGTGAGTATGAAAAGCTCCACTGAGAGGAAAACAAGAAGCCAACACTAAGTCTTCCAACAATTTTAGTCATTTCCTTCTTTTCTCATATATTCCCTAGGAGGACTGTTTTCCATTCCATTTACCTTGAGAGTTGTTCTAGTCTTTGTACGTCCATGTTGAATAGAAAGACAAACATGCTAAACTCCTGCGTGTATCTAATAAAGTTGCTATTGATGTGGAATACAAGACAGAAGAATGATGTCCTGGCTTTTGTATATTATAGTCCTGTTCACACAACCCAGGCCCATAGCAGTGCTTTAAACCATGGCCCTGTCTTGTTTCCATTTATTCAATGTGTGATTCATAGTGATGGCTTCTCCAGCCATCCTCAGCAGGTATTCATGTGTTTTGGATTTGGGGAGCACATGCATTGCCCAGCACTGTCCCTGTTGAACATCAGATGTCAGCTTCTCTTTGACAGACCATTTTTCTAATTGGTCAAGGTCACCTAGGATTCTGCTCTTGCTTCACAAGAAATTTTCAGCTTTTATTTCTACCCCTTCACTCTCTAGCTGCATTTCCCAACATTGTGTCTTCTACAAATTTGTAGGAATTTTCTTATTTCATTAGTTCCAGACCCTCCAGAAAAAACTTGGAACTTCCAAGAGAAATGTTTGTGGTCTCTGGATATGTTGTCCTGGGTTCTTCGAAAAGCACTGCTTAACGCCCTTGCTGTAAGACTCATATAGTAGTATAATCAAAGCCCGATATCCTCGGCTCATTAATGGAAATTCCTTTCGGATCCTCATAGCTTTAGTGAAGTCCAGATGTGTTCTACATTGATTGTTCCACCCCTTTTATTCAAGACTTGAAACTCTGTCACAGAAGGTAATTACATTGGCTTAATGTGACTTGTCTTGGAATCTTCTGTGAACAAATGGCTTGCTTGATTTTAATCTTATGAACTTTGTGTACATTAAAGTAAAAATGATTCAGGATAGAAATATTATTTTAACTGCTGTAATGATCCAAAAGTGACACAGGTTTCCTTGAAGAGGAGGTGCTAAAGATTCCATCCCTACAAGCATTTAAACAGAGCACTCCAGGGAAAGCTGCATTGGCTAGGATATTGCCCTGTATGACTGGGCTCCCAGGTTTCTTTTCAATATTAAGTTGCTGTGGTCCTGCATTCTTTTATGATCTAGTAATAAGTTTTCTCTCATTTTAAATTGCTTTTCAATTGCTTGGTTTTAAAGGCGTTTTCCAATTTCTGTAGGAAAAGATGACTTTTTCTCTATCCCATACTTTAGCTCATGTCAGGTAGGATTGTAGATGAGCAGAGGTGACTGGCTGACTAAAACTTTTCTCATTATTGTGAACATTGAAGAAAAGCAGAGAAAGAGGAGTGCCACTTTCTCCTCCTTTTTTGAAGTGGTGGCAGTTGACCTACACATGCAGAGTTCTGGGGATTCACAAAGGCTTCATAAATGGCCAGTGATATCTTTGACCCTCCACATAGCTCTTTCCTGGGAATTCATGAGCTACTGGCTTACTGGAAAAATTTACCACCTTTGAAAATTGCTGACTTTAATTAATAAGGCCTACCAAAAGTTACTAAGTAACATGAAGACGACTATTAGAAACCCCATAAAAGCCAATTACAAACTAAATTTTGTCAATGTATATTCACCAAATGATGTGCTCAAGATAAGGTACTTATATATTTTCTTTCTTCCTTGTGATACCCTTAGGAGAAATGCAACATTCTATGAGACACACAGAGCTGAACCCCCTGATTCCACTATTACAGAGTAGGCTGCTAAGGCTCCCAAGCAGCTGAGGACCTCACTAGATTGTGGAGCATCACAATGATTATCAGTCTCCATTTTCACATATGCTGGAGTACATATAGAATTGCTTAATTGAGAACAAATAGGATGGAGGTGACAATGTAAATGTTGTGCTGCCTTATAAGAGAGAAAAATGCTTTTTGTTTTGGTTCGGTTTGGTTTTTTGTTTCCAAGACAGGGCTTCCCTGTCTAACCACTCTGGCTATCCTGGAACTTTCTTTGTAGACCATGCTGACCTGGAACTCACAGAAATTCTCCTGACTCTGCTTTCAAAGCGCTAGGATTAAAGGTGTGAGCCACCCCTGCCTGGTGAAAAGGGCCTTCTTAAGGAAGCCCCAAATGGAGGGACTCTGCCCCTGTCATGTGCACTGGGAAGAACAAGAACTTATGTGCTAAGACGACATATATAGTTCCTCATTAAGGTCTCCCACACTTCCTGGTGTTTTTAAACGCAATAGTTTTATATAACTTAAAAATCAGTTATATAGATTTTAGATCAAATCCCATATTCACTATTGTACCAAAATCAGGTGAATATTTGGGAAAATCTGCCTGTTTCCTAGTGATGGGTATAGATGGAAATTTCTGTCCCACCTGGTCCTACAACTATTTACTCCCAATAAACACACATAGGTTTATATTAATTATAATCTGTTTGGGAAATGGCTCAGGCTTCTTATTGGCTAGGTTTCTCTTAATTATCAACCTGTTTCGATTAATCTGTATATCTCCACATGGTCTTGGCTTACCCATGATGCCCATGCCTCTTGCTTCCTCAGCAGCTACATGGCATCTCCTTGACTCTAACCACTACCTTTCTTCATCACTGTTTGGATCTCCTGCCTGGCTAACTCTTGCCTGTCCATTGGCCAAAACAGCTTTATTAATCAACCAATAAGAGGAACATATATTCACAGCATACAGAAGGACATCCCCCATCAGATGGGCTACTCTGTACTTGGGATATGTTTAGATCTCATTGTTTTTGTCTATGAGATCCTCGAACACACTTCAACGTAAAGAAGGGTTATGCACAGTAACAATTAATCCAAGTGACTCAGTACTTTCATATACCTTTTATGAAGAAGGATATAAACAGGACAGAAGAAAGTCCTGCCACTAGACTGCCTGGGATGTTGAAGTTTTGCTGTATTCATCATTGAGGAATGGGACAGCCTAGAGAAGACAAAAATAGCAGTGAAACACAATATGCAGAGATGGCACTATCTTTTCAACTCTGTCTTGGAGGAAGTAGTTTAGAAGTAGAAATAAGAATTTTATTTTCATGGATCAATTCAAAGTTTTCTGGGTATTTTTGAAGATAAACATTATTCTTTTGTGTTGGCATGAGTTCACCTTGAGAGAGAAGATGAATACCCTGAAATAAAGATTGCAAGATGAATAGATCTATTAGGAAACAAACTTAGCAAGCACCCAAAGCAAGCACACATGTGAAAGAGCAAATGAAAGTAGTTCATAAAGTTTTGCCTTATCAAACTAGTTATCTCCATGCTCAGCTCTTCCGGATAATTATAAGTGGCATGGTATAATATGCTATAGAGTTATCACAAAAGAAGGAAAAGGTGACCATATTGCATACCCACTGATGCCAATTTATCATTATTTGAACAATCTTACCATAGATTTTAACACTGTAGTGCTTCTGGCTTGAAGTACCAGCAGCCTGAGCCCACTCTATTGGCTAGAAATCAAAACCTTTCAAATTATACAAATGAATGCTGAGTGGACACCTATGGGACACTGACACTGAATCTGTGAATCTTGGGCTTTAACTTAGAATATCTTACCTTGCTCCTTTTTCAGTGCATTAAATGGTGTATTAAAGTGGACTACAGATGACTTGCACTTTATATGCAGTTAACCTATGTTAGAATCTGTGCTAGATCATAAATCTAATAATTCTCTGGCTAACAGCAGTGTGTGTATACTGACTCAATTCTCCTAGAACATTACATTCTTCCTAGTCAGTGACTATCATCCCAAAATCATTTTCCCATGAACTCTCTCTTAATCTCTTAGCTAGCCATCTTGGATATGTATAACTGTCCTCATTCACACTTCTCTTCCTATAATTATATCTATATTATTTTAAATCTTAAGCCAGGTATAATGGCAATAGCCTTTAATCTCAGCACTTAGGAGGCAGAGACAGGCAGATCTCTGAGTTTGGGATCCGTTTTGCTTACAGAGCAAGTTCCAGAATAGCCAGGGCTACATATAGAAACTCTGTCTTGACAAAAGAAAACAAAAAAATCTCTAGTACAACCTCAAATGCTAATTTCAGATCACCATTTATATATGAACCTAGGTCGGACTGATTTAACCCACCCCCTTTCACTGATTTTTAAGATACTACCCATTCTCACTCATCCTCTGCCAGAAGAAAATGATCTAAACCTAGTCCTTCAGCACCTCTAAAGTATTTTTCTTGTGGCTTTTACTAACAAAGAGCCAGCACACATTTATTGATCATCCACCACCGAAGTACTGTTTAAAAGTACCTATGTGTGTTTATTCATTTGAACTTTATCCTAAAGGTGTAATCCCAGTACTGATATTCTCATTTTACTGATGAGTAACTGAGACACATCCAAGTTAATCAACCAGCCCAAGGCAGAGCTGAAACTTGAGGCTGTACATTCTGCATCCAAAATATGTGTGTTAATGTGCAATCTACTGGATAATCTGTTTTATTGATAGTTTCCATATTGGTATTGGTTTATCTTCAAACAAACTTTTCCATCTATGAAAACAATAGCTATGGTTGAAGCTCACAGCTAAAGTATTTGCCTAGCATGTTTGAGGCCCTGGGTTCAGTCTTCAGAAAAATGACAAGTTTGCTAACTGTATAAAGGGCTTGACTTAAGAGAATATTGTTTGTTCTATTTGGTAAAGATTTAGTTATTTTAATTATAAAAATAAAACCAGCCAATAAGCAGAATTTATTACTAGAACTACCTTAAAAACAGATAAGAACTATTATGTCACCTTCATTTATATGTCTCTCTATATATACATAGGTGTGGTGGTTTGAGTGGGTATGGCCCCCAAAGACTCATGTGTTTGAATGCTCGGCCAATAGAGAGTGTCATTATAGGAAGTATGGCCTTGTTGGAGTAGAATTAGTCTTACTGAAGTAAGTGTATCACTGGAGACTGGCTTTGAGGATTCAGAGGATTTTTCCCCTGATGCCAACAGTTTAAGATGTAGAACTCTCAGCTCCTTCTCTGGCACCCTGTCTGCCTGCATACTGCCATGTTTCCTGCCATGATGATAATGGACTAAACCTCCAAAACTGTAAGCCAGCCCCAATTAAATGTTTTCCTTTATAAGTAAGAGTTGCCATGGTCATGGTGTCTCTTCACAACAACAGAAACCCTTACTAAGACAACAGAGTTTATGTACCCAAGAATTGGCATAAGATGGCTAATAGTATGACAACAGAAAAATTATCATGATATGCATTCTCTTTTTTCATTTATTTCACCCTGGAGGTCTCCAAACCAGACAGGCATGAACTAGCAGTCTCACTGACCAACTGGAACAGGGAGTACAGTGATAGGTTGAGAGATAAACTCTATTCTTGTCTCTATCCCTTTTACTGAAAAGAAATTTGGGGATCAACAAGAATGGGTTCAAATCCTCACCTCACTCCTTATTTAATCTCAGTCTATTTCCTTATCTTTGTGATGAGGATAATTAGACCAGTCTTATAGGGCTGTTATGAGGATTAAGTGACCTATTGTGTATAAAATATTCAAGGCAGGGCCTGGCATGCTCCCAGGAAGTAGAGATGTTTAATGGCTGTCATTATGTAACCCTATTAGAGTGGTTAAATGTTCAACCTCTGAAACCAGGCAGTCTAGGATACATTCGTGGATCTGCCCTTACGTGCTGTGTTAGACAACTTCCTTAACCTCACTGAGCCTTAGTTTTATCACCTGAAAGGTAAGTTTGATAACATTACATGTAAAAATGAAAGAAAATAAATACATTGATTAAAATAATTGGCATAGAGGAGCCAATTTTAGTGGAGTTTATCTATTTTAATTTTGTCTCTTTCTATCAACTCAGTATGACAATATCTTCTAGATGTCTACTCTCATACAGCACACTAAAAATTTACTAAAAGGAATATAGAGTTCTGGGACATTAACAGGAGTGATTTTAGTTTTGTCCATTTGCCTGCAAATTTTAGGATGTCATTGTTTCTTACTGCTGAGTAGTACTCCATTGTGTAAATACACCACATTTTCTTTATCCATTCTTCAGTTGAGGGGCATCTAGGTTGTTTCTAAGATCTGGCTACTACAAATAATGTTGCTATGAGCATAGTTGAGCAAATGGGAGCAGATGGGAGTAGGGAGAAGTAGGGGGAGCAGGAGAGGAGGGAGGGGAATTGGGATTAGAATGTGAAAAATGAATTAATAAAAAAAATCTAAAAAGTAGGAGTGATTTAGAAATATTTTTGTAATACAAATGTTTTGTAACCATGGACATAGTCCAAATTCCACTAAAGCTAGGCAATTTGTATAATGTTAAAAACAAAGATTGAGGGTCCGCATCGCCTGACTTTGCTATCTCTGTCACTATATGACAAATTATAAATCTCTTTCTTTCTCTCGCTCTTTTCCTCCCTCCTGTTCCCTTGACTCTAAACTAAAACTCCAAAAGAGCATGTACCTCATAAGGTTGCTGTGAGATGAGCCATCATGAGTCAACACCTATGAAGTGCTTACTCCAATAGTCCATGTCCAATGAATGTCAGTAATTGTTAATCCTTCAGAAATGACCAGGGGCCTTGGATCTTAGAGAATAAAGATTCTCACTATGGCTGGCCAATTCACAGTCTGGAATCTTTTATGACTGACCCATGAATATCCCCCTTTTAGAGGTAGACTGTGACTGAAGCAGACATGAATTAGGTCCTGCAGAATCCCAAAAGGAGATAGAAATGAGATACAGTAGTGCTGTGGCAAGAAAGGTGCCCTTTGCATCAAAGGGTCCCAATGTAGGCCAGTGAGATCAGTCAGCAGGGAAAGGTGCTTCTTGCTAGACATCATCACTTGATTTTTCATCCTTGGAACACACATGATGGAAAGAGAATATCACCTGCTACAAGTTGTCATCTGACCTCCACACACATGAACACATGCGCCCCATAGCGCACACACACATTTGGGCACACATGCATGCATGTATGCTGGTGTAATTTCAGTGTGGAGGCTTTGTGTTTGATTTTTTTAAATTTTACCAGTTTTTCTTCCCTCTATTTCAGCATTATAATATTTACACCCATCTTCAATCAGTTAATAAAGTAGGCTGCCTTGTGAAATTCACTTAGCTTCACTAAGTATTAATTAATACACCTGAAAATTGAGCACAATAAACCCTTTTGTTAAGGCCAGACTCGAATGGGAATACAAAGGAAAATGTATGGCAAATCACTATGTACCAACAAATCAAATGCCTGTCATCACAGATGCTATTATATTTCTGACAAATCTATGCCTCCATCCAGCTTAGATGAAAATGGGCTTTCACCTGGGGGATTTCTAGGACCATTTGCTTAATATCTGGACCTGGTCAGAACTTATAGAAACTCCCAGGCCCTTAATTGAACTTGGTGCCAGAGTCCGAACAATCACACTCACACTTAAACTTGGGTGGCTGTTAAAATAGGTGGAGTTACGAATCAACCAGGTGGCTACCCGCTGCCCAGAACATGGATAATTAAGTACAAGGGCCATTTTTATCCAGAGGGTTTGCTATTTCACAGCCAATTACCAGGGCAGCTTCACCCCACTTTGAACTTTGTGGAAAGTAAGGGCAGCATATGCATCTGCGGCCTCAATAGCTTCCCTGTAGTTCCTGCCATCAACTCTATTCATGTGTTTCTAAAGGAGCGTCAGCATCCACCTGCCTTTCAGTATTTAACTCCTTCATTTAGAAAGAAGCAGCAGGAAATTGGAACCAAGAGCTATTTTTATCTTTGTAATGGCAAAAGCAATTTTAACACTATATCCCCTCCATAATCTGCATTTTTTGCAATCTGCTATATTTTAAAATATCAAACTCAGGAATGAATGTGCCACTCTCAGACACTAACATGGCTTCCTAATGCATTTTTTTTCCTAATTAGAATGGTGCTGAGTTAAGAGCAAGACAGTTAATGTTCTTGGTCCCTAAGCCAAATACAAATTCTACCAAAGAGAGCTGTGGCTCAGTTTTCCTAAAGGAAATGCAATTTTATTATGGCAGAAGTTTATTTGAAAAGGGATGATTACTAAATTATACCAACTGTACTGATAGAATTAAAGACATGTGGCACAAGTATAATATTGTACTTATTCATCCAGTGGCATACAGACGAGGCTGTCCCAGGCCTACCATCTGAGAAAGTGTTCACACAAGGACACTGTGGAGAAAAGAGATGTTTGTAATACTTCCCAGAATCCTTCCCTATACTTCAAGCCAAAAGAACATCTCTTTATCTTCAGAACATTTTTTCAAGGCCTTTTAGAGACCAGAAATGACTTTCATAAAAGAAAAACCAAGTTGGAGGTGATAGGGAGAATCATATAATCCTGTCCTCAGAATGCAGTTTCAGGCATTTCCTCCCATTTACAGCTCTGTAAAAGAGCTTATGGAATTTGGCCTTATGTGTATAAGTTACTTGAGGAACCAAGTGAAATGCAAACAATCATTCAGCAGGCCTGAGCTAGATATCTAAAATTCTGTATTATACTGGGTTCCCAGTTGATAAGATTGCTGTAGATTCATGGACCATAATTTTAAGACCACATATCTATACAACGCGATATTATGGTTGACCCTAATCTTCTCTGTCTCCCATATAAGCTGTCTATTCTCCAAGGCCAGATATACAGAGCCTCAACATGTTGAGATCATAGTTGGGATAGTTTACATGCTTCTGGATTAACTGATGAATTCTCATAAAAGGGTCTTTAAAAGTAGAGAACCCAGCATGGAGTCCACCTCACTGGTGCCCCTTAGAGACTGTGGAATGTGGAAGAATTTATTCATCTTCTCTAATCCCCCATTTCCTCATCTGGAACACAGTAAGGCAACTCTGAACAACAGATAAATTAATTCTGGAAAGTCTTGCACAGCACTTGAGACAAAGAGTCCCCATAAGTAATAATTCTGTATTGCCTTAGACTTCCCAGGATAAGAATTGAAAGTGATCAGTTTAAACTTTGAAAGGAGAAAAGGACATTTCAAAAATACACATATTTCTGAAAATGACTGCTTGGATGCTTTGAATAAGCCAAATTTAGTGAGGTGAAACTGGAACTTCTAATCAAACAGCCTATATCCACAGTTCTGTTAGCATTCCTAATGCCCTCTACTAGTATCTGTACTATAAAGATATAAAATAAAACAAAGAAGATAAATATCCTTTATTAAATTACCCAGCAAGTTTCAGAGAGCCTTGTGAATACAATCTTTTTTTTCTATTAGAAAATAGAAACACGTTGAGTTTTCTATACATAATAGTAAATTTTAAAATACTGCCTGAAAACAGTTATCAGAGACTAGTAGTTTTACCTTCCAAGCAAAAAAAGAAAGCGTTTTGGGCAAAGTCCAATTCTATCATTGCCACTGTGGTTAGGGGCTAAAATTTATCACCACATGAGTTGCCAATCCATTTTTAGTGTCCCTTTCTATATAATCACGTGTTATTTTCCCAGAAAGTAGATTTCTGGGACTTGTAATGGTCCCTGGCAGCACTTCAACCAGAACTGCCCACTGAGATTGACATTGAGCAGAGCCTAGCCTAGATACTGGTGCTTGCTTACATACTTCCCTCCCTCCCCTTCCTTTTTTGTGTTTTGAAGGGAAATAAATCATCTCAAAGTAGCACATAAGAGAGTATGTACAAAACATATCCTTCTCACATCATAATTTTACCATTTTCTTTAGTAGCTGTAGTTTTATTCAGAAATGGAGATAACATTGCATATTTATGCAGATGATAGTGTGTTTAGTCCTTTTAATTCCATGGTAGACAAGTGTTCTCTGGTCCTAAATTGAAAAGTTTTAACTGCTAGTGAAGGTTAAAGCACATGTATCCTTGTTTGTTTTTGCTTTTTCAGCTTCAAAACCCAAAATCATAGAATATCTGACAAGAGTGTACATCTCTATAACTTGTTCCTACTATAGACTTTAAATGGAATTTATCGTTTCCCATTATTAAGAGAGATCTGTGGGGTGAAAGATCTGATTCTGTCTTCAATGACCAGGAAGATATTGACAGAGTAGTCTTGGATTTTAGACAACCTAGTTTTAGGCACCACAACTTTTGTTGTCTACTGTCATCCTTCATGGAGAACAAATCTATGTCCTCATGTTCTAGTGGACCTCTAACACATTTCAGGTTGGTGGACTAGTCCTTTCCCCTGCATTCTTGTCTTCATCTGGGCTCCCTGAGAAACAGACTCTGTGGCTAAAGCTAACCTCTAGTAGGATTACTAAGGCTATGCTCCTAAGAACACTGTTACTGAGGACTTACAATGGGATATGAGTTCATAAAAGGAAAAGGCTTTGTTTACTGTTGGGGAAAGATCTAGTAAGTGGAGCCCTCATAGCTTCTCTCCATTTGACTTTTATTTTTTTAAAAGGAATATAAAACTATTTATTGACCACTGTTCACCATTATTTACAATAAAGTAAATATACAGTTGGATGACATTCTGATACTACAAAGTTACTTTTCTGGCTCATTCATTGAACCAGAACCAAATACTGAAAAGATAGATCCTACCAGTAAGGAATGAGTCAGGGTAAAGAAAAAGCATGCAAGTCATTAATTTATATTACCAAATTTTGTTCATTTATGTCAATGGGTTTGAAATTGCCAACATCTTCTTTAACTGTATTCCATTTCCACAGCAAACAGATAGTCCACGAATCATAACCTTTTAGGAGATTTCAACTTTCTACAAAGGAATGGTTCACTACAGGAACCTTCACATGCCCACTTAAGTCTTTTTGTTTGGTTTTTAGAGATAGGGATTTCTCTATGTAGTCCAGGCTGACCTAGTCAGAGATCCCTCTGCCTTCAGAGTGCTGGGATTAAAGGCATGCACAACCACACCCAGCTTAAGTATTGTTATTAAAACTGTCTAAATCCAATCTCTGAAGGGGGGAGTTTGTAACGACAAAATTTTGTAAATAAACCACTGTATAATAAATTCTGATGTGTTGCTGTAAAACTATCCGATAAATTACAGAATCACCTACTTGTAAGGTTATGGTTTCAGGAAAATGTTCACAATGATGGAACCTCATCAACACATTTTCATCTATGGTTTTTGAGTATTAGAAAACAAGACAAAACAAAAAAGTTACGTGTCTTATGCAACACACGAATACAAACAAAAAACCCAGAATGGTCCTTCCTGTGTTTCAGTCAAAAATAAGTTTTGGTTGACTAATGACTGTAAGATCTCCTCAGCATTTAAGAAAAGCTGTTCTTCAAAGCCGAGGAAATACAACATGGTTATCAAACATTCTATTGTGAAAGGAAGCAACTACAGAAAGCTTTTATTTGCCCAAAGGAATCAGTCAGTGCCTTTTGATGCAAAACAAAAACCAAAAATATCCCAACTACTATCAATACTTTCAAAACCAGCACATCAAACTCGATTTTCATTAGAATGTTATTTTTTCTATACTAGTAATTCAAAACCCAAGATCCAGATTTTATATATATATATATATATATATACATACATACATACATACATATATATATATATATATATATATGCAAACAATTATTGGGCTTCATCTTCTGGACAAGAATGCCAAGTCAGCCTCTCCTCATAAAAGGCAATGACAATCTGAGGACACTTCATATTTGCCTCCTTTGCCAGCACCAAGTCTGCCTCATCTGAGTCCTTCCATTTCATGAGAAACATTAATTCTCCACTGCTGTCTGTGGCACCAATTATTCGTTCAGGATCAAGACCTCTGGCAAAACCCCTTGGTTTGTCAGCAGCATCTCTCTTCTTCTTCGATTTGCTATCATCAGATTCACTGTCAGATAAAGATTTCCTTTTTGTACCATCTTTTTCTTTACCAGCTTTTTGAGAATTAAGAAATGCTTCAATTAATTCTGGACAATCTAAATTTTCTTCTGGTTCCCAAGTATTATCAGCATCTGTGAACCCCTTCCACTTGAGGAAATACTCCACCTTCCCATTCACTACACGCCGGTCCAGCACTTTCTCTACCACAAATTCTTCAGGCTCTGCCTCTTCAACTTTTTTACTCTTTCCATTCTGTTTCTTTCCCATTTTTTGCAATGTAGTTTTATTGGAGGCCATTTTTTTTTAAATCGAAGACTTGAAGAGTTCACCGCTCAGATGCTCCGGGCGCGGATCCTGCAGAGTCTCCCGGCTGCGCGCCTCAGCTCAGCCACATCCGAGGGAAGCGACTTTTATTTTTTTTAAGAAAAGATGAAACAAAGCTAGAAAATATGCACATGTAGACTTTGCTGAAAGACAAATGATCAGAACTGTGGGAGTTGAATTAGGGGATGAGTTGACCCTGGCACCGTCAAAGCTTCAGCTTCTTCTCTTTTTCAGTGTAGGATCTCCTGTGGAAACCCTAATATCTCAGACCCACTAATATAGGACTACCTGCAAAAGAGAGAAACAGGACCAGGAAGACAAAAAGTATGTGCATTTTGAGCAGAGATTTCAGGCTATTGGAATGAAGCTAACCTGGCCCTTTAGGGTTATTCTGAATAAGGCAAGGGGTGGGAGAGCTGGCTTTTGTAGAACTGTATCAAGCAGCTACGTAATACAGTCTGACCTAAGAAGGGGCCAAATCTAAACATCTTTTGATAAAATGGAAATCCCTAGAGATGAAATCATTTATACTTTTTCACATTTAGGTAAATGAATGCCTTATTTATTACTTTAGGCACAAGGCACTAGGCTTATATACAGAGTCCAATCATGGTAATTATTTACCACTACATAGTAAATTAATGTAAAACTTACTGTCTTAAAACAATGATCATTTGTTGTCCATCAGAAATTTTGTTTATTGTGACTTAGAAAGAACATAGTGGGGCCTGAGGCCGAAACTCAGATTGAAAGACTGGCTGTTTAAAATGTTCAGAAAATTCACTCGTGCCTTTGTCTTCTAGTTTTGCTACCTGAGACCGTTAGCCAATGACAGACTAGTTATTTGACTAAACCCTAATTCGTCTGCTGTGAAGTCTCTTCTCAAGTAGACCTTGTTTTCTGGGCTTCTGTGGTCACTTCTACACCATCTAATGAGAGTGAGAATCCTACTGCATCAGGTTAGTAATAACCCTTCACTTTTGCTAGCTCATCAAATTCTTCACTTTCTATATTTAGGACCTCATCACCCTTGCTGTTCTTTCAGCAGAAATCCTGGTATATCAGCTTGGCAAAGAAGTGCCCTATCTCTTAGGAATTGTCCACACTCACCTTGTTCTTTAACTATCCATCTCTGGCTCTTCCTTGGAGTTGAACCTTATAAGGATATTGCTCTCTTTCAAATGTATCAAGAATAACATTTTTCTTCAACTCCAGAACATCTACATGTGGCTCATCTAAGTAGCCAGGGTTTGATCATTGTGTGGTACCTGTGTTCCATTGACAAGGGGGGGTGGGTAGAAAAAAATTAGAAGGAAGAGGGGAAGGTGTAAAAGAATACATGCAAGGAGAGGAGAGGAGTGGAGAGAGGAAGGAAGGAAAGAGGACTGGCAGAAATAGCAATTGCTTTGCAAATCTAACCTCAAGTGTTACCCGTGCTTCACTCAATGCATCATAGCCATCCGGTGAGGCAGTTACAAAGGGATGACACTGAGAGTCCTCCCATTCCTCATTGGCAAAGAATGAGTGTGCAGGATAGGATACTTATTTCCATGAGCATCTTTAGAATATATAACCTGCCAGTCACGAACGGGCACCTAGATGGGATAGATTAGGAGCTGTTCATTCTATTGCTCATGGTCACTCAATTCACTAACGTCACATATTGGAAACAGCTTTACTAGGTGTGATGACTAATCTTGATTAGCAACTGGACTCTAACTCAATCAACTAAAACCTAATCTCAAGATCATAGCGAATACTCATCACTGTTTTCCTGTCCTCTACTCCTTATTTGTTATTTTATTCATCTTTATGTAGAGCATATAGTAACTGAAGTAACTGAGTTGGTGGGATGACCCAGATTCTCGTGTTCTGATGAGATAGCCCATAGTCCATATGCATTTAGCAGACTACACTGATGCTTTATCCATTCATCATCCATAACCGGAAAACAACCTTTCCTAGATTTCCATCCTCAATCTAGCAACATTTAATCATATGATAATTTATTTTAATTGTCACCTAATTGGAGTTCGAATCACTGAGAAGATATTCCTGTAAGGATATTTCCAGAGAGGATTAACTCAAGAGGGAAGACACACCCTAATGGGGTAATAGTAACTGTGTCTATTCCTACCTTAGGCTATTGCTTTCCATCTGAGATATATACTTGTATAAGCATAGGTTTACTCTCATTTTGTCTTTTGCTGACACCTCTCTATACAGCAGCAGTTCATATTCAATTTGTATCCACATAATGAGCCAAACCCCCTTTGCCTTCCTCTAACACCTCTATCCGCTTCTCATATAGATGGCTACACACCATGTACCTAAACTGATGCTAACATGCTTTAGTATGAGTTTGGTTACTGCTAGACTGAGTTCACCATACCCCACTATAATCCTTCAGCATGCAGTTATTTCTTTTAAGTAGAAAACTGCTAAATTTGTGAGTATGTGATGAAAACTCAACCCTTGCATCCTTCAGGGGTTTTTAGGGTGGCATCAATTTCTACCATTCCTCAGAGATGCAATTTCATTTGGATTTGCTGTTTGAACTGAGTTTATAAGGAAGGAAGGAGAAAGTGATTCAGTGGCTTACATTTAGCCCTCCCCTTGTGGTAGCACTTATACCTATTCTAGTTAGAGAATGTGGGGTTGAGGTCAGGATTACAAGGGAGATTTCACAGTCTAAGCCAGAGCTCCATTTGTTAGCTGAT
This sequence comes from Cricetulus griseus, assembly GCF_003668045.3. Classification (NCBI taxonomy): domain Eukaryota; kingdom Metazoa; phylum Chordata; class Mammalia; order Rodentia; family Cricetidae; genus Cricetulus; species Cricetulus griseus. Next base: position 14,147,997 of record NC_048604.1, read on the forward strand.
CTAGCAGAAGAGTCATGACAACAGATATCCAGATATCATTATCAACTAACCCTAACATATTTCATAGTACTCAAGTAGTCTGTCTTCACAACAGGTCATTTCCCAAATAGATGATCTTAAGTTCTTTCAGAGTGAAACTGCAGGAATCTCTACCGGCTTTCTGCTAGCTTTACTTTTGGATATTCCAGAGGTGCAGAGACAAAAAATGGACAAGAGACCATGATTTTTTATTAGGGAGGCTACCTTTTCTCAACATTACCCAGGAATTTGTGGTGTAATGTCCATTAAAAAATTTTATTTGATTACCATTTACCTTACTCCCAGAATATCATGTTTTATTAATCATCTCCATATCTCTTTGCAGATAAGCAGCCCTTGCTGTTTACCACAACAGTCACACATACATTTCCTTGATAAATAATCACTAATATGCAGTCTCTGTTATTATCAGATCTTCTTATTACCTTTGTTATCAAGTAGCCAAGTGCTGCAGCAGCATTCCCTGCCACTGGTATAGAAAAGCCAGTAAACTTCTCCATAACAGTGCTGTCATTCTCATAGCACATCCTATTGGTTTAGTAAAATGACCAGCTTCTGGGTCTTCCTGTGGAAAATGTTTGTCTGGTGGGTTTTCCAGGAGTTCTATGTATACTCTTTCCTTACTCAACCAATTCTGGAGACCTCTGATCCCTTTTCCTACCACACCTCCATGAAATTTCTGACATTTTTACTTCATAGTATTCTGATGAGCACTTTCCCCAACTTTCTAGGAGTCATCCTGATGGCCTGTTAGCACCATCCTTCCAGAGTCCTTGGTGAGTTCAATTGTACAACATGGGAGTGGTGCATTCTCCTACATTACTAAACTCATTTCCCATTTATCATACCACTTTCTGTTTTGTTCATCTTGATCTAGCATATTCAGAATCCAATCAAATATATACTCTCCTGACTCCCATTAATAAATACTAATAGACCCTTTTCAACTAGGAAATTAGACAGTTATGACAAAAAATACATGGTATGTACGGTAGATTCTTGCATCACGGAAATATCTGCAGTATCTCCTACCTAGAGTATAGAGCTAAACTTTAACAAGGAAGAATAAACCACTTTACAGGTCAAGAGAATCAGGGGAATTGAAGAAATCAAGATATTAGTCTCCATTTACCCCTGTGTTCCTACCCCATGCCTCAGGCACCTCTCCTCAATCAGTACCCTGACCTTGGCACAGATGACCCACTAGGAGTTGAACATTCAACCTTCAGTGGAACTATGATGTCCTTAAAAGTTTTGGCTTCTGGTAAAAAGACATGAGAGTCTTTTTATTTAATGCCAAAGATATTTGACATTCTCCTTCCACCTTTATTAAGATCCAACATCTCCTCAGTCTTCCACTGTCTTTGTTCAAGGCATTAGTAGCACCTAGCCAAAGCCATTCACTTTCCTTGTGTCTGTAGTTACTACTTCATTCAAATATTCAAACATAGAAAGTACTCTCCCTACTAAGGTACTCCCTGCCTCTGATAACCCCTCCCAGATTCCCACTAATAGTCTAAAAGTTCACTGTTACAGAATGCTGAAAGTTGTTAATACTCCACTTAACACCAGAGAAATGGATTTCATTCTCAACTGGCTTGTAGGTAATCTAATTCCAATCTCGTTTTTTGAGTGATTCTCATAAACTAATCCTGAGAATCCTGTCACCAGGAGATATATCTGAAATGAGAATTTTGAGGGAAATTTAGTAGGGATAATTATGTATCACAAAAATCAAACTTCTCAAGGAACTGAGCAATAAATTGGATTCAGGGAAGTTTTAAACAGCCACACAGTTCCTACAGAGGTTTTAACAAGTCACACAGTATTGCTGGGTTGGGCATAGCCTTACCAAGTTTCCCATATATATATATATATATATATATATATATATATATATATATGTATCAAATGGTACCTGATGACTGTATATGTTTTTAAAGACATTATGCATGAGTTAAAAATAAAAAAGTTTTTAAACTGAAAGTAATACTTCAAAAATAATATAAGTTTCTCTCCAACAAACATGAAGATTTGGGGCGGAATGTAAAACCAATTGCCCTGAACTGAGGCAGGGAGACTGGGCCTTTCAGAGTCACTGAAACCAGCTGCTCTCCAGAAAGAGAGTGTAACTCTGAACAAATATGTCAATTATAGATGAGACCAGACCCTGGAATAGGACTTACCTGTGAGTCACTGACAGGCAATAACCCCAGCAACTAAAAGCATGAGTATTTCAAGACTGAATGGGAGTTGGGCTGGCACATGACAACATCTACTACAGTCTTCCCTCTTAGAGCTGACCTCTGGTAAACAGCGCTTCTTATGTAGTGGTAGTCCATTCATTTACGTAACAGTGTCAATGCCATACCATTATATGTCAACAGCTAGGTGCTATAGAGAATTAAGATAAAGGTTAGCAAATGAGTGCTTTAGTTAGAGGGAATCTTTTGCCAATAATTTCCCTTTGTTGTCATGTGCCATTTCTCTTTTTAAAACTTGGCAGAAGTAGAGGGGTAAATTCAATCTGAGGGGAGTAAGCAAAGACAAATATTGAGGTAAAGCTGTAATGTTGTCTTTATGGAGCTTACCACTCCTTAAGGACCTTGAAATTGGTCATAGGGCCCTTGTCCCCAACCCTTCACCACCTATGGCAGGTGGAAAAACTGACCTAGTACCTCCCCAGCTGCAACACTAGGGAGAGCAGGCCCTGCACCTCCCCTGGACACCACAGGAGGGCTGACCCTTATCGTAAGAGTGTAGGTGAGCCTGCCCTGAGGTCATGAGAGTGGGAGAGCCAGCCCTGCACCCACCCGATGTTTGCTACATGGTGGTGAGGGAAGGGGAAAGATACACCTCCTGACCCCTTGCCACCTGCAGCAGACAAGAGAACTGATCCTGACCCTGTCTAGATGCACGGACTAAAGGATATACTGTGTCACACTGCAGCTTCCACAACAAGATGTTGTGGTGTGGAGGTGATAGACCAGCCTACTGAAAAGTGATAGGTTGGCACATTCTTATGACTAGATTTTGCTTCTCAGGAGAGGGTTGGGTACCATATAGCTGGATTGGTTCTCATGAAAGCAAGTTTTCCAAAGCTAGTGCTTACCCCATATGCTTGGATATGTCGACCATGTGACTCTTTATTAGCATATTATGATCGCCAGAGAATCTCTGCAAAGATACCAGTGCTATGCTTCTCAGAGGCTCCAGCCAACATAATAATGAGCCAAATTCACTTCATATTTATACATTGTCCAGTGTCCAGTATTTTGGTATAGCAATACAAAATGATCTAAGACAGTACCTAATACGGATTGTATATCATTTCTTTTTTTTTGCATTAGTTCTATGTTTAACAGTACTCATGCAGCAGTAATTCATTCATTCATTTAACAGTGTCAATGGCATATCTATTATATGTCAGGAACTAGGTGACATTTCAAAAGGATACACAGTTTTCAAGAAAAGTACATTATAGAAAATGCATGAAATTCTCAAAAAAAAACATTTTATTTAAAATAATAATAAAATGAATGTTCCAAAAAGAAAGGCCCACTCTAAGAGAGAGCGGGAAGATAACATGTTCAAAATAACAAAATTTCAAGAGCTGTAAACGATGACATGTTAAAAATACTAACAAAGCCAGGCAGTGGTGACACATGCCTTCAATCCCAGCACTCAAGGGACAGATTGCAGATCTCTGTGAGTTTGAGGCCAGCAGGGTCTACAGAGCAAGTTCCATTACAGCTAGGGCTACACATTGAAACCTGTCTCAAAAAGAAACCCACCAAAACAAAGTCAAAATCATACTAACAAGTATGTGGCTAGATGTAAAATGGAGAGAAAAGTTACTGTAAAGGCTTTAGAGGAGGAAGTTCATTGGAGATGAAAACAGGGCAGAGTGAGTAAATAAGCCATGAGGAGATGGGGGGTCTGACATGGGAGGGACTTGATATGGCTCCCAAAAACATTAGCATGAATGACCATAGCATAGGCATGACCAACAATCAAGAAGACAGGCAAGTCAGACAGATTAACACTGGAGACTATGTGTATTGAAGATTACATTGTCCTGGAAGCCATAGCAAATAATTTACTTTGTACTTAAGGACAATGGGAAGACAGCGGCACAGTTTGAGCAGAGTAATGGTAAACTCGATGTTTCAAACAAATAGCTCTGGAAGCTTTGTATGAGATAGACTACAAAGTAAAGATGTAAACAGGAGTGCCAGTCAGAACAGTATAGCAGTAACTTAGGGAGGATAACTCAGGAAATGGCTATCAGGAAAACAGCATGGAGTTCCTGATGATTTGTCAGAAAGTGAAGTGAATAGGATTTACTGATAGGGTAGACGGAAGAGGTGGGAGAACTTGCATCAGCAACTTTATAGCTAGGGCGCCTGTATCAAGTCAAAATTGAAACAAAGTGTTCATTGCAGAAAGGGGTTACTGAAAGCCAAATCATCAGGGTTCCATTGTGTCCACCCTCTCTCTCTCTCTTTTTTTCTCTCTCTCAATCTATGCATGCATTGTGTGTGCCCGCACAGGTGTGTGTATTTGTGTGTGTGTGTGTGTGTGTGTGTGTGTGTGTGTGTGTGTGTGTGTGTGTGTGTGTGTGTGTGTGTGTGTTGGGTGGGATAATACAGAAATTTAAAGGCATAGTTGGATGGGAATATATAGAATGCAAAGATACGGGAAGTAATTTCTTTTGCTGAAGATAATCTTATTCACAGTTTGTTTCTGATAGGCCAAAGGCAATGTGTTCTGTTTTCATTGACTGTACGAGGTCTTTACTTTTTCAAAATTGCTCCTGGAGCTTACACTCCAGCACACATGAAGGCACCCCATCTCTTTTTGTCAGACCCACTTGGTAGCTTCTGAAGTAATAATGAATGCTACAGTGCTTCAACAGAAAGCTGTGCTTGTGGCTGTTGAACTCCTTGCACTAACTACACAGGTGTAAGAGATGATCACGCATAACCCCAGCTGCAGCTGTGGCTGGACACCCTGCCCTGTGTTGGTCCTTTTGCACTTCACAGGTGGGAGGCCATTCTGAAAGCAAAGCCATCCCACAGGCACTGGGCTGGAACACAATTGATTTCCTTTGTGGAACTAGCCACAGAGAAATCCTTCATGTATGCTCCCAGACTGGGTTTCAAGTGGTTGTAACATGCTGACACATAGCATGGAAGTGATACTGTTGGAACATTTTGGAATTTCAAAGCACCATCTGATGGGACAAAGTGCAGAGAAACCAGAGGTTAAATAAAGGGAGAGATTTTCTCAGAGTGAAAAGAAAAATGTATGTTTATTTTTTTTTACTTTACCTGTTTAATCTTTTATTTATTATTTGAAATTTATACATAATGTATTTTGATCATATATGTGCCCCATTTTCCTCATCCGACTCCCCTGTACCCCCCTCCCAACTTTATGTAGCATTCTTTTTTTACCTCCCACATAGTCCAGTTAGTGTTGCCTACATGAGGATTGTGGGGGAACCATGACCTCACCCCTAAAGAAAATGACTCCCCTTCCCTTAGCAGCTTATTGGACTTCTCTGTCCTATCCATGCTCAAGTTTTGTCTGGCTTAAATTTGTGCAAGTCTTGTGAAAGTAACCACAGCTACGATGAGCTCATGAATACAGTGTCTATATCATATGCAAAAGACAACATTTTCCAGCATTCTTTCCCATCCTCTGGGTCTAACATTCTTTCTGCCCCTTCTTCTGCTTCTTACCCAAGGTCCTTGATGTTCCCAGAGAGTTCTCTCTCTCTCTCTCTCTCTCTCTCTCTCTCTCTCTCTCTCTCTCTCTCTGTGTGTGTGTGTGTGTGTGTGTGTGTGTGTGTGTGTGTGTGTGTGTGATGTATGTGTCCTATTTCTGGCTGAACACTCAACGTATTTTCTGAAGTTTTACCAGTCATGGGTATGTGCATTAACCACTGCCCATTGCAGATAGAAGCTTCATAAATAAAGTTGCTAACAGCATGGATTCTTGGGTATAGAAATACTTAGAGAACAATTTGGCAAAATAACCATGTAGGAAAATAAAAATAGAAATGTGCACATGAACACACACACACACACACACACACACACACACACACACAGGACTTTTACCACTTTTACTGTACAAGGCATGATTTTTCACCTATGAAGCATGCCGAAAATCCAACCAGAAGGCCCTTAGCTACATCCATAATAGCCATGTATATGCAGTCTTTTGTCCCTTGGTTGCCTTCATAGTGGTTTCTAACCTTGAATAGTTTTTATGTGTTTCACTTAAGGAAATATGTGGAAGTGAGGAAACTTGAAAAGGCTCATGATATGTTGTGATGGCAATTCCTGGCATCAATTTGACTACATCTGAAATTACCTAAAAATCCAAGAACTAGGTACACCTGTTGGAGTGGTTCTTTTAAAAAATAACACTTTTTTTTCATTTGTTTTATATACTGACTGAACTTTCCCCTCCCTCCTTTCCTTCTGGTTCCCCCTCCCATTCCCACCCTGCTTCCCAACTACTCCCTTCCCTCCTCATCTGTCTCCATTCACAAAGGGGCAGGCCTCCCATGGGCTTGAACAAAGCAGGGCCCATCAAGCTGAAGCAGGACCAAGCTCCTCCCCTTGTGCAAAGGCTGGGCAAGGTAATCCAGCATGGGGAACAGGTTATCAAAAGCCAGCGAAGCTCCAGGGACAGGTCCTGACCACACTGCTAGGGGCCTTAAAAACAGACCAAGCTACACAACTGTCACACACATGCAGAGGGCCTAGGTCAGTCCCATGCAGGCTCCCTAACTGTTGGTCCAAATGCCGTGTGCTCCCATGAGTTCAGGTCAGCTGTCTCTGTGGGTCACCCCCATCAAGAACCCCCTGGCTCATACAATCCCTCCTCCCTTTCTTCAGCAAAACTCCAAATCTCAGCCCAGTGCTTGGCTGTGGATCTCTGCATCTGCTTCCATCAGGTGCCAGACGAGTATCTCTGATGACAATTAGGGTAGTCACCAATCTGATTATGGTAGACAACCAGTTCAGATACCCTCTCTATCTATTGCTAGGAGTCTTAGCTGGGGTTATCCTTGTCGATTTCTGGGGGTTTCCCTGGTGACAGGGTTCCCCATAACCACAAAATCCCTTATCAAGACATCTTTTTGTTACTGGGGGGCTCATAATTAAATCATTTGAAATAGGAAGAACCACCTTTAACCTAGATCTTTTGAGATGGGAAAATCCACCTTTCTGGGCTACACCTTCTGCTGGCAGCCTATATAAAGGACATGGAAGAAGAAATCTTTCTCTCTTTGCCCATTTGCCCTCCCTCCCTCTGGCTGTTAAGCCAATTCCTTTGTTGACATTGGAGTCTACTTCAGGACTTTGGCATATACTGAAGACCAGCTGAGACTGGACTAAAGAACTATTGACATGTTAGACTTTTCATAAATAGACAGCCATTGTTGAACGAGCTGGACCACAGCCTAACAAATCCCATCTATATCTATATCCATATCTATAGATATGCATATACATACATATTCACCCATTCTATCAACTCTGTTCTTATGTGGAACCCTGAGGAATACATGCGGGAAGGATGCATTAATGGATTGGGGGAGTAAAAACTGGAAAAAAACAAAAGTAGAGAGGGCTTTAATAGGTGCCGAGAGGTTTAAGGAAGAGAATGGGCAAATGAAAGAAACAAGTGGATAAATGAGCAAAATCAAAACAAAGTGCGAAAGCAAAAAAACACATAGAAACCTACTATCTTGTAATCAAATTAAAATAAAAATTGAATGTGATATGAAAGAATTGAGGAAACACTGGGGGTTAAAGGTTTAAGTGTGGATATAATTGGACAGAGAAGGGGTAAGAAGAGGTTACTAGGTAGGTTACCAAACCTAAGACTATATGAAAAAGGCTATGGAATCCCACTAGTTTATACAATTACAAAGTATAATTTCTAAATGAAGTTTTGCCTGGTAAGATGGCTCAGTGGATAAAGGTATTTGCCTTTCAGCTTTGCAAGCTGAACTCTGTACCAGTGACAATGGGCTGGAAGGAGGGAAGTGACTCACAAGTTGTCTTCTGACCTCCACACATAAAGCATCCAATGTGCATGAATGCATACACAAAAAGTGAATAAGTTAATGGATAAAATATGAAAACAGTAGAAGGTGTTTGAGTGGAGGTGTGCTGGATGGCTGGAAGTGCTGCATCAGAAGTCATGGGTTGTTCCTGGAAAATCCCAACGCCAGGCGTGTCATCCCTCCCTATGAGTTCTTGGTCACGGAGGCCCCAGCGGTCTCCAAAGCAACAGGCTATTGCCACTGCCCTTGGCTCTGTGCTATAACTAGATGAGAAGACCCTGGTGCTGAAGGCACCACACATGTCAATCACAAAATGTAGAGACCTAAATCTCAAATGGTAGGACAAATCTCTTCCCAGCAAAACAGTGCTGCAGTTGCGTGTTTTGTATCATACTCTACTGAAATTTTCGTTTTCATTGTCTCTGTATCCTAGACCTGTTGTGCTCATTATCAGCAGACTGACTGCCACCTGGACCACCTGGATAGTTTCCCAAAAGGATTGTGGAATCGGGAACAAAGGAACCTTAAATCAACCCCAGAGTCTGCCGGCTAAGTCATGTTGTCAATATTTGTGTCAGTAACACGACTTATCAAGTCCTTGTATTTGTATTTAGTCTTTGTATTTAGTACCTGGATCATTTACATTCAGACTACAGCTTTCCACTGTGATGGGAGCGTGTGACTCAGTGGAACTGAGAGTCACTAGAAGGGGGAAGTTAGTCAACTGCTTCAAATAGCAGCTTTGATTGTTACTTTTTCCTACTCAGTCAACTCATCTTGTATATGCCTCTCTCTCTCTCTCTCTCTCTCTCTCTCTCTGTGTGTGTGTGTGTGTGTGTGTGTGTGTGTGTGTGTGTGTGTGTGTGTGTGTTTGCACATGCACATGAGTGGGGTGTGTGAACAGATGAGCGGGGTGCATGCACATATGTGCACCTATGTGTGGAGGCCAGAGGTCACCACTGAGAGTCCTCCTCTATCACTCCACCTTATTGTTTTTGTAACAGGGTTTCTCTCTGAATCTGGAACTCATTGATTTGGGTGGACTGTCTGGTCATTGAGCTCAGGGGGGTCTGCCTGTCCCCGAAACACCAACCCTATGGTTATAGATAATTACTCTTTTATACAATTGTATACAATATTTTTTATACAGGGATGTTAAGGATCTAAATTCAGATATTCTGGCTTGCATGGCAAGCATTTTACCCAGTGAGCAACCACCCCAGCCCTGCTCAATTGCCTAGCTTTAGTTTTCTGAATTGCCAACAAAATAAGTTTAAAAAGCACACTAATGTCTGGGGGACACAATTGTACCTCTCTCCTGAGATGTGGCCATCATTCTGAAGCCTGAGAGACTAAACAGTTATGTTGAAGGTTATCTCTCCAGACTCTCTTGTTAGACACCCCCAATGTCAGGATGAAAAGCTGGAACAGTTGTTTGAGGTCATGAATTCAAAATACCCAACTGATTGGCTCAGTTCTTCACTACTTATACAATCAGAACTCACATGTAATCAGCATCTGTTGTCTCCATAAGGTATCAGGCTCTTTTTCGCCTCTCAAATGCCCCTTTCAAAAGATTATAAACATTACACACCTTAAGCCAACCCTCTTTGTAGATTTTCTCACAGAAACCTCTCCAGTCATTCTCTACACCCTACCGATGCCTTAGCAGCTGTGTGCCCCCAAAGATTTTCCTTCTAATCAAGGCTGAAATCCGTTTTGCGTTTTCACATAAGCAAACATGGGACTGTGTGGATGAGTAAGCACTATTTTCTCCAGTCATTCCTGATTGGATGATGCTTTGAAGGTTTCTATGGACTTCCTGAAGTAGCAACAGTTTAAGCTAAACAATGACACCTAATAAAACCATATATCAAACAAAGGCATATCAGGAGAAGGCACAAGATGCCATGTAGGTTGGCTCACTAAGAGGAGTGATATAGGAAAGGCTGAGTTTCCAGATTTCACAAGCTAGAGACATCACAAGGAAAAATAGGAGAAAACACAGAAAAAAAAAAAAACCTTCCCATTGCAGCCAGATTCCTTATCCTTTTTAATCATCCGTGTATGGAAAGCAGCCACTGTGGCACTCTCCTGCCTGGCATGTAATCTTCAATATACAAACGTGTAGTTTTAAATTTTCTTTTAACAAATCAATGAAATGCATAATCGTTCTATGTCTAATAGCATAATTCAACGAGTTAAAAGTCTAATAGCTGTGCTCCTGGGTAGCATAACCATAAGTGAGCTACTCAGTCTTTCCCGATGAGTGAAAAAAAAAAGAGTGGTTTTATACCAACCACTTCTACTTCCTATTATAATACAATTCTGCCCATCACCAGCAGCCTGAAATTATAAAGAGCAAAACATTTAATGAACATGCTCTCATTAAACGGTGCATATCCACTAACTCTGGGGGAGAGAAAGCCAAGACTCACAGTTTGAACGGTCCTAGAACAACCTTAACAGCAGCTTGTTAACAATCAGACTGAGTAGTATTACACTGTTTCAGCAATTTGGAAGCAATTTATTTTATTTATTCCCACCATTGCACTTTTTGGACCTATAATATATTCCATCCATCAGAAAGCTTTATCTCAGCTGGAAAACATGAATTCTTATTTTGGTTTCTAAAACTCCAATTCTTTATTCGATTCTAAGTGCCTTTAAAATTGAAATGCACCTGGTTAGCACTTATTCTTATAGGTAAAATACATAGTCATATTCATATTTCAGAAGAGTGTATATTTAAATTTACACCCAGAAAAATAAATAAATGATAAAAATAAAATGAAATTCACACCCTGTCAAGACTGTAATTGAAAATGAGAACTTCCCTCTATTCCTTTGCTTTCAACTTGAACATTGGGTTTCTTGTTTGCTGTCTAATATATATATATATTTCCACATCTGTCAGATGCAATGGCACTGCCCCAGGATGATTTATTTAACACTGGCATCATTCTACCAGAATAATCCACTTTGTAGTTCTCAGTTCTGACTAGTAAAGATGCTTGAGCTTGAAAGTCCCCTGAGGAGAAATTAAATAATAGCATAGTGGAAAGGTCATCAGATGATCTATTTAGGACTGAATATTTGATTCCTTTTATTTTAGATAGCATACCTATGACAATAGAAACCAATTTGGAAATAATTGAAGATTTTAACTCACGTTTACTGAGCAACTAGGTGCTGTAATGACATTGTAGATTAGACCAAATTGCAGCAACACCCCTTACATGCATCTATTTAACCATTACAGAAATAGAAGTTCCTGGTACATGTTCATGTGTAACCCAGTTACTGAGTAATAACTATTAGAGAGTGGTCTGTTCTGTCTGATTATTCTGTAATTGTTTTGCACAAAATTTGCACGGATACTCTTCAATAAAAATATAGCCTATGCTGAATAGTGGTGGCACACACCTTTAATCCCAGCACTTGGGAAGCAGAGGCAGGCAGATCTCTGACTTCCAGGCCAGCCTTGTCTACATGGTGAGTTTCAGGACAGCCAGGGCCACAAACCGTGTCTCAAAAAACCACACATACATACATACATACACACACACACACACACACACACACACACACACACACACAAAACTGTAGCCTGGAGAACCACTCTTCCCTGAGGATAAAGCCCATAATTGTTTATCCAAAACCAAATGCTCAGCCCTAAAAACGTGTAACGTGTGTGTGTGTGTGTGTGTGTGTGTGTGTGTGTGTGTGTGTGTGTGTGCTGTATTTAAAGAAAATGAGGTCATGGATTTGAGAGAAAACAAAGGGGGAATCGGGAAATCACTTTGTGTTCTGATAGAAACTGTCCAAACTATGCATTAATAAATATGCATTGTTTTTATTTCAACTGTATAGCTTCTTTCTATATTGGTATCACTAAGCTAACCTCCTATAGAACACATACATGCACTTGAAACACAGAAGCTGGATTTGGTGTTTATAGGTAGTAGTCAAATTTTCAGAGTGGCAAGCTATGGAGTAATGTTTATTGAACCACAACCACAACAAGTAGGTTAGTTGCTAGACAGATAGGTAGATACATACATACATATATATTTGTTCATAGAAAGAAAAATAGATTAATGATAAATGCACATATACATAGAGAGAGAAAGAGAGGGGGGAGAGAGAGAAAAATGTTAGATGATAGACAGACAGACAGACAGATATAGACAGACACAGTACAGTACCAAGGACAAGACAGACAAACTAGATTGGATTCAGATTTTGAAAGAGATACAATCTTACCAAACTGAGTATTTTCACTAAACTGACAAGTCAGTTTAATGAAAGAGTCACTTAACTCCCTGCCACCTACATTTGACCAAACCACTTGTTAAAGAACTTATGCAAAGTCTTATTTTCCTGATCTTTCCAAACCTTATTTTCTTTCCACTGTTTGACTTACCCTTCTTCTCCAAGCAGCCCCTTACTGGCTCAGTGTTTTCTCAATTGTGACTGGAGTTAAGGAACAACCATTTGTTGCCCAGGACACACATTTTCCTGGGATTGAGTGAGTTACAGTCATCAACTGAGCCAATGGATGCCCTGGGCAGAACCATTGGAAGGCCCCTGAGGAGCGGGTTGAACTCCTCAACATCCCAAGAAATCTTCCACAATGTAAAACTCCATGAGCTGCTAGTTTGGCATTCATTTCACCATTTCATAACCAACACGCAGCCTCTGAAATACACATTCAGCTACAATTTCTCTTGAGGCTAGCCAATAAACTGAAGTGGGTCAAACCAACCCACAATTCTTTAAGAAACAGCCACCCAATGGCAATAGACTGTTCATCTTACTCTTCAAGCTAAAACCTTGATTTTGAAATGTCTGATGAGAAGGGGAGTGCAATTGTGCGATATGTAATTGAGATGTACTCATTTGCGTTTTAATTGTTAATGCAGGTCTCTATAGGAAACAACACATCCACCAGAAGGTTGGGGGAGAACCCAACAGAACATGCTTACAAGACTCACTTGCTTTCTTTGGGCATGAGATACCCACTACCTTCCACAAGATGGCAGGCAGTTTTCATTTTACTATTGGTGATCAAGAGGAAATTGTTCCATTCTCAAATGACAACAACCCCAGGTAGCTAGGGTGACATTTGCTTTACATTATGATACACACTAATTAATCATTAGTGATCCCAGAAGTAAGTCTGCTAAAAATTCTTTGCAATGGCTTTTCCCAGCAGGGGCTTTCAATATTGATGCTATTACATGCACATATGTTCAGCCAGTATATGCTCTAGCCATGGCTTTAAGCTTTTAGGGTATTTTAATTAATATTGCCTCGATTAATATTTACATCTCATTCAGAAGGGGAAACAGCAACGCTAGTAAAATCAAAACAGGAAGGAAAAGCAATAAACAGGGCTTTACGGAGCTGAAGGCAGCTGCCGAGTTTTCAGCATGAGGCACATCTGTCTTCTGGCATCTGATAGCTTCAACTTTATCTCAGGCTTACCTTAAAGTTACTGAAACAATTATGTCTTTAAAACAAAACAAAAACCTTGGCTGGCATGCCTTCCATCCTATGAAATCAAAGTATATAACTTAAAAACAAACAAAAAACCAGGGTCTCATATATCCCAAGTTGGCCTTGAATTCCATAAGTACCGAAGACTAACTTTGTCCCCCCCCCCCTTTTTTTTCCGAGAGAGAGCGTTTCTCTGTTTAGCAGCACTGGCTGTCCTGGAACTCACTTTGTAGACCAGGCTGGCCTTGAGCTCATGGAAAACGGCTTGCCTCTACCCTTGCATGGTCAGTGCTTGGATGGCACACACACCAACATGCCCAGTCACATGCAATGTTGAAGAACCTCATGTGTAAGAGATTAGTACTTACTCAACCAACCGAGCTGCCTCTGTCCCCTCAACTGACAAGAAGCGCTCAGACTGTCTTCTAACATGAACTCAATTCCTTTTCGAAAAGCTTCCGAGTGCTAAGCAGCTGCTCCAGGCCTTGGCTACAATCCAAACTGTAGAAAACCAGCGCGGATGTTCTTCTCATCTACAAGGAGTATTGCACAAAAGGTTCACCAACCATCTGAGCAGCTACAGCCAGCCTCGTTTCCGCCACTACCTGAAGCTGGAGCAGAGCAGAAGTAATCTGTCCATGCCTTCTCTACTGGTGGTGGTGGAAACCATGAATTTTAGACTTACATCTTGTTTCCAATTGTAACCGGCTACTCCTCCACTCAGTTCAACTACACCCACCCCTGAATCCATGCTAATGCACCTCTTGAAGTTTTTCTTTTACTCTTTCACTGTGATTTAGCTTCCCTTTGATAATTACACCTCCCTCACCACCACTTTAGCAGTGGTTCTGGACTGTAATGTTCACGTGTGTCCCCTAGAGAGCTGACTAGAATTTAGATGACAGTCCAGTAGGACAGCAGTGGGACCTGAGAGTGTGCCCTTCTAATGGACTCCCAGGTGATCTTGGAGGGTGCCAGTCCACTGACCAGACTGAACTTTGCAAATCTCTTGGAATTCCTTTGTCTACACTCCATATTGCACTCATGTTGAAACAGAGGAGTCAGGAATTTGTCTAATCCCATATTGACAATTCTGGAGTTCTTTACACCAAGAACTCCTCCTCTTTTGAAGCCCTCCTCATCCAACTAACAAACTAAACTGTCTTTACAATCACCACTGGAGCTCCATCTCTGGCACTCCATTGCATTCCAGAAGGTTCTGGAACCCAGATTGCCATTTTCTTTCCACCATATCTTCTTAAAGTTTAACTTTCGTGTGACAAATGCATTTAAGGCACTAACCTTGATCTGTCTTATTTCAACAACCTTCATCTCATCCCAGTCAGCTTTACCAGTCTGCTCAGCAGTTTGCCCATCAACTTCTTAATCCCCTAACACCAATATTATACTAAAATCTTAATCCTTAAAACATGCCTGTCTTATTTCAGCCTCCAACACGAGCCTCTGACTGCACTCCCTTACTCTAATGAAACACATTATCCTACTCCATTGGACTTTCCATTCCTTGGTCACCCTCCATAGTCTTAAATGTTTGTAGCACTTTGATGTCTCCTCCATTTCTAGCAGTCTAGAGATGGAGATTGTATTGAATTGCTTTGACTCTGTAATCAAAAACAATCTGTTTTCTTTAACTCATATTTTTCTGACACTACTGTGCTAAATGCAATTGTAAAGCCCCATACTTATTATATCCCTAGCCCCCATCTAAAAAGATCATAGTGAGCTCTCAAACAACTCATGCTACTGAGGCACCCCTACTGTACAGCCATATAGTCCAGTTGAAGCGCTGCTTCCGATCTAACTGTTCCCTCTTCTGTCTCCTGCCCTGCCCCTGGATTTCTCAAACTGTAACAATTTCTTTAGTTTCCATCCCTTATACTTCAGTCTTTCAATTATCTTTGCTCGATCTCTCTCTCTCTCTCTCTCTCTCTCTTCTCTCTCTCTCTCTCTCTCTCTCTCTCTCTCTGTGTGTGTGTGTGTGTGTGTGTGTGTGTGTGTGTGTGTGTGTGTGTGTGTGTGTGTGTGTTGTTTTGCTTTGGAATTATCTTCCAAAGAGGTCATCTCAACAAATTTTGGCATTCCAACACATTCCCTCTTAGCTTTCTCTGTGTATTCTTTCTGTTAAGGTTTAGAGTGATGTGTATCAAGGTTTCAGTTATGATGCTTTACTTACCCATTGGACTTTTACTCTCACTTAGCAAACCTCTCACATTTCCCTCAGTAATGAAAATAGTCTCAAGAACCTTACTTCCTGCTCATTCATGGAATAGCCTCACCTGCCTTCAGTACTGAGTATTCTTCACAGACCTAAGAATGGAACCCAGGGACACATGGAATGGAACACATTAAACACATGCTAAGGCAAGCTCTCTACCACCACCACTGACCCTCACCTGCAGCCTTATAAACTTTAAAAAGTGATGCCTTCTTTGCTTTTTTTCATTGTCCATCCTCATTTGAATTCCCCATAAATTTTGTGCTATCACATAAATCAATGTCAAACTTACAGTGCTGTCTCTACCTTTACCATTTCAACAATGGCCTTTTAATTTTCAATTTCTGTGACCTCAACTCTGTCCTCATTGATTTTAATCTGGGAACACTGATACTATGCTCACTCTGTGATGAAATCATTTCCTGTTTATCACCCTGGCTCTCTTTCTCTGCTTTGTTTTTATCTCCTATGATGATTAATAATTTCATCAAACTTTTCATGTCAATGTCTCAGAGGGTGTACCCTTATACCTTTGCCTCATGCTTTATATTTTCTATTTTACCACCCATCCCCTGAAGACAACGGAGAAGGTTTGTAGATTCAAAATACCTTTATTCAGATAAATACTAGCCAAGCACAAGCCAGAGCATGCCAAGAGGCAGCAAGGCAGGGAGGCCAGAGAGAAGGGGCTCCCATGTGTCTGCAGCCTCTTAAGAACCTCACATGCATCATCCTGAACTCCCCTTGACCACGCCCTGCACACCTGTAGCCAGCCCTTAGGAGGCGTAGTTACAGTGTCTCCCTACAACCCCCCACCCCACTATCATAAATATTCTTTTTTTTGCTTTGTTTTGGGTTTTTTGTTGTTGTTGTTGCATTTGTTTTGTTTATTGAGACAGGGCTTCTCTGTGTATCAGCCCTGCCTGTCCTGGAACTCACTTTATAGACCAGGCTAACCTTAAACTCACAGAGATCCTCCTGTTTCTGCCTCTTAAGTACCAGGATTTAAAAAGGTGCATGCCACTACCACCTGGCAATAAACATTCTTATAAATGTAAAACACAATAATAATTTTTTGTTTTCATGTTTTAGTCAGGGGCTCACTATGTATTCTTGGCTGGCTTGGAGCTCACTCTGTAGACCAGGCTGGCTTTGACCTCATACAGATCCACCTGCCTCTGTCTACTGAGTACCAGGATTAAAGGCATGCACCACTATGCTCATTGTAAAATAATGCTTTTTAAGTAACACTGATTCTCTTGATTTCAATGTTTGCCATATAATACATGTACTAGCTTTTGATACAGCATTTTTATTTCATGCACTCATTGGTATCTATCTACCTTAACACTGCTGATTGCCAGGTCCTTGGAAACTGATTACTATGTCTCTTCGCTGATCTTTACAAAGCACTTGGAACACAGTAAATGCTCAATGCATTTTAAAATATGTTAACCATCACCTAGAAGCATGTGATGCCATATTCAGAAATCTCAGCCATTTTTTCTCTTGAATATTTGGCTATTTGCGGTTATAGAGCCAACACATCAAGCATAAAATGTCTCTAGCCAAAATCATTATCTCCCCCTGCACCATATCGTTCCCCCTGCAGTGGTTGAAATATCAGATCATAGCAGTGCAAGTCCACAAAGTTTGAAGTCATCTGGTTCATTTATCCTTTCTCACCCTGCAGAGCCAATCAGCCATTAACTCCTATGGATTCTAACATCTGCAATAGCTCGCAGGGCCATGATCTCTCTATTTTCCTCCTCCCAAATACAGACACAGGCCAGTTTCTGCTCTTGCCTACAGTCCTAAAAATACCTGCTAAAATTATTATCCTGCTGTCACTGCTTGCTCACACCATCTATCCCATACAATTGTGTGTGACTCATCTTCTGGGGGGAAAAAACAAATCTGATAAGATTAGCTCTCTCCTGGTAAGTCTACAAGGGCTGTTCATTTTCTCTAGGTTTAAGTGTGAATTCTTCAGTCTGGCTTTAAAGCTCCTCTGTCATCTGCCTTCAAAATGTCCTTTCAGCTTCATTGCCATTGTATTTGTCCCTGCCTCTATCTTGAGATACTTCTAATCTAAATGTTCACCTGACCCATAATAGAGAGGGGAATTATAGGAGAACACAGAGAAGAAAAATGGTGAGTTACTTAAAGAAAATATGACAAGCTTCACTAGACAAAGCAGGGTGCTTTAAAAGCAGCCTCAGCTGTGAAATAGAAATCTGTGAAAGACTGGAGACTAAATTTGGATAAAATCATTCACCTTCTCGGGGTTGAGGGCCTAGACGGGTTCATGAGGTAGCGTCTGCTAGGAGTGGGTTATGGGAGCATCATTTGTAACAGGTTTCCTAAGAGATTCATATGTACTCAATCCTGAAAACAACTAACTCTAAAAGTCATAGCTGCCCTGGGTTTTTGAAAGGAGTGAGAAACAGTGTCTGTGTCCTAGTGCACATGGGTAACAGGAAAGCCATTGGATTGGTCTTTCATTTCCCTGTGGGCTTGGGTAGCTACTTACTCCAATATGCATTGGCCGCCATAGGAGTTACTGTTTCCTAGACGCCATGTCTCATCAACATGCATCCTGAAGCGCCATGCCATCATGCTGAATTGTCTGCCATCACCCTGACCTATGAGTAGGGAAACAACTGAGAAAGTGACTCAGATGTTACCATGCAGTCAACCTTGCATAAAAGGTCAAGCCCTTAACACTGGCTTCTACTATGTATTCATTTAGGTATCTTGATTTGTGTGTGTCTTCCTCCTCTGAGCTATAAACTAAATGACAGTAAGCTTTGGGGCTGATGTATTGGTTCACTGCTGTATTATCTGGATCTCTAACAACATCTGTCATATAACAAAATGTACCCATATAAATAAATCTTCTTCCTTCATGTATCTCTCCATGTCTACCCCTTCTCTCTCATGCCCACATTCATTCTCTTGTACTCTTGCTTTATACCTCAACCCTTACATCTATATCTAAAAATATGGGATGAGTTGGGTGGGTTGGTAATAGAAAACAACCTGTGTCCATTTTCTGCTGCTTCATTTGTTTGAATGAATTTTCAAGTAAGGAAAACCCTCTCCATTAGCTGTCATCTAATAAGAATGGTAAAACAACTTTTTTCTCAACTAAGAACTTCTACTGTAGCAAGCTTTCTTGAAGCACGAGCCCCCAAATCATGACATGGAGACTCAGTTATGAATGCTCAGCCTTATCTTACACTTGTCGCAGTAGCTTTAATGACTGCAATTACCCTGTTTCTCTTCATCCATGTTTTGCTTTGGGGTTTTTTTTACCTTACTTTCCTTCTGTATGTCCTACTGTCTGTCTGTCTGACTAGTAGCTACCTGGCCCCAGGTGTTTCCCTCTCTTTCTCCAGCATTCTCACTTCTCATTCTCTTCTTGAGCCTAGATTCCTCTTCCTACTTATTCTCTCTTCCCCACGCTCCTGCCTGTACCTCTACACCTAGCAATTGACCAATAGGGTTCCTTAGGCAGGCCAAGAAACATCTTTACATCATTAAACAAATGCAGCATAAAAAAATGTAACACAACTTTGCATAGTTAAAGTAATATTCCACAACATCCTGCAAAGTAGAAGACACCCTCTTCTTTGCTATTGGGCTGGCTGCTAATACTAACCGAAGGGACAGTGTATCTCTACCTGAAGAAATAAATGTCTAGTGAATTCATAGCAGCAGCTGACATCTCAAACATGAACAAACAAGATGGAAGCAGCCACAAAAGTGTGTGGTCTAATTTAGTATGGAAAGAGCAGGATGCCATTTAACCAGAAGGAAAGATTTCAGGGATTCAGAAAAGCTGTGTGAACCAATAGAAGAATCCCAAGGCCTATCAGGGTGCTTAGTAAATAAGTGTATGTTGAATGGACATACAAACCTAGTTCTTATGGAAAGCTGAACCCTTTAACACAAATACTGCATGGCATAGAGAGTAACAGGACTCTTAAGGATTTCATTTCAAACTGTAGAAGAGCCAAAGGAAAGGAAACAACCTCCAAAGGACAGATTTATATTTTCATTTAAAACAAATTAAACACGCTCCTTTCCTCTCTGTTGGACCCCAAGAAAATGTCAGGTCTTTCAAGATCTAGCCAAGGCTGTATTTCAACGTTATTGGAATCAATGATCACTTTGGCTTCTCAGCTTCCCAGGAGATGTTCTTTTTGAGTTCCTAGCAGCAAGCAATTTACTCCAAGGGAAACACTGTGGTCAGTTTCCACCCGTCCGTTGAGGAGTTAGCTTGTGATCTTTGATTAACCTCCATTTGGGGATAGGTAGTGAACTCAGACACTAAATGGTGATAAAGGAAACTTCCTAATTCTCTATTTTTGAAGATTAATGGGGAAAGTTGAATGCTAGGACTACTGGATTTTCTGGTCCTTGTTTGACATATGAAGAGCCTGAGACTCAGAGACAAATATATCTTTTTCTTACCTCAAAGAACTGTTACATCAATTTTAGAGGAAATTCATGATGGATTACAATCTGCCTTGTTGAGTGACTTCCAACAATGTGTTTCCCTTTTTATAAACTTCCTAAATGGCAATGAAGAAAGCATAAAAAGTGGATATATGGTATCTCTGTGGAGTGGAAAGCCCATAACAATCCACAGAGTTAGAGGTAAGTCTATAGGCTACTGAGATGGCCTCTTCGCTCATTCATCACATGAGCTGACTGTACTGTCAACGTTGTACAAGGAGAAAATAAGATAGCACCTCTCCAACCAAGATTTTATGCACCCAATTCTAGTCATCTAAGGCTAAAGCAAAACTGCCCCCTCCCTTACTCTCCCGCCTCCTCTCTTTTCCTCACCCTTCTCACGTGTCTGTGTGTGTCTGTGTGTCTCTTCCCATCTCAGTCAATTTGCTCTAACTTTCCAACTTTCCCCCAGCCCACATAGCTTTCTATTTGTAAAAATATGATACTTCCATTGAAACTAATAACTAATTGTATGCGTTTCCAAGAGGATATTTCAAATTTTAGTTAGACTTGAGCTATCTCTTCTTCTCCAGAATCTTACAGCATTTCACAGCCTATGTGTTATGGGAAAGTTGTTCAATAGATATGATTTCCTCTTTGAGGCTGTGAGCACCTGAAATTCAGGGGCGTGATAATGTCTCTGTATAACTCCAGCATCCACTACAGTGTATGTTAAAGTGTTTTGTTAAACCAAGGGCCAATCAAATCACATTAGACTGATTAATCAAAAACTAAAATCCATCCTTTTTAGACCACAACTCCTGAATTTCAGGCCCCAAACTGGGCACTCTAGAGTTGGGAAGGCTAAATTATCATGGAAAAAAATGTTTGTGTGGTCAGATCAAGAAGTGTTCCAATCTAGAACTGTAGCTTCCAGGATAGGTAATCCCAAGCAAATCATTTCCCTGTGTGAGTCATAGTTTTGCTTGTCTATAAAATGTGTGTATGATGTCTAGTTTGAATTGTCAACTTGACACAACCTAGAGTCACCTGGGGAAAGTCTCAATTAAGGATTGTCTAGATTAGGTTGTCTTTTGGGCATGGCTGTGGGGATTTATTTTGATTGGTAGAAACACCTATGTACTTTGGGTAGCATCATTCACTGAGCAGGGGATACTTGCTTATATAAAAGTGGAAAACGCAAGGTGAGTAATAGCATGAATTCATCAGTGATTGCTCTCTGCTCTTGACTTTGGATATGATATGCCCAGTTGTTTAAAGTTCCAGCCACCTTGACTTTTGCCACAATGATGGACTTTAAGCCAGAATTATGATCAAATAAACCCTTTGTCCCTTAAGGTGCTTTTGTTGGGGTGTTTTATCATACCAACAGGAAAAGAAATGAAAACAAGTTATAATTACTGTCGTGAAATTTTTGAAAGGAATAAAGACAAACATGCATGCATATGTGTGTGCCATGAAGCAAACTTTAGATTCTTGTCTTCTTTAATAGTAGGCAAAGGCCCACTGTAGGAGAAGCAATTGTTATCCCACACTATCAAGGTAGCCAGCCTACAAGTAAGCAAAAGACTTGTATTAGTTGGCCTCTAATTCTTCCTAGACCTATGCTAAACTGGACAGGGGAAATGAAAGATGAGAAGCAGCAACTTCTGTCCTCAAGTATAGAAGAATCTATTGGCAGGGGATAGAAAAATATCAGAGACCAGGTGTGGTAGCCCACAGCTTTAATCCTGGCACTCAGAAGGCAGAGGCAAGCAGATCTCTGTGAGTTTAAGGCCATCCTGGTCTACATATTGTGTTCTAGGACAATCACAGCTACATAATAGAGACAACCTGTATGGAGAAGAAGAAGAGAAAGAAAAACTAAAAACATCAAAAGCATGTGTAAAGAATCTCAGAGGCCATGTGCTGGTGGCCAGAAGTATTCAGAAGAGGAGCATATTTAAATGGGATGGCATATTTCGAGAGAGCTTAAAAATCATCTGAAAATTTCTTTGGGACATAGTAAATGCCAGAAGACAAAGTAGCCTTAGCAGTAGGAAGCAATGACACATGTTCAAAGACAGAACTGGACCTTATTCAGACAGCTGCTAAATCTGGATTCCTCTGAATAAGTAATAGGGAAGAGACTCAAGGGGGAGCAGATGTTGGATCTTGGAAGGGCCAGATACTCAATGTAAAGCAAAATTGTTAGTTACTGTCAAAGAGCAGCCCATTGGGTCTCCCAACTGGAAAACTGATTTCTAATCTAGGGAGTGTTTTTTTTTCCTGAGGCCACTCGTCAAATCCTCATAAAATAGCCACTCTGCAGTGGCCAGGACCACTGAGCTGCAGGACTGAAGCAAAGACGTTCATTACTTCCACCACCTTCCAAGTTTCTGGACTCTCTAGACCATTTCTGTCTCACAGCTGCCCCCCCCCGCCATGGCAGCTGCCCCCCCTCCCGCCATGGCAGCTGCCCCCTCCGCATGGCAGCTGCCCCCTCCCGCATGGCAGCTGCCCCCCCCATGGCAGCTGCCCATGGTGCAAGGTGGAGACTGACTCCCCTTCATAGACAACAGAGTTGCCCCCTAGACAACCTCACAAATGCGAACATAACCAAATGCCCCTCTTTCATCCTTCACCCACAGCCAGGCTTCTTGTCCCAACTTGGGCCCACAGAACGAGAGCCTTCTATCATCACTCTTGGTTCCAAGCTGCCTGCACCCTCATTCGCCTGGTGTGGGGGAGGACATCCTGCTGATGGGCCTCCAGATGGCTTTGTTGCACTCGAATAATAAGGAAGATAGGGCTCTAAACCAATGAGGTCATGGATTGAAGAAGAGAGGTGCAAACCCCTCATCCCGATCACCACCACCACCACCACCACCACCACCACCACCTGCTGAGTGGCAAAGTTTTCTTTGGCAGGCAAAAGGAATGGAGAATGAGGAAAGGCCAGGTGGTCGGGTGGTATGCTTTTGGAGAGTGGCTGGGAAGAAGACAGTATTGTGAGCCTCTGACTCTGCCGGCCAGTGACAGGGTATGAAGACCACTTACCAGGTGAGCTTAAGTGCCAATCAGCTCACTCCAGTGTCTGCTGCCTGTCTTCCCCTAAATGTGTACACAGGCACATGTCTCTGGGCTGTTCATTTTCTGTTAGAAAGGGGGATCAGTATGTCAGCTCATTTGCATTTTTTGGTTCCAAACAAAACCATGTTAAAGTGCTTTGAAGAGTCCAGCTAACTAGGAAGGCTATTTGCGATGGGGGGCGGTGGTGGTGGTGGGGTCCTTGCACTGAAAAGGAATCAATGTAGTAATTCTATTTTCACGCCAAGTACAATGCTTGCATTAAGGATGAAAAAAAACAACAAAACAAAACAAAACAAAAAATCCTTTCCCATTCATTCTGCCCAGCAAGCCTGAATGGGATGGTTAAGAACTTAGCATCTTTTTCAGCAGCCTTTAGCTATATTAGCTGGTGTTTTTCTTCATTTTTACCAACTTGTTTTGAGACTTGTGAATGCAGTGGGATGAAAGGAAAGGAAGGAGGGAGCAGCAGCTTCAGCAGTGAGCTGGTGTCTGTCCCTCCAGAAGTGTGGATGCAGCCCCTTGTCTCACTTGGGAACCAGATGGTGTTTTATGCTTAACATAATCAGCACCGCCTCTCTATCTGTGCCCCTAACCTCCTCCACCTGTGTGAAACCTAATCAGTGCCTAATGAACATGCTTGGAGCTGTCTGGATGAAATTAGTCCCAGTAGGAGCTGGCCTTCAGGTACACAGCAGTCTCTTAAAGCCATGGAGCTGCAAAAGACAAGAAATCTTTACATCAGAGATAATAAAATAAATGTCTCCCTCTGATAAATACAAGCCTGCTCTGAGAAGTAGGCAGCATTCAAGATATTACTTTGTATAATAAATGCAGACCCCTCTCCTTGCTACAACAATGTGCAAATGTTTTTATTTTGAATTTCATCTAAATACATGAGACATCAAGTGCCTGGTTGATTGTTCCCTTGTTGGGTATGGGCTGCCTTCCTTAGGTCACACTCTTCTTTGTACCAATGTACACATGCTTATGACCACAACATTTAGGCTGTGCATGCCAAAGGGCTGCTTACTCCCCTACCCTTTGATAAAGCGATGGTATGGTCCTAAGCAAATGAAGAGATGAATTGGTTCATAATGGCAGCCTATACTTAGATATATACAACATATACACACACACCTGCAACATTAGATAATTGACACTGGAACATTAAAAAATTATATGAAAAACTGCAGCAAGCTAGAGGCTTCTGGATAATGTGCCAATCACTATGAAGGAACTCACCTTTTTCTGGTCAAATGCTGTTCATTTTGATGACATAACAAGGTCAATGGGTCATAGTAGTTCCATTACCTTACCTTGAGTTGAACTTTCCTGATGACATATGAAATTATCAATCATCATGGATTAAATAGGCTGCTTCTCCCCTCACCCTACCCCATGCCATGTTTTTAACATTTGTAAGCAATGGGAACCCACAGATTCTCTTCCTATACTCTTCATCTCCCTGTGAATGTCACTAAGGGGTCACATTAGTGCCCTATCACTTCTTCCATATGGTATCCACAGGAGCCTTATTTGTGATCCAGTTGTATGGAGTTACAGGCAATATTAATCCCAGATTTGCTTAGCTCAAGATCCTAGTGTTATTCCCTGTCCTAGCCTGGACTTCCATCAATCTCAAAAAGAGAGCTTAGCCCCAAACCTTGCCAGCCATCTGTTTGGGTGAATAAAGTTTTATTAGAATATGTCCTTGTCCATCTATTTATGGAGCCCAAAGCTTTCTCACTGCAAAAGTGGAGCTGAATGGTTGTGAGCAAAATATAATGATAGACAAAGCTTGGAAATACTTAGATTTGGGGTCCTTTCTATGAAATCTTCTTAATCTCTATGTTGCAAGATACTAGCTGTGCCATATGATTCTTTCCTTAGTGTTCATGTTTCTCATGTATGGAGAGAAGATGTGTGATACTTTTCCTCAAAGACCCATCATAAGGGTCACCGCCAACACTCCTATAATAAAAGGCAGGTAGACAGGAAGAAAACAATGTATTTATCTAACCAAGGTTTCACATGACACAGGAGTTTTCAGAAACAAGGTCAACAGGAAAACTGTCTGCTTTTATGCCTAAACAACAAACCTAAGTTGGTGACATATGGGCAGCTATACAGATATATGAGAAGAAAAAGAGCAGAATCTAATGACAATGGCTTGATGAGGGAGCCAGCAAAGCCTATCTGCTCACTTAGCCTCCCTGCTTAGCACATATTCCACCAAGGAACTGTGTGAGACTCTTATGGAACAAAGATCTAAGACTGAAAACTAGATATACTAAAGAATTTATGTTTTGGAAGGGTATTGGTGAAATGGTTTCCCACACTGTAATCCACATTGACTATAACCTTGAACTCCCAGCTATCCTGCTGCCTCAGCACCCAAGTGCCGGAATTACAAGTGTGAGAAATCATACCTAACTTATAGAATTTCTTTATGGCTCCTGCCATAAAAAGGTAGGTAAAGATTAAATTTCCAGACTTTATGGCTATCTTTTGGGGAGAAATGTTACAATTTGTATGGTTTGCTTCAGGGAAGAGAAATGCTAGTATCTACGAGTAACTTCAAGAAAGAAATGAGCATATAGTACAGGAGGGCATGAGGTCAGTGAGATCTTCTGAGGGAGTACCAATGTCTTTCAGTTGAAAGGATTCAACATATCAAATTGTTATACTTTAAGGGATCATTTCCTGAGCCCCACCATCTGCCTCTAACTAGCCTGCCTCAGCACCTATTTGTTACTGGAATTGTTGGATCAGAGTTTGGGTTCTAGCAGCACTAACAAGCCAAGCACAGCTGTCCATCACCAATAAGCCAATTAAAGAGACAAATAATAGTGAAGAGCAGAGAAAGGAGGCTCATTCAATGTGACCACATTGAGAAAAGGAACAAAGAAAGAGGTCTAGTGACCACCACCCCCCAAATCCATCACTGGGGTACTGACATGAGATTTAGGTTTAAAAAGAAAGCAAATCTAGGCATGGTGGCACACACCTTTGATCCCTCCACTTGGGAGGCAGATGCAGGTGGAGCTCTGTGAGTTCCAGGCCATCCGGGGCTACAGAGTGAGACCTTGTCTAATAACTAAATAGAAGATGAGAGGTATGGATAACTAGCCCATCCTAGTCAAAGTGTTGTCATGCATACAACTGACCCATAAATGTCTTGACACCATTCTCTCCTGTGAATTGTCAGGGTTGTGTGAAATCTCTTTCAGGACACAAGGTCCTGCCCTGCCTAGCTCCAGGGCCTCTACCCTTTCTCTTCTTCTATCACAAGATTCCTGGGGAAATTCCAATTTCTCAACGTCTATTGTCTCAATCAGATACCGAAAGCAAGGGGCACAAGTGTCCCCCCTTAAAGCATCTTCCCTCCTGCCAGGACAGTTACAAGTCTACAATCAATTCACAAAAGGTAGGCATTTCAGAACAACACAACGACCTTCTGTATCTCCTTATCCAAGAATCCTGGGGGGGGGGGGGCTGAAGCCTGGCTATTGTGCCCTTTATCAGCCTGTCCTTGTCTGGGGAAAATTGGAATAGGAGAATCAAAATTCTCCCACAGATTTAAGAACACCCCCCCAAAAAAATCCTGAATAACTTCCTGGCAAAAATGTAAGAGAAGAAAATGCTTCAGAGTTCAGAAAATAAATAACAATGGTAGCAGTCCCCTGAGAGAAGCCAATTCTAAAACCCAGCATTTTGTCTCAGGACCTGAATCATCTTCAGCAGTCTCAGTGCTCCTTTCTTGCCATAGGCTTAGCTGGGGCTTTAAGAGGATTCTTTAAAATTCTCTCCAATTTCTTTGTGTCTGTTTCTCACCTGCAGAAAAATCTAGGTCCGTAAAATAGAGAAAAGTTAAACAATTCCAGCTGGGTCCCAGCTCTTTGGACTTTTTACAAACTACCCTGAGCAGAGGCAGAATGTGGAGGTAGCCGGCAAGGAAAGAATACCGGAAGGGTGCTTGCCACTGGAAGAGTTCACTCTCAAGGCAGCAGCCTCGGCTTTCACATTAGGACTCTAGCCCAAAGTGGATTTGCTCCAAAACCTGTTAACCACTTAACCAAGAGAACAAGAGGCAAAGAGGGAAGCATTTCAAAAGAAGACTGCTATGAAGTTCAGGACAGATATGAAGAGGACCTTTGGGGGGGGTGAGAAGATTGATAAAATGGGTCACAATCAACATATTATAAATACTTTCAGGCCATTGTGAACTGGCATCAATAAGAGTCGCCTAACTGCTATAACTAGACACATTTGAAGTAAATAATGGTTCAAATCACATATTGTATCTGTTGTACACAAAGCAATACTGAACACCACAAGAACTGGTCAGATAGCCATCCTCCACTCAGAGTACTGGGGGTACCAGGCTCACAGAAAGCACTGCCATCTTGAACATGTCATTTCCCAGATGACCTTTGAGCCATTTTCATTCTATTTAGCGGAATATCCTAGACCAACAAACTTTCAAACAAAGAATTCTGTGTATCAGCTATTTTCTTTGCAGACATGATTCTTTTTTTACTTTTTTTTATTAATGGGATTATTGTTATGATATATTGTGGAGAACCTTGACAGATTCCATGGCAGGCGAGGGTGACCGAGGAGGACATGCCAGGCAGACAGAGCTTAAGTGAGAATTTTTATTAGGAATGGGAGGGAATGGGGAAGGAAAGAGAAAAGAGGTAAAGAGACACAGAAAGGGGAGAACAGAAGAGAAGAGGGAGACAGGAAAAGTCCTCTCTGCCCCAGGGGATCCATGAAAGAGGGGGAGCAGAAAGAAAGTAGAAAAGAGAAGAGCAGAAAGAGAGCATAAGAGGTCTTTCTTTTAAAGGGTTCCTTTACACCTGGGCTGACCAGGGTACTGCCTGAATGCATTCTGCCAGATGACAGGGGCAGTCCAGCATAATGCCTGAATCCTTACAGTTATTACACTGAATTTGTTCATTAATCTGTGTCCTTACTACAGAGCATGTTCTTTGAAAATAATCATTCATGAATGAATGAAGTATATATGCATATCTCTTTATTATCGCTGAAAAGTACAAAATACTTGTGACCTCATTCCTTCCCAATCTAAAAAGATTAGTCCTTTTAGGACCAATAGACATGTTGTGCAAACTAGAAACAAGGGCTATTAGATGGCTCAGTCAATAAAGTGGTTGCTTGCCGTGCAAGCATGAGGACCTGAATTTGGAGCCTCACAACCCACATTAAAAAGGCCAGGCATAGTGGTGATTGTCTATAATCCCAGCGCTAGAGGAGGTTCAGAAAGCCAGGTTGCTGTGATTCATTGGCCAGCCAGGCTGTCCAGGCAGGCTCCAAGTACAATACAGTGAAGAGCCATCAAAGAAGACATCCAATGTCAACCTCAACCAATATACAATACATGTGCATGCATCCACATGTACATACCTCTATACAAATAAGTACATACACTAGGCACAAAAAAATAAAATGAAATAAAAAGTAGTTCACAAGCACAAATCAGCACACGCTCATTCTGAATAAATTGGAAAGGGGACTGACTTCCCACCAGTGGTCTTTCTCATCTTCCTCACAATTCAGATTCACAAAAGAAAGGTTTGGACCAATAGAAATACAGATGCTGTCCAGCAAGCAGTCCTGTGGAAAGCAGAGAGCAAAGACTCTCCTGGATTTGGTTAGTGCACCAGAAATAATTGAATAGTTTAAACCATGCCTGCCTTGTGCCTTGGCCAGGCTTTATATTATAACAATGGAAATGCACAAATGTGTCTAGGGAGTCATTTATGCACTGGAGTGCCATATAAGAAACCCAATTGCATATAATGAAGTGTATAATGCACATAAACTTTTAATGAAGAGTAAAAGTATTGCCAGGCCTCTCCAGGAGCAGCCCTTGGCCCCTCCTTTCCCCTGAGACTGAAGGAAAGGGTTAAGCCAGCTGTTCTACAGCTGCAGATGGACCAATGGTAGGAAGTGAGAGAACAAGGCACAGGGCTAAACTGCAATGGATGGCTCAGACGTGTCTTGAGGTGCCTGATCAGCCTCAGGGGGAAGAAAGCAGGTCACTATTGCAGCCTTCTGGGTGAGCTAGGTATGTCTCACTATGTGCGTGGTACTATACTGAAGTGTTTGAGTTACTGAAGCAGACAGATCAATAATTGGATCCTGACCCTCCTACATATTGCCTATGTAAGCTTAGACAAGTCACTCCACAACCCTGAAATATAGTCTGGACATGGTAACAAAAAGAGTTCTTACTTTTCAAGGTAGTTCATGAGAATTCCGTGAAATGATGCAAATGAAGGTGCCCGGGCTGTACCAAGAGCTCAAGAAATGATAGCTGATGTCATTTTCTCTATTAAAATCCACCCCCTCCTAGGGGACAGACTAATCCACATACCACTGCTGCTGCTGCTGCTTCAGAGTCAGGATATGTTTGGTTGTCAAGGAAACTGTTCAACACAGAAAATGCTCCAATAAAATGCCCTTCCATTATTATTAGCTGAGGGTTAAACCCCAAATCCTATGAGCGTAGCTTTATAGGACATGGGAACCTGAGAAGCACCCCTGCCTCTTTAGCTTTGAGCACAGAGAAAAGGTATACCCAAGAACCCTTTTTAATATTTATTATGTTAGATTTAGAATTTAACAAGCTGCCCCCAAATGCAATGTTTGAAAAAAAGCTATTCATTTCACAGTTCTGCGGGTCAGTGATATGGCCTGGGTTCTGCTGCGTGGTTCCTTTGCTGGTCTAGGCTGAACTGGTACTCGTATCTGTAGTTTACTCAGTGGTCTCACATCTCTGAGACTTGGCTGGGTGACAATGAGCTTAACAGAGGCAAGTGGTTCATGTGTCTCTAATCATCTACCACACTAATCTGAGATTTTAAGACCAACAAGAAGGCAAATCCCCATGCACACATGTGTTTCAAGCTATTGCTGTGCCATGTTTGTTAATGCCCTATTGGACAAAGGAAGTCATAGTGCCAAGCCAGATTTAAAGTTTGAGGATATCAATTTACATTTTGCTGGTCGGGATTTGGTCTGGCCTACATTTGCCATTACATGTATTCTATGCAGTTTTAAGGGCTTGACTGCATAAGGGAAATAATTTATTGTCATTGTTATATTTTACTTCACTGGCCTTCCCTGCTCTGTCTCCTTATCCTTATCACCTTCACTCATTCTTCTCCACACCGACAGCATGTATATTCTCATTTGTGGTGTTGTGCACAGTGTTCCCTCTGCTTGAAACACTCTAACCTCAGATATTCACATGCCAGTAACTCCAAGGCCAAAGCCAAGGAGAGAAGATTGGGGAGATCTTGCACAGCTGGTTAGTTACACCTGGCGGAGTCTTGAATTGTGCATTCCCAGAGATGGTTCTCTTCTTTGCTGTACCTTAGTGGCTTCTAAAATAGGTCAGCCACTTCATGGATAAAGTTACCTCTCTGGCCCACTTCTCATTTTTAGCAACTTTATTACAATATACTTTAGACACAATACAACCCACTCTTTTAAAATGTATAGCTCAGTGCCTTTAGCCTATTCACAGATATGAACAACTAATAAACATTTGTAAAATATCTTTGAATCCTTGCACTATTCCCCCTGCCCAAGAGTCTATTATAAGCAGCCACTAAACTACCATATAATTCTATATTTTTTTCAGTTCTGAGGCTTCCTATTAATGGGATCATAATGTGGTCCTTTTGTACTTCCTTCTATTAGTGTAGTGTTTTAAAGTTTTATATGTGTTGTGGTGTGTATGGATATAATGACATAATAACTTTTAATGGCTCAGCAATCCTCCATTGTATGGCTAAACAACATTTTGTTTAGCAATGAAACACATGAGGCATTTTGCTTACCCTATATTTTTATTATAAATAAAATGTGCTTCCTAATGTGCAAGTTTTTGCAGAACATTCTTTCAGATCTCATAGGTAAGATACAGTAAGCATAACTGTGAGCTTATAGTGTTAGCACTCTGCTAAGTACTTGAAGGAAGGGCTGAAGTTTTCCTCAGGACTTGTACCATATTATATGCCCACCAGCAATGTACATGGGGTATAAAGTTTCCACAGGCTTACCAGTACTATTTTCTTCCTTTAAATATAATGTGGTATTTTATAATGGCTTTAAGTAACAATGGCAATCATCTTTCTTGGAGAAATGCTTACTTATTACATTTACCTGTGTTTAATGGGTTGTTATTTTATTATTGTGCTATGAATGATCTTTCTACATCCTATGAACACCTTTTTCAAAAAATATTTACTCTTGTTTTATGTGTATGATTGTTTTGCCTATTTATATGTAAGCGCACCACATGTATGCAGCACCCTTGAAGACCAGAAGTAAGCATGGGATCCCTTGGAGCCAGGGTTACAGGTGACTATGAACCAAAGCCGAGTCGTCTGCAAGACCAGCAAATACTCTTATGCAGTGGGTCATCTCTTCAGCCCCTATATACACATCCTTTATTAAACATATGATCTGCAAATGTTGTCATCCTTTAAGTTCCAGTTGAAGCACAAAAGTTTTAAATTTGATAAAGTCAGATATATCTGCTTTCTTTTAGTGCTCATACTTTTTCTGGCATAGCCAAGAGTCAGTTGCCAAATCCAACATCATCAGGGTGCATCATTGTCTTCTTCTAAGGGTAATAAACTGTAGTTTTCACTCTTACATTTCAGCCAATGGCCTTCCCTTCCCTTCCCTTCCCTTCCCTTCCCTTCCCTTCCCTTCCCTTCCCTTCCCTTCCCTTCCCTTCCCTTCCCTCCCCTTCCCTTCCCTTCCCTCCCTTCCTTTCCCTTCCCTTCCCTTCCCTTTTTAAATATTGAGATGATGTTTCACTAAATTGTCCAGACTGAACTGAATCCTGGACTCAAGTGGCCCTTCTTCCTCAGCTCCCAGGTAGCTAAGGCTACATAGATAAACCAATATACCCCATTTGGGGTTAGACTTTATATATAACATGAAGCAAGGGTTCAATTCCATCCTGTTGTATGGTGCTATCCAGTTTTTTTCAATATCATTCACTAAATACACTGATATTTTTCTATTAAATGGGCTTGGTATCTGTAGTGGTTTGAATTAGAATGGCCCCCATAGGCTCATATATTTCAGTGCTTGGGCCCCAATTAGTAGGGCATTATTGGATAATGTGTATCACCCTCTTAGGGTTTCAAAAGCCATTGCCATTTGCAGTTAACACCCCTTCTCTGCCTCAGGGCTGTTGTACAAACATGCAAGCTTTCAGCTACTGCTCCAGCACCATGTCTGTCTGCCTGCTGTTATGCTCCCTGCCATGATGGTCATGAACTCACCCTCTGAAACTCTAAGTCCAATAAATTCTGTCTTCTATAAGTTTCTTTGGTCATGTTGTCCTAGCACAGCAATAGTAAAGAAACTAAGACAGTACCCTTGTCAAGTTAGACCAGAGAAGTATGGGTTTACTTCTGGAAACTCAGTTCCATTCCAGTGGCTAGCTAGCTCCATCCTTCTGGTTAGCTCCTTTTGAATTCATGCCTCAGCCCTAGGGCCCATAGTATCACCTCCTGGGCCACTTTGCCTTCTGTTTCAAGTTGTCACTTGAACTTTTTCTAAGATTTCTCTAAGCTGGGGATGGCCATATACCTCATTTGATAGAGCATTTGCCTATAGCACACACAAAGCCCAGGTTTCAGTCACAAGCACGAAATAAACTGGGCATAGTGGTACACAACTGTAATCTAAGAACTCTGTATGTTAAGGCAGGAGGGTCACAAATATAAGGTCATCCTTGTCTACGTAATGAGTTGGAAGCCACCTTAGACTACATGAGATCCTGTATGAAAAAATAAAATGCTCCAAGCTAACTGTAACCTGAAGATCCACATAGGATCTTCAATCCCTCCATCATTGAGCAAAACACAAAATCACCCTTTCTCTCTATTCTGCTCTGACTTTTGCTATCATTCATTCTGTCTTCCATAGACATAGACTCGTGGTTTCTCAGGCAACTATCATGTTGCTCTTTTCAGTGTCTCCTACACTCCAAGAAGTATAATCAGGCCCTCAAAATGGTCTTTTCTAAGTCATTCGTTTGACATAAGGTGTTAGGATAACAGTCTCCTAAAAGGGTCAAACCAGATAAAGATGTGGCAACCATAACACTCCAATAACATGGCCCAGGAATTCATTCTCCCTCCACATGCCCTTCCCTCTCCCTCCTCCTTCTCTTGCTCCTGCTCTCCATGGCTCCACTGTATGCAGCTGTGTGTATGCGAGGGAGAGAGAGAGAGACTTCAACATTTTCAATATCCTAAAGATACTGAAATTGGGATAGCAGAGTCTCATTTTAGCAACCCTTCAGGAACAAATGAATGGATAGTTGGATAGATGAATGGTAGCTTCCTTCTCCCCATCAGTGTCACTTTTTCAATTTAATTAGTTGGCCATCACCATGTAGCCAAAATTAATTAATATTGATCAACAGTTGCTGTGGTGAGCTGAAGAATCAAATACCATAATGAAAATACTAAAAATTCATTAGCATAACCTCTTAACATAAGTAAATGATTTTAGGGATTTGAATGGAATTCTGATTTCATGATGATGAACATATTTCTGTCTCATCTATGTCATGTCCCCTCCCTACACAGTTCAGGGAATATTGCAGAAGATGGGTCTGGGAAAGATCAAATTCTGTTTTGAAAATGGCTTCAGAAATTTGCACTGTTCTTTTGTCTTTTATTTTCCAGTATTCATTACCATCCACAGACATTTTGTTTGATTTTATATATTCAAATACTATGGTTTAGATAACCCACCTCTAGAATGACAGTTTATGTGGATGACAGCTGAGAAACAGTATCTTCTGGATATATCAGGGCCATTGTACTCATAAACTCACAGTGGCTATGATTACTGCACAAGACTTACCCCCAAATCAAGCCAAGCCACATTCCAGCATAGAACAAGAGGAGTTCATGAAGCCCTGCTCCTTCCTAGCTGAGGAGCTGTTGGAGAGTGAAGGCTATTGGGATAGAGAGTGTCAGTTTTCTTATAAAAGTGGCCCCTGTTAGGATGTCCATGCTCCAATGGATTGTGTTACATACACCCATAAGGTAGCACTGATTGGACTCAGTGGGCTACAGAAAGATAATATGACGTTGGGAGGGCTGTGGTGGTGAGATTCTTACAGGAGTTGAAGAGAGAATTGGAAAGTTGATATGACCAAAACACATTGTAGGGCCAGTAAGAGGGCTCAGTTGGTAAACATGACTGATGCCAGGCCCAATAATCTGAGTTCAATCCCGGGGACCAACATGATAAAAGTAAAGAACCAATCCCTGTATTTTGGCCTCACCACATGCATGACAAGCATGCGGACAAATGTACAAATAAATAAAATAGAATAAAAATTATAATCTCAAAATAAAAGAAATGAATTTTTTTAAATCATGTTTTCTTGAAAAAAAAGGAAAAAGAATCCCTTACAACCATAAAGATATTTTGAGACAATTTGGGTAGTTTGACTATTGTCTGGGCTTAAATAAACTGAAAATATTATATTTAGCTTAAAATCATAAAGCATTCTATACATTTATGAAATTACTAAATAATGAATTACAAATATACTTGTCTCCTCTTTTAAAATGTTCATACAAACCCAACAAGGAAAACAAAAGTGACAGAACTCCATGTTCAATGAAACTACTATGGCGTCTGGTCTCCAAAGGAGATCCTAACAGTTACTTCTGTCAACGTGTTTATGTTTCTTCTCATAGCAACTGTTATTTTCCTTCCCAAGAAGCTCCACAATGGGGCTGGAGAGATGGCTCAAAGATTAAGAGCACTGGCTGCTCTTCCAGAGGTCCTGAGTTCAATTCCCAGCAACCACATGGTGGCTCACAACCATCTGTTATGAGATCTGGTGCCCTCTTCTGGTGTGCAGATATACATGGAAGCAGAATGTTGCACACATAATAAATAAATAAAATCTTTTTTTAAAAAAAAAAAAAAGAAGCTTCACAATGAAGGTACAAAGCAAGAACGCAGAAGGCATAAGGACCAGGAGAAAGAAAACTCAACAGAACAGTAGCGAAATGTAAGTCCCAAGTTGTCAGACTGGAGTGAGAG
The DNA here is from genome assembly GCF_003668045.3 of Cricetulus griseus. Taxonomy (NCBI): domain Eukaryota; kingdom Metazoa; phylum Chordata; class Mammalia; order Rodentia; family Cricetidae; genus Cricetulus; species Cricetulus griseus. Next base: position 14,183,555 of record NC_048604.1, read on the forward strand.
ATGAGGAGATTCAGAAAGTCCAGTGAATGGCTTTGAAAATCTGAAGAATTGAAGCCACATTTCCAAAGAAACAAACTTAATACCAAACAGGACAACTTGATACTATGGAATTTCATGGAGTGGAATTGGGGTAAGAAATAACAATTTTCATTAAAGGCCTTTCAGAATTCGTGAACTTTTAGGAAGCACATTAAGGTAAAGTTTGATTTAGAAGACACATATTCAAGAAGAACTGAATAAATGTGCTTCCTGTAATTTCCTCTTGGAACTTTGTGGGGATTACAATGTTATTGGCCAAGGGTTAAATTTCTCTACAAATTAAAGACACTTTTTTTGTTGTTTAGAGTCAGAGTTTCTCTATATTGCTTTGGAGGTTGTCCTGGAACTCGCTCTGTAAACGAAGCTGGCCTTGAACTCACAAAGATCTGCCTGCCTCTGCCTCCTGAGTGCTGGGATTAAAGGCGTTTGCCACCACTGCCTGGCTTAAAGATGCGTTTTCAGTCCCACATTAACCTTGATGTGATCTGCTCTACCACGTAACAATTCCACCCTAAGCTAGGTCACTGACTTTATGTAGACATCAGAAGTTATCAATATATTGCACTCACAGGGTGCAAAACAATTATTTTAAAAAGTTGGGTTTTCACATAAAGTTTATAGAAGACCATGTCGGAGAACATATAATCTGCTGGTCAGTGAAGACTGAGATGTCACAGCAAGACTGAAAACTCAGGCTATTCTCAAGCCCCCAAAATTTAGGCACATTTCTCTTAATTATGATATTTCAAAGTGAATAAATTCACCAATAAACAGGAAAATTACAGGTTTCTCTTACTAAAGATGGCTAAACAGTAAATGTGCTCTAACCTTAACAAATCTATGTGTCTATAACACTGACAAATACAGGATATTGCAAAGATTCATATGTGTTATAAACCTTACATTTACAGTTATTTATTAATACCTTTTCCATGTGAAAAACAACTATTAAAGTTACCAAAATGAGAAAATGATCATGGTTTCATTGATTGCTGAATAATTTATACATTTGTCATCAAATTTCACGTGTGTGTGTGTGTGTGTGTGTGTGTGTGTGTGTGTGTGTGTGTTTACACACACCACATGGAGAAAAAAATGTCCTTAAAAATGTAACCGCTGTGGGACTATTGTTCACTTTTATGAAATCAAGACCACCCCCATAAGTTTTATGATGTCCTAACTCTTGTAAAGATCACTTTAATTTTTTCTTTTATTAGCATACATTCATTGTACACAGTGATGGGTTTCATAAAGACATTTCATACAAATATTTCATGTGCTTTGATCATATTCAGCCTCCCTCTCCCCATCTATCACACACACACACACACACACACACACACACACACACACACACACACACACACACCTATATGATTGATTGTGAATCTACAGGTTCTGGGAATGATACATTCCCTTATTGAACAAAGGTTCTAATAGAACAGAAGTTCTAGATCCAGTGTATGTGTGCAGGGAAGACAAAGTACTCATGTTTTTCGACATCAAGCAATAACTTTTATATTCAAGTCTTTAGTGGTCTCTATGCCTGACAAAGGATAACTTGGGAAAGCTGAGACCCAAAGAGGCCAAAATTTACCCAAATACATGGTGCTTGAATAGTACTAAACCCCACTTTTTTTAAAATTTCTTTCCATGGCACCTGAAAGCCCAACCCCAAATGCATGAGCTCCCTTTATGCCTAATGGCATGGCACATAGCCAAAAAGTTGTTCCATTCTTTGCTGATAAAGATGAAGGGCATAACATTTTAATATAACTCAATAGTGGAGACTCAGTGGTGCATGACTTACTTAGACTAAGGCAATTTCTTTTCTGTAATTGGCAGGAGTCTCCTTTAGCCATTCCTAGAAACAGTTCCCTTTGTGACGAGATATGAAACACTCTTGAGTGCTGATGTCTGCTTCTATGTCAAACCTTTTCAGAGAGAATAGAATCATGGTGTCCTCATCCCCTTTCAGATCTTCTCCTATGCTGGTTGGAATCCTGGCTGCATAATTACATATCAACTTTGCATGATCTCTACTGGTTTAATATGAACTTCTTGGCAGGAGCCTCCATGAAAGACGTTTATTTCTGAATCTGCAGGTTGTTGGACCATTACCATACTGCTTGGGCTTGGAGTAGTAAATGTTACAATCCAAACATTTCTCCAGAGGCCAACATGTACATTTGAGGTGAACATAATTTTTGGCCTTTGCTAGTTGGAGCTGATTTAGGCCAAGTAAGCTAAATATGATAGGCTCCATATCTATTCCAAGTACTGCCATGTAGTCTCCCTGGCTGCTAACATTTACTTTAAAAGGTATGGTTTGAGACTATCCAAATGCACATCTCAGTTTCATAATTCTATGCTTCAATCCCAAATGAAATTCCCCCCAAAAAGAGATTTTTGCAAATTCTTTTGGGTTTCCATAAAGGAATGAGTGTCTTTTACAATATTTATTGCTGTGGGCTTAGGTTTGTATTTTTAACTCTCTTTGTTTTATGACATGCTGTAATTATATGCTCAAACCATAGTCTAAATTTATCTTATTGTAGTTTTCTGGTAAAATACTATGTACTACATACAGCATTTATATTTATAAAGTCTATGATAGAGGCAGAAAGAGGTTTGTTTAGAACTTTAAATTGGGGTGCAAGAAAGAGAAAGGGAAAAGATAAATGAATTTCAGAAGAATTCACTGTCAAAACATGTATGTTAAATGCTTTCATGGATGTCAGTTTATGACATGATTGGATCTTAATGTAGTACCATCTCTTGTGTGTGGATGGTATGAACTCATGTCATCTAGGAAACTCCTAGTTTCCTCTCTAGCCTTGCTACTAAGTTGTAGAAGCCTTCTTAGAGCACTTTTTATAAAATATCAGATAATAAAAAGGTATCATGATAAATTCTGAACCTCAAAAGATAAACACATAAGATGATCTATGTATTCACTCATCCATTTCACAATCAAGATACCATTCCAAAATAAAACAAGTAATAAAGAAATTACCCAGGCAGATACATAACTGTTTTTTCTTTGAGAGACTGGGTCTGTCTTCATAACTCTGTCATGGAACTCACTATGTAGAAAAGACTGGCCTGGAACTCACAGAGATCTGCCTGCCTCTGCCTCTTCAGTCCTGAGATTATAGGTATGTGTCATAACACCTGGCCTAAGATGTTTTTTGAAACAACAATGCCAGAATGGGAATACCATTGAGTTTGGACAAGGGATACAGAAACTGCAGCTAAGGTACACACACATTTAGTATACAATAAAGGAGATAGGACAATTGTATAAGATTAGAAATGATACGGCAGTTGTCAGTCATTTAAGGAGAAACTGAGTCTGAATGAATTCCAGATAACTGAAATAATTAAATATAAATGCTGAAGCCAATGGCTGGGAGCGTAGATCATTTGTGGAGCATTTGTCCAGCATGCAAGAGATTCAATCCTAACAATGTCCCCCAAAACATTAAAAGCTAGAAGAAAATTCCATCTTGGTGTTAAAAATGCATTTGAAGCAGCTGACCTGAACAAAGGGGAGCACATGGCCCCCAGTTTGCTGTCTGGGAGGCCATGATGAGACTGATCCAGACCCCTGAAAGTAGATGTCAACGAGGAGGCCTCTGGTAGTGAGTCAGTATTTTTCCCTGGTGTAAGAAGGGACTTTAAGAGCCCATCCCACGTGAAGGAATGCTCTTTCTTCCTGGACACATGGGGGAGGGCATAGACCTGGCCCAGGATGAGGTTGTAGAATTTGGGGAGCCCCCATGGAGCAAAGGGGAGGGGACTGGTGGGGGGTTGGGGGGAGGGGGAGAGGGAGAAGGGATTGACATGTGAAATTATAATTTTGTAAAAATTAAATAAAAAAATGCATTTGAGGCCTAGTACCAAATATAAAACTATAAAGATAAAAATTAAGACTTGACTATATAATTTTAAAAGAGTTCACATGTAAATATAAAACCATACACAAAATTAAGAAGCAAATGACAAACTCAGGATGGCATCAGATATGAAAATTGATTAATATGTCTAAAACACAGAAAGTACTTATAATCAATAATGAAGAACAAATACCACAAAGAAAAAGTAATCAAATAATAAAAACAGACAATTTACAAAAAAAACCCACTGATAACTAATAAACATTAGGAAAACACGCTCTCTTTCATTAATCAGAGAAATAAATAAACATCAAACTAATGCCATATACAAATTTAATATGCAAATTAAAAAGTCAGAGGAAGTGTTGGCTCAAAAGTAAGAGATGCTTTTAAAGCAAAAATACCTAGTGTGGGTGTGGATCATTCATTGAGCAAATATGTTTTAAGCAACCATTGCCTTTACAGGCATTGAATAAATGCCAGGGGGATCTGACATGGTTCTTGTTCTTGAAAGAGTTGTGTAGAGAGAAAGGTGTTTTGGGACCTCTTTGTACAAAAAGTCTACCTGTTCCTTTCTGGACACCAATGACAAACCAAAGCACAACTGCAATAAAATCCAATTTGCAGAACCAATCCATTTACTGGGCATACTTAAAGGGCATGTGCAACGAGTTCCTTACAGGGCATATAAAAGGCTCTCAGTTCCATCCTCAGAGAAAGTGAGGAAGGTGGGGTACTTCTAAGAAATTCAGGTCACACCCACAACTGGTAGGAGTAGAAATTACTGCTCTCCTGTTGGCAACATGCGTTAAGCATGTTAAAAATAAGCCTGTCCTAAAATCAAAAACACCAATGACAATCTATGCTGGAGAGTATGTGGAGAAAAAGGAACACTCCTCCATTGCTGGTGGGAGTGCAAACTTGTAAGACCACTTTGGAAATCAGTATGGCTGTTGCTCAGAAAAATGGGAATCAGTCTACCTCAAGATCCAGCAATTCCTCTCTTGGGTATATACCCAAATAATGCACAATCATACAACAAGAACATCTGTTCAACCATGTTTATAGCAGCACTATTTGTAATAGCCAGAACCTGAAAGCAGCTAGATGCCCCTCAACTGAAGAGTGGATAGAGAAAATATGGTACATTTATACACTGGAGTTCTACTCAGCAGAAAAAAGTAAAGGAATCTTGAAATTTTCAGGCAAATGGATGGAACTAGAAGAAACCATCCTGAGTGAGGTAGCCCAGTCACAAAAAGACAAACATGGCATGTACTCACTCATATATGAATTTTAGACGTAGAGCAAAGGATTACCAGCCTACAATCCTCTTCACCAAAGAAATGAGGAAACAAGAAGGACTCTAAGGGAAAAATGCATGGACCCCAGAGAATGGGAAGGGACAGGATCTCATGAGCTAATTGGAAGCATGAGGGTAGGGGAGAGGGAGTTGCCAGAATGAGAGGAGGAGAAGAGGAGAGGAGAGGAGAAAATTAAGGACCAGAAATGTTGACTTGGGGGAAGAATAGAGGAGAGCAGGATGAGAGATACCATATCAGAGGGAGCCATTATAGGTCCGAGAAGAGATCTGGCACTAGGGAGATTTCCAGAGATCTACATGGATGACACCAATTCTATGCCATGGTGAGAGGATAACCTAAATTCCCTTCCCCTATAATGAGACTGATGACTACTTTTTATGCCATCCTAGAGCCCTCATCCAGTGGCTGAAGGAAGCAAAGGCAGACATCCACAGATATACACTGAACTGAACACTGGAACCTAGTTGCAGAGAGGGAGGAATGAAGATCAAAGGGGTCAGTACCAGGCTGGTGAAACCCACAGAATCAGCTGGCCTGAACAAGGGGGAGCACATGGACCCCAGATGCTGTCTGGGAGGCCAGTACAGGACTGCTCCAGACCCCTGAACATGGATGTCAATGAGGAGGCCCCCACACTCTAGGGGGCCCCTGGTAGTGGATTAGTATTTTTCCCTGGTGTAAGAAGGGACTTTGAGAGCCCATCCCACTTGAAGGGATGCACTCTTGGCCTGAACACATGGGGGAGGGCCTAGGCCCGGCCCAGGACGATGTGGTGGACTTTGAGGAGCCCCCGTTGAGGGCCCTACTCTGCCTGGGGAGTGGAGGGTGGATGGGGTGGGGAACAGGTAGGGGGTAGGAGGCAGGGTTGGGGGGAGGGAAGAGAGAAGGGATTTACATGTGAAACAAGCTTGTTCCTAATTTGGTTTTTGTTTTGTTTTGGTTTGGTTTTTGGTTTTTCAAGACAGGGTTTCTCTGTGGCTTTAAGGGCTGTCCTGGAACTAGATCTTGTAGACCAGGATGGTTTTGAACTCACAAAGATCCACCTGCCTCTGCCTCCAGAGTGCTGGGATTAAAGGCGTGTGCCACCAATGCCTGGCTTTGTTCCTAATTTGAACTAAAAAATTAATTACAAAAAATAAAAAATTAAATTAAAAAAAAGCCTGTCCTGTGGCCCCATCATTCTCCTTCCAAGATTTTATCACAGACATGTGATCAGAGAAATACATAATTAATAATGCTAAATGTATTACAGGTACTTACTAGACACAAGAATATCTTGGCATATTACATGTGTTAACTCATCTAATTATCTTAACTTCCCAAGACTGGTATTATACTATTGCATTCTCATTTTGTATAGAGACACATAGTGTCTAAGTCATTAGCTGAAGTCTACAAAGCTTGTAAGTGAAGGAGGCAGGACCAAAATCATAATAATCTCAACCCCTAAACCATGAAGTCTTCTAGATCTTAAACACAGCTCTGTTTATGTATTTGAACTAATGTAAACTGTCTCAACAAATACCAAGAGGAGCTCACTTCATACATCCAATAGGTACTACATTGTCCCCAACAAGCACAGTGGTAATGGTTGTTTTAAAGCTCAAGGACAATTTTATTAGAGTTTAAAAGAAAAGGAAAGCTGTAAAAAGCCCAGCAGCTGTCTAGAGGAGGAGAATGGAGATGAGAATTTAAAGAAAAGACCCTGCTATTTAACCTGGTGTGGAGCGCAGACTCACAGACAAGCAGTCATGTGGTGGAGAGGGGGCCTTTAGAGAAACAGTAGGAAGCCCAAAACTTGGGGGAAGCCCAAAATTTTGAGGAAAGCACTTTAGCAAAGATATAGAAAGGAGTAGACATGGGCAGACTTAAACCCATCATGGCTGTGACCTGTAGGCTGCTGCCTTAAAGGGAGTTTGATGCCAGAGAAATGGACCATAATGTATTATTATGCAGAAGAAATCAGTTTTCAAGTATTAATATAGGCTTGGTTGGGCAAGTGACATAATGTTAGAGTATGCATCTACCATGTGTGAGATGCTGGGCTCTTTCTCTAGTGTACACACACACACACACACACACACACACACACACACACACACACACACACACACACACACCTATAGATATAACAATGAGTATGTCTTAATAAAGGTTTCTTGTTTTTCCCTTTGAGTTTGTGATTCTGATTTTTCACACAAAGGATCTGTGTTATCTTCTTAATAACAAATCTATTAGAGTTGTAACTAGTGTTGTTAAGATCAAAGCCTGGGCTCAGATTTAACAAGCCAAGTTTATCCACTTGCCCTCAATGAGTCAATTAAAGAAGCAGGTAATAGTGAACATTAGAAAGGGAGATTTATTCAAGGTAGCCACACTGAAGACCAAAAGGGCCAGTGACCACCCCTTCATATCCATCTTTGGGGTTTTAACATGAGACTTAGATCTAAATAAAGAACAAAAGACATACACAATTAAGTGTCGTCCTGGTCAAAATGTGGTACATCAATAAACCCTCGCTGTTGTTATCTCTAGTCTTCCATGCAAGGTTATCTAGCAAAACCTGTCAGAACTATGTGAACTTTCTAGAAGACAAGACTCTCTGGCTGCCAGTAGGGTAGAGCACCCCCAGCTATATCCTCAGGTTCCCATGATACTTTGTGCATATTTATTTCCCCATATTTTATCTATCTCCAGTACCTGTCCGTGCTACAGGTAACTCTTTAGGTCTTGCACGGTGTCTGCTTATGGAACAAGTTGTTTTTTAAATTTTCTTTTTTATATGAATTTTTTTTATTTTACATCCCAGCCACAGTTTCCCCTCCCCCTCTCCCCCCAGGGCATTTCCTCCACTCCCCCTATTTCCCTTGCCCAATCTACTTCTCTTCTGCTGCTGTTGAGGAAAGGGCAGCTCTCCCATGGATATCAACAAAGCAAGCTGCAGGAAGACTGAGCACTTCCCCTTGAATCAAGGCTGGGCAAAGCAGCCCAGTATGAGGAATAGGGTCCTAAAAGCCAGTAAAAGTCAGAGACAGCCCCTGGAACAAGTTTATAAAAGAAAAGAAAAGCATCTCTGCTGGGCGTTGGTGGCACACTCCTTTAATCCCAGCACTCGGGAGGCAGAGGCAGGCAGATCTCTGAGTTCGAGGCCAGCCTGGTCTCCAGAGCGAGTGCCAGGATAGGCTCCAAAGCTACACAGTGAAACCCTGTCTCGAAAAACCAGAAACAGAAAGGAAAAGAAAAGAAAAGCATCTCTTGGTGAAGAAATGGGGGAAAATTCATTTTCTAAGTGTGTAAAGTACGATGTTTATAGGTTTGTTTGGGTTGGAGACATAACACTAAAACAGTCATTAACATATGCCACCCTGTGTTAGTCTCTTGGACAACCTATTCCTCAGTGCCTAAGGACTAACTCCTTTGATACTAGTGTCCTTTTTCCCTAATCCAGCCCAGATATTTTCACACTAGACTCTTCCACAAGACTGCGAAATTCTTTTCCTGGCCTCATGCAACAAAGCCTGCCATTGACTTCCCTAGGCACCTAAGAAGCACCTTGAACACCTGATTCTCTGCTCTATTTCACAAGTACTGTTTTTCCTAGTTTTTCCAACACTAGGCTTTATGCAGCACTGAGTGTTCAGCTCATGGCTTTGTCCTTGGTAGACAGGTACTCTAGAACTCAGCAACATCTTTAGCTCCCTATGAGTGTCCTGAAAGATTCTCCACAGCTTGTCCATCTCTGTGTCCCACACCTAACACAATACCCGAGTCCTTGCTGCAAGCCCTTGTTGATGGTTCGCAGACCTTTCTTTAGCAGAGGATACAGCAGATACAGCAAAAGATCTCAAGTTGAGAAGAAGATACTTGACCAGCACCAAAATATCCTGTTTTGTTTTGTTTTTTCAGTGTTTCTTTTTACCCCCTGTACTGTGTATGTGTGAAAACACCACATGCATTCAAACTCCAAGTTTTACCTCAAAATTCCCACCACTGGTAATGGCACCACATGCAACTTGCTAGATGGAGGTTGTGGGGGGCGGGGGATGTGGGCATGGCAAAATGTCTCAAGTTTCATGTCCAAGCTGGGCCACAGAAAACACTTGAAAGACTGTTTTCCTCCCAGTTTGAAATGGGAATTATGTAATTTCCAGAAGAGCAAAATGAAAATCAAACCCTTAAGGGATTCCCGTGCTTTGTATGCATCTGTCTTTCTTTCTCCCAACACTGGGCTTCCTCATAAAAGGCTTCTGAAAATCTTGAGGCAAGCCTCCATCTTTCAACCAGTCAGTATGGTCAGCAGACAGCATGCACCCCATGAACAGGGGCTCTGTTGTGTACAGATCTCTGCTGGCTCTCTCCAGGTGCGAGTTTCTCCCCTGTGAATCATGCACCTGAAAAGGCCAATTGCTGTTAGTTGTAAGTCTCCTGACCTCAGGCAGTCTGGCTTCCTTGTAGCATTGGCCACAGATCTGTGCTAATTTGCATTCCATTATACTTCTCTTTCCAGCCCTTCTGATGATGGCCAAGACCCAATGCAGCATTTTGCCAGTACCACAAGAGTGTAGTTAGATCAGTGCCCCATGTGACTCAAAGGGAACTGGAAACCTCATCAGAGAAGTAGCTTGTGAGATTTCCAAGCTCATTTTCAATCATCATTCTCTAGGTTCATAAACACTTCATATACCCATGCGGACAACATTCCAAGAGAAACTGGGGGTAAGAATTTGCTAGTGGCAGTATATTTCATCTCTACACATTTTTGAAAGTTCACCTGGGGAGAAGTGAAATATAGCTGGGAGACTGGCCAGACATAATATGATATAAACACCCCCCAAAAATGAAAGAAAGCTTTTACTATATGATTGGTGTTTCCACTAAGTTAGAATTCAATAGAATGTACTTTAATACAGAACAATCATAAAGGACCAGTCAAAACCATAGAGACATTAAGAGGAATAGCTCTAGAGACAAACAGATCTAATCTCAGAGAGTTCATCTTTGGAGAACATGTGCTGAACTATTTGAACCTCAGTTTTCTCACTTGAAAAATAGGCCCAAATATAGTGCTCCTCAATCAGGTTATAAAGAAGGATTAAGAGAGATAAATGTGCATAACACAGAGCCAATGTCCCAATGTGTTGATTGCAAGCATTATTTACCACCTGTGGAAAAGACTACTCACCAATATCCAGGTGTCTCTTTGGCTGGTTACCCAGCTAAAGCACATTTCCCATTTTGTGACTAATAGTGGTCTTGTTGGATCATATTCATGGCTTCCAGTCCTGGCCCTTCAAGCCCTAATCTTTTGTGCTCTTTCTTCTTTCATTTGCTGGATGCTGACAAGACAAGCTTAGATGCCCTGAATGAAAGATAGCAGGACCTCCACTAACGAACTCTAATTGACTGCATTGTGCACACTTCTGAAGTTGTATCATTACCATAGGCTAAGGACATGCATATAAGGCCATTTGATAATCATTAAAGAAACTTCTATGGTGTTAAGACACAGCCTGGGCAGGATTTGGGTCAAAGCAGATACTATTGATATAACAATACACAGCTTAAGCCACAAAAGAGCAAAGCTGAAATGCCCTTTATGTCTCAGGGTTATTATTAAATGATTTTTAATTTCCAAAATTATAACACTTGACCTTGCGATTTTACATGGCATGCTAATTAAAGGCTACATGATTAAAATGTATCTGTTGGCCTAGTCAAATGCAGATAGACATACTCTTAAGGATATTTTGGCAGAGGATGAGGTAAATACAGATCCATTATACAGAGCAGCACAGCAGAATGAAACAAACCAAAAGAGTCCTTGCTTATCGTTTCTGTAATTATAGAAAAGTAGCTAAAATTTGTACCTTCTCCCAAGACACACAAGTCTATCTCAGTATTATGTTTTAAAGAAGCTTTGAAAACTAGAGATATCAATATACTACTGAAATATTTTTGTCTTTTCAGCACATACTTTTAGGTTTATAGCATAATCAAGGGGATAAGCTCTCCCATATAATCCTTGTCTACATGCATACTTTCTCCACGGTAAACATCACACACCAAAATATTGTATTTGTTGCAACTGATGAACCCATATTATTGCCTCATTAAAACCCAAAGCCCAGTGGAGGGAAGCAACCAAGCTATGATATCTATGAACAACAACAATGACCAGCATGACACAATTACCTAATGTAGTAGTGGCATGCATACCTTGGCAATTACCAACAGCTCTCTCATGGACTTCAGACACACCCAACAAGGCAGGAACCAGGCCTGATACTAGAAACCTAGCCAACTACCCAGGGATGCTGAAGTCATGGATCTTAGAGGTGAACCTACAGCCACCACTTTAATAAATCAGCAGAATCCTTAACTATATTCTAAATATTTATCCTTATACTCACGGATAAGGGTAATTCTCAGCCCTTCTCTTTGCAACAGATGGAGACCATTAATGAAAATCACAACCAATCAAAATGCAGAATTGTGGGTCCCAGCCCCAAATGGCACATCTACAACACCACTCCTGTACCAGTGACTTAGGGATCATTGCAGAACAGGGCAAAAAGATGGTTAGAGCCGGAGGAACTGTGAATTGGCTGTGAGACCATAGCCCATGGAGATTTCAAAAGCTATACCCATAATGTCTCACTGCCATGGCTGCCTAAACATGAGATGAAGAAGGACACCACCAATAGGCGTGCTAACATGGATAAGGAAAAGCCTCAACCATAGACAAAGTACTACAGGCAACTAAAGAATTCTGAGAGCAGAAGAAATAGCCTCCCCTAGGGACGAGTACACAAATTGGCTATCCAGTACCAAATTGTCAGCCCTCAAAACATATACATACAAATTACATGAGCTGAATATGTATTTATATATTTAGGAACACACACAGCAATATATAACAACAATTTAAAAAGAGAGACCATGAATTTGAAAGAGGGCAGGAGTGGATACATAGGAAGGTTTGCAGGGAAGGAAAGGAAGGGATAACAATGTAATCAAAAACCTGAAAGCCCATTGTTTATATTAGGAATCACCCTTGGTATTGGACACCCTACATATTTGTACTCATGGATAATGATATGTACCTACCACTGCAGTATGACATAGAATACGTTTACTACCCTAAATCTCCTGTGTGTTCCAACTGATCAAAGTGCAGAAAATAAGTTATAATGGCAGGCTTAGTCCCCAATACAACATTTGTATCATTCCTCCTGTCCTGAAAACTCAGAGAACATTGCAAAAAAAGGTGGTAGAAAAATTGTAAGAGCCAGGGCTAGAGAGATGGCTTAATGGTTATGAGCACTGGTTGCTCTTCCAGAAGATCCAGAGGGTGCCTGAATGTGCCTTCCCTTTTAATCAGATTAGTGACTCCCCTAATTGTCATCACAGAACCTACATCCAGTTATTGATGGGAGCAGATGCAGTGACCCACAGCCAAGCACTGGGCTGAGCTCCTGGATTTCAGTTGAAGAGAGGAATGGGGGATCATATGAACAAGGGGGGATCAAGGGCATGATGGGAAAACCACAGAGACAGTTGCCCCAAGCTGGTGGTAGCTCATGGACTATGGACTGACAGTTGGGGAACCTGCATGGGACTGAACTAGGATCTCTGAAAGTTGGTGACAGTTATGTGGCTTGGTATGTTTGGGAACCCCTGGCAGTGGGACCAGGACCCATCCCAGGTGCATGAACTAGCTTTTTGGAGCCCATTCCCTATGTTGGGATATCTTGCACATCCTTGATTCAGGGGGGGGAGGGCCTTGGCCCTGCTTCAACTTGGTATTCAGGACTTTTTTGACTCCTCAGGAAGGCCTTACCCCATCTAAGGAATGGATAGAGGGTGGGAAGGGGGGAAGGTGAGGGCAGGAGAAGGGGAGGGAGGGAGAACTGGGGTTAGTATGTAAAATAAAAAAATTGTAAGAGCCAAGCCCAGGGAAGACTATTGTAAGACAATATCTTCTGAACATGATAGGGACATTGCACCCACAGACTCACAGCAAGGAGAAAGAAATTGATAAATAGCAAGTACAGGATGAAATCTCTTCCCTTCTTCTACAGCAACTAATAGGATTTTATGAAACAAGTAGACTTCCCCTGACAAGAAAAGGTGCACCGTTATCTTACAAAATGGAGGGAAGTAGGAAGGAATCTGAATTAATCAGTCCTGCTAAATTTCTCACAGCTTAATACTCTTACTTAAGCACCAGTTTATGTTAGGACATTTTCTCCTGCAACATTTCATGAGTCACAATTTTAATCATTTCTTGGGGTTTTCATTTCTTTACTCTCAGAAGACTTAAGTTTATTATTTTTGTGTGCTTTTCCCTTGTTGACTTGGTGCCCTAGCTAAGAACTTATAATGTTTTTTTTTAAAAAAGCTAATTTTCCTCCTTTACATTGTAATATTGGGTAACATTCATGGGGTTCTGATTATTTATCTCTTCCTGTATCCTTAGAACAACACTATCAGGAGGATTGTAGATTATTTTTAATCCAGTACTATTTGTTACATTTATTTAAATTGATTTGTGACTTATCAGTATCTCATTTGGGAAATTCTGTCACAGCATACATCAAATAAAATAAATACATCAAGTAAAACAAAGTCCTACCTCCTACTAAAGACAAATGATGACATACTCTTTTCCCTGGGCAAGTTTCTTCAACTTGACTAATTGGATAATGTTATGGAGGACAAGGTTTCTGAAATGAATACTGCCTTTAAGTACTAAGAACATCAACTTCCCAGTAGTGATGGTAGCAAAAGTGACTTCCAGAGTCAAGCCCCTAACCAGGCCCTGCAGCTTTTCATAGTTTCTATCATTCTCTAAAATTGTTTCGCCTATTTTCCTATCATGCACCCATGAAATCTGGCTTGATTATGCTGTGATTGGTTGCTTTTTGCTTTTAACAAGAAAGCTGGCTAATCACAAAGGTTATTCTTATAAATTATATAAATGAGAAGATTGGGGAATAGATAAGGAATCATAGTGCTGACATTTATACTGTGATCACATGAAATCCAATATTATGATAGGATAAAAAGAAGCCACAGAGATCATTCACCTAGGACAGTACTGAAGCCAGATGGTACATGCATGAAGGCTAAGCTCTACATAGAGGATTAATGAGTTAATATTTGTAAGACATTCAGAACCATGTTTAAGGCAATGTCAGTGTTTGTTATCTATATATGATTCAAATGTTTCAGACTATAAATTAAACTTTTAAATCCCTATCTAATACATATAATCTATATTTTATAAAGAAATTATCAGAATTCATTCAACTAAGGAACATTTAATATCTCCGTATGAAAATCTATCAATCAAAGAAAAATCCTAGAATATTGGAAATTTTAAAATGGCACATGTACTCCCCCAATGAGATTAAGTTGATAATTCTTTTACATCAATTGCTTTTGTTATATTTTTCCAGTGGAAAATGGTGTAATTATTTGATCTGCTGCCAAATGGCAAAGAATTCTACATGTGCGTTTAGAACAATGAAAATGCTAACAGAAGATGGCTAGAATGCTTCCTTTATCCAACTTGGACCAACACAGAGAAATCTGAAACCAGAGAAATCATAGACTTTAGCCCAGTTGCACTAGAGGACAATGAAGTACATAAGAAAAAGAATTATTAAAGGATATTCCATGTGCTGGGTCTTTTATATAATATTACCTCAAAAGTCCTCACAAAAATTTTTCAGGTAATTTCTGTTTTACAGAAAAGAAAAATATATGTTGACTTTCAGAGAAGATAAGTGACAAGACTATGAAGTAGCAAAGGTATGAATTTGATTTTAAGACAGCCTCACTTCAAAGTGAATTTTAAAATCCCATTAAAAACAAGCAGATCTTGTCAAGAGAAGTTGCTTTGTGCAGTGGGCAGTGGGTAATGTGGAAACTCATAACTTGTCAAAGTGCAAAGAATAAGTGTCAGTGGAATGCTCAGCCACAAATGGGACATCTATATCACTCCCTCCCAATGCTCAGGGACCATCACAGAAGAGGGAACAGAAAGACTGTAGGATCCAGAGGTTGGGGAGGGTGGTGATGAAACTGTCTCCTGAACTGTCTCCTGACAAGACTGATTCACTCATGAACTCACAACAGTTGTGATTACCTGTACAAGATCAAGTCATTAAACATCCCAGTGTGGAAGACAAGAGGCTCACAAACATCCACCACTGACTGAGGAGCTAGTGACAGTTGATGGCTACTGGGGAAGAGTGAATCAGTTTTTCTGAAAAGTATGACTCCTGTTAGGACAAGCATGCTCTCATGGGTAGCCCATACCCACAGGCATATGGGCAGCACAAATAAGACCTGGTGAGATATTTTTAAAAAGAGAGAATGAGAGGATGTGAGGTTGTGAGGAGGTAAAGAATTTAGATGAATCTGGAAGGAGTTAGTTGGAGGAATAGGGATAAAATACATGTTTGAAATTCTCAAAGAATTAATAAGATATTATACTTTAAAATTGACAGATGGGTAAGACTGCTGTCTCCCCTTATAGTGTGCATAGAACCTTCCAACACAACAAAAGCCTGACAGTAGGAATGAAACCTACAGTTAATACCAGCACCAGCATAGTCTCTCCTTGTCCTAAGACTCAAGTATGTGGTATCTTCAGTAATAGGATCTTAACAAGTTTTGACAGTAACTGAGAGCCTTGGTGAGAGCCTATAACTTTTGGGTGTCTGTGAGGACACACTGGATAATAACTCCAAAGGAGATAACCCATACCCAGCACTGAATTTTTTCAAAAGATTTATATTCTTATTTCTATTTTATGTTCACAAGTACAAATGTGTGCCTGTGCCTGTGGAGGCCAAAAGAGAGTAGTGGATCCCCTGTCACTGGAGTTACAAAGAATTGTGAGACAGTTCTGGGAACCAAACCCACCTCCTCTGAAAGAGTAACTGGTGCTCTTAACCACTGGGCCTCCAGCCTGCCAATGGACTTTTTATTTGATAACAACTGGCATGGCAATATATGCCCACCAGTATAATAGTGGCATGGATGCTAAAGGAGTAAGAAACCACATTATGTTTAGATTTAAAGCCCATTCCACAAGACAGAACTAACCCTGGTGCCATTATTTAAACCAAAGACCAATGATGGCTATGTCATTTCCCCTAAGGGAGAACATGGCACTATCAATATTCTTAATGGATATAGTAATAAACTGCCCCTTGATGTCTCTCATCTTTATACCCATGGCTTAATGCATCTCTCAACCTTTTTGTGACAGGTAGTCATTAATAAAGAGACTCCAAAGTAGACAACACTCAGAGAATAAGAGACTATAGATTTCTTGGTTCAAATGGGTAATCTATATCACATCCCATATCTCCAGGGCTCAGGGATCATACTGGAAGAGGGGACAGAAAGATTGTAATAGCAAAAAGTAGTGGACACCTGTGGGAAAGCAACATGTGCTGCTTGCTTCAGAACTACACAAGACCAAGCTGGCCAAAATGCCAGCATGGATGAAGGATGCTCATGAAGTCCAATTCCTAACTGAAAAGTGACTGGCAGTTGATAACTGCTAGGGGAAGGAGAGTCAGTATTCTTTAAGAACGTGTCCCCTGCAACATGGCAGATGCATAAGTCATCTTATAGATACTGGGAGAATGTACAAGATCTACTCAAGCTCAAGCCAGACAAATTCCCAGCATGTGGATGGGGATGTGAGTATCTGTATCCCAGCCCTAGTCAAAGAGCTATGACATTTGATAGCTGCTGGGAAAAGGAAGTCGGCTTGCCTTGTGACCTCTGGCAGGTTAACCACTTCCTAGTATAGGTCTCCACCCCAAGACTATTTGGGAAATGCAAACTGGCCTTTATGGATTAAAAAGCAACATCAAAATAGACAATGGGAAGTAGACTGGGCAGGAGGGTGGGACTGGATCTGGAAGGAGGTGGGGAAGAGGGAGTGATTATGATTGGAATATACTGTATGAAATGGTCAAAATATAAAAAACATTATTTAAAAAAGAAAAAGGGAAAAATATAAAAATGAGAGAGGAAAATTGTAGTTGACGTTAATAAAAAATAAATATGTATGAACACATATATGTTTATGTAATTAGAGTGACAGCCTAAGTATAATGGGATATTTGTACCATCTCAAAACAGATCTCTCAAAATATTCATTAATGAGAATGGAGAAATGTTTTCTTGATAATCGGAGAATTCTGAAGGCTACCACTTTAACTGAGTGGCCATGGTTAATACCTGGAATAACGACAAGTGATGTCAGTGATATGAAGCCCGGAAAGGACACACCACCTCTGTTAAAACCTTCCTGAACATGTATATTTAATCTATCCATAAACACCATGGCCAAGCACTCACTGAAGGGCATTCCAAACAAAATATCCCAATTATCCTTAAGTCACAGCAATGAAACCAAGACAGTGGCAGACTGAAATTGGCTGAGAGGATATGATAACAAAATGCAATGTGATACCCTGCACTAAGTCAGGAGATGGGACATGGAATGAAAGAGATTTTGGAGAAATACGAATACCTTTTGTACTTTTACTAAATATAAATGCAAAAATTAATAATTTATAAAAATGTATCTAATCATTATACAGAACGCTAAGATCAGAGAAAGTAGCATGAAGCACTTTGAGGAGAACTATTATTTGTGTGTTTCTTGCATAAGATGACTATGTTTTCATAAAATTAAAATTTTTAAATGTTCTATGTACTTGTTTTTGTTTGAACCTTCACCTAAACCTTAATTAAATTCAGCCTATTGAAAAAAAAAAGAATGTGTCCCCCGAGAGTCTGCCCATTGTCCTATATGCATCATGCACATAGAGTGCATGATGCATGATTAAAAACAGAGCATATGAATGCGGGAGGCAAAACCAGTAGAGCACATGGGGGGAGGGAAGGAAAGGGAATGAGGGGTTGATTTGATCAAAACACAATATGCATGTATAAAATCCTTAAACAAAAATGATTCTACAATTCACATAAGCAACTCAGTTATCTGAGAGAGCTTGAAGAGCACAGGTCCAGAGAGAGGAAGAAGAAATCAACACATGGTCAAAAATAACAGAAATATAACACCAGGGACTTTTCAAAGCAATTTTCTCATATATTATCCCACAGTAGTAATCTGAAGTTCAGTGATAAAATGCTTCAAGCAACTGTTTCCTGGTATTTAATTAACTCTAAAGGGATCCTTGAAAGAGTTGAAAACTAAAACTCTGAAAACTCCTCTGCTGTGCTTTTCAATAGACCCGTGGAATGAGGGTAAGCCGTGGGAAAAATGTTATACCCTTCCAGGAACACAAAATTTCCTGTTAAGATTGGAACAAGAGAGTTACCTAATTTTCCCATCATGTAAAAATGGGTTTACAATAAAAAACAAGCCTAAGTACATTATGAAAACATGTGCAAATGTTTGTGGCCTTTTTATATTAAAAATGCTTCAAAGAAATTTTGCAGTTTTGATAGGCTGCTCTGGATCCCCGGGGAGTTGACATTCTTCCTTCCTGAGGGATACATGCCGAATCTCTATAGAGTTTTATGCTAAGTAAAGATAGTACAACTTTCCTGAGATGGATCTATCTCCATCTGCCATGATTTTAAACAGAACAAGCTGAAAAGTTAGCAAGTAATTTACAAGTACACAGTGGCCAACTTATATTTCTATTAAAAGCAGAAGCAATGACTCGATGGATAAGAGTACCTGTTGCACTTGCCCAGGACTCAGGTTCACTTCCCAGCACTCACACGGTGGCTTACAACCATCTCTAACTTCAGTTCCAGGACAACCGAAAACAAAAGTCCAGTGGCAGGCTGGAGAGATGGCCCAGTGCTTAAGAGCACTGGTTAATCTTTCAGAGGTGGTGGATTTGGTTCCCGGAACCCACCTGATGCCTCACAATTCTTTCTACCTCCAGTTACAGGGGATCCAGTACTCTCTTTTGGCCTCCACAGGCATGGGCACACACATGCTATACATATATACATTCAGGCAAACATGAATACACATAAAAGGAAGCAAATAAATCTTGAAACATGAAACTGAAGGGAAAATGGCATTTAGACTACATGGTTTCAGTAATGGCTACCAAATGTTGTCTTCCTGGCCTTCTTTAGAACATCACAAAACCACTGCCATCTCCATCCTTGCTAGCCCCATCCGCAGCAGCAGACAGGTAGCATTACCAGAGAAGCTAGCTTCAAGTTGAATGCAGTTGGGTGTACTTGTAATCCATCATTCAGACAACCGAGGCAAGAGAACCATGACCTGGAAGCTACATGGACCCACATAGCAAGACTCTGTTTCAAAACCAAAACCAACATCAAAAAAGAATTCAGGAATTTCTTGATGTTAAATCTTACAAAGATAAGGAGAAACTGATTGAGGGACACGAGCTTAAGTAGAAAATCCAGACTTGGATTCGAATTCTGTTTCTCATGTTGCCAATTTTGCTTAACTACTAATAGAAATTACTTTTTCTGCCTTCATAGAACTACTGCTGGGTTAGACAGCCAAAAACATCAGAGAGAGTGTGGATTTTACCTGAAACATAGGGCTGTTTTGAACATATATTTATAATAGTTTTCCATATATATACATACATGCATACATACATATGAAAGACCCCTGCCCCTTAGCCCTTTCTTTCTCAAGTTTGCCTCCTCCTCCGGTCGGCGGCTTCCCCGATCCCCACCCCCGCCGGCCTCCACTTCCCCCGCCGCCGCACGCCCGGCCCGAGGGCGAGCACCAGGTGGGCCGGCCCGAGGGCGAGCACCAGGTGGGCCGGCCAGGGGCCCTGCCCCGGCGCCCCCGCCCGATGGGGAACACTCCGTCCCAAGGTCTCCGCCCCAAGGTCAGCCATCTGGATGCGGAGGGGGGAATTGAGTCTGTTGTACCAGACACCAGACCTTGAGAATATGCTGGTCTGGAATGGCTCTGTGCCTCATTTGAACCATCCAATAGAAATGACTCTGTACTTTGCCTCATTTGAATAACTCTATACTTCACCTCATTTGAATAACCCTATATAGCGCCTCATTTAAATTGACCAATAGGAATAACACTGTACTGCGCCTCATTTGAATTATCCAATAGAATCTCTGCTTCTCGCTTCTGTATTGCGCTTTCTGCTATATAAGGACCCCTCTCCCTTGGCTCGGGGCGCTTGGCCCAACAGAAGCTAAGCCACCCCGAGTACCCGTGCCGCTAATAAAGCCTCTTGCAGTTTGCATCCAAATTCGTGGTCTCGCTGATTCCTGGGTACGGGTCTCCTCCTACGAAAGTACCTCTTCAGGGGTCTTTCACATACATACATACATACATACATATTTGAAAAACTATTACACTCTGTGAATGAATCTACTTGAAAATTCTGGTAAACATTTGCTCCCAGTTTTCATCTTTGTCATTCATTATTGTATTTGTTGCTGTTTACAATACATAAAACGAGCCTGGATCACAAAGCTTTACCCTAACTGTAGAGAGCTTAAGCCCAAGGGGGGCTTCTCAATTAGCCAGTGCTGAGCTCCTTTCTCTGGACAGCCTGGGTCCCAAAATAATGGTACAACCATCATCAGCTCCTTTTCTGTCTCCCTGGCTTCCAATGAGGTTTCAAACATAAACAAGTCACCTAATTAGTCAGAAAGCTTTCTAGACTTTAAAATGCTGGGCTGTCCTGTCCTAACCTATAAATGAGTTTCTGTTTCTGCTGTGGCTCTTTTTGTTTGTTCCTAAGAATGCACCAAATAGCGTTCCCTGGAATCCTACCACTATAATCTTAAACTGAAATTGTTCCTACATTGAGAGTATAATTATGAAAAAAAAACTATGCATGCGTTTTGACTGAGAATAGGAGTGGATGGAGAAAACATGAAAACAGTTTGATTTGCAGGGGGTGGCAGGACTACAATGGGTATTTGTTTCCCCCATTCCTTTGGTGTTTCACTAACATTTTCAGAGGCAGTGCAAAGATCAAGTGAAACCTAGAACATTGGTGGGTAAAATGTTGATTGTTCTTCTGTCCATTCAGCGTTTGCTGGTCATAGACAGTGTTCTATTTTCTACGTCACCTGAAAGAACAGATTCCACTATAATTTCAGGAGGAGTCCGTGCCAAGAAAATCAATAAAGACATATTTGTACAGGGCCTAAAGGAGGCTGGCTTTATCCAGGAATGTGTTGAGTTAATTGAAAAGGTTTTGGTTCAAGTTAGCCTGTTGGAGATCACAGAATTGTAGACAACACATACTGTGAGTATGAACTTCGTACAACCTTTCAAATACCTTTGGGAAGGCAGGAAATTGAAATATTGTGCTATATTGGCAACTAAATGGTCATTTATCATCCATGCTAAGTTTGGAGCTGAGGAGACTGATTTGGACAGTCTCACAGGGCCTTTATTAACAATTTCAAAGTTAGGCTGGTATATGTAGATTTTTCACAGCGTATTTGGGGAAGACTAAGAGATAACATCTGTATATACTATTAGCACGGCCTCACTAATAACAACTTTGGACTGTATTCACACCCACAAAAGCTGCATTAAAATCCATTAAGCTTGAGACACCAACTGACAAAAGCAAGGAAATTCACAGTTAAAGGGGAAACACACCATATGTTCTTCAATACCTAAGAGCAACGGGGTGCAGTTGGAAAGTCATTAAAGTGGCACCCAGTTGTGCCTAGGTATTGGAGAACATATGGAATCTTTTCCTAGGCGAGTGTAATTTTCCCTGCTCTCACTAAATGCCTGTATCAGTCTTCACTTTTTGATCATATAGGTTTTTGTTTGCTTAATTACCATAGCATGTAAAATAAATACCTTCTTATTTTCCGAAGTCAATACAGTCACACTATGGGAACCTATGCTCAGCCCCTGTTGCCTGATGGTTTCCAGTTATCTTTCTTTCCCAAGTCCCTGTATCATCTTTACCATCCCAGAGGTTGCCAATGCCATTAAAAGTGCCACCTCTCTTTTTCCCTCCTAGTGATGCAGTCTTGTCAGGAGGGCCAGTATAGTGTTTGCTCCTTCCACTAGCATTTCTCTGTGTTAAAAGTTCCAATAGTTTTTTTAAAAAAGTATGTACATTTATATTAAACTTCTCCTGTTCATCCCCCCTTTATTTTCCCCATTCTCTTCTTTTTATATTTTGGAAACTGAGTCCCATTATGTAGTTTAGGCTGGACTCCAATTTACCAATACTCCTTTTCCCAGAATGCTGAGATTTCAGGTAGTACCATCTTGCCTGACTATACTCTTGTTCTTTATTTTTTTTATTTTTTTTTATTTTTTGGTTTTTCGAGACAGGGTTTCTCTGTGTAGCTTTGGAGCCTATCCTGGCACTCACTCTGGAGACCAGGCTGGCCTTGAACTCAGAGATCCGCCTGCCTCTGCCTCCTGAGTGTTGGGATTAAAGGCATGTGCCACTAACGCCCAGTTTATTTTTTTAATTTTTGAGATTATAATATAATTACATCATCTTTCTCCTATCCTTTTCTCTCTCCAAGCCTTCCAATGTACTGCCCACCTTGCTCTCTTTCAACTTCATGGATTCTTTTCTTTTAACTAATGTTACATGTGTGCGTGTGTGTGTGTTTGTGTGTTACCAAATATATAAATACAACACTCTCAGTAATATTGTGTTAACTGTATTTGTGTTTTCAGGATTGACCATTTGGTATTTGATAGCCAATTGGTGTATTTCTGCTGTTCTCAGAATTCTTTAGTTGCTGCAGCTCTTTGTCTACAGTTGAGAACTTATAAACTTTCACTCATCTCTATTACCATGTCTATTTGTTCATTCTTAGGCAGCCATATTGATGAGTCTTTATGGGTATAGCTTCTGACATTCCTGGGAGACAGGATCTCACAGCCAACTCCCTGTTCCTCTCACTCTTACAATCTTCCTGCTCACTCTTCCTCAATTCTTTGGTGTAGGAGCTGTGTTATAGATATGTTGGCTGGGATGGGGCTGTACAACTCTGCAATTTGATTGGTTGTAGTTTCTGTAATAGTTTCTACCTGTTACAAAGAGAATTTCCTTGATGAGGGACAAGAATTATACTCACCTGTGAGAATAAGGATAAATATTATAATGTAGTTAAGGATTTTGCCAGTTTAGTTAAGTGGTAGTTGCTTGTTCTCCTCCAAAATCCATGTTTTCACCATTCCTAGGTAGTTGGCTAGATTTCCAGCATCAGACATGATTCCCTTCTAGTTGAGTAGGTCTTCATTCCAATTAGAGAACTATTGGTTACTGCCAAGATATGAGTGCCACTATTGCACCCTTAGAGATATGATGCCATGGTGGGTAATTGTTGTAGTTCATAGGTGTGATAGCTGGGTAAAACTATCTGTTGCTTCTTTCCTTAGGAAGCTTGCATGGTGCCTTTTGGTACCATGAAATCTTATATTCATGGAGGAGACTTTGATGTCAGATCCAGCTCTGGTCCTCTGGGTCCTATATATGAAGTGCATGGTGTATTCTTCAATATAGACTTATCTTCCACATCTGGGAAACAGCCAAAGGCAATAGCAATAGTGTATAATGTTTTGGGAGTCTTTGATCTGTTTGTAGCAAGGTGATAAATACTGATTTAATTTTATTGTTCTACATATGGACCAGTTTTCTCAGCAACATTTGTTGAAGGTGCTTTCTTTTCTCCAGTGTGTTTTTGGCATTATATTATCTATTAGATGACTATAGTTTTTTACTCAAGCTTGAGCCTTCTATTTTGTTCTATTTGTTTACATGTCTCTTTTTGTGCCACTGTCACATTGGTTTTGGTACAATGGCTCTGTAATATATTTTGAGATCAGCAATGGTCTCTGTGAATCTAAGGCCACCCAGGTCTACAGAGTGAGTTCCAGGAGAGCCAAGTCTACACAAAGAAACCCTGTCTTGGGGGAAAGAAGAAGGAAAGAAACTGCCATAACATATCATTATTATAGACCCAAGCTGATAATTAAATCAATTCAATAAGGTCCACAAACTTTTATTGAGCACCTATAGCATGCCAGACACTAACCTAGGCATTGAGGATATTTACACAGTTCCTCTCAATTTAAAGCAGTGCAGTTTAGACAAATAACTGTTCCATGAGACAGAATGGGGAAGGGGCAAGCTTGCTTCATAATACACAAGTAGAGAAAACAGCTTATTTCCCACAGTGTGGTTTGATCAAATCAGTGCTTTACAAGCATCATTCAGGTAATTTCTAAGAGAGTGTGGGGGGGGAACAGCTGGAAGCTGGTGAAAGATACTGAATCTCCTGAGGAGGAAAGGGCACATGGAGTGGAAGGGTATGAGAAAATATAAATGAGAGAAGACACCAGTACCTGGTGATTGATTAGATCTGGGAACAAGAAAGACTTGGATGTGACTGCATGGTGTGGAATTCATACAGACTCACTGACTATTAACAAGAAGAGATGAGCCAAAGAAACTGGAGCAGGGTCCAGTGAGATTGCTATTCAAGTAATGGTGTTTGGTGATAAGACCAGCCAGTCATAGTAGGGATGGTTGGAACCTGAGTTTGCTATCTGGGACTCAGATAGTAGAAGGGAGAACTGATTCGAAAAGTGTCCTCTGGCCTCCCCATGCACATGGTGGTGTTCAAATATCCATAGATGGATACAGGTATACACGGATAGATACATAAATATGCTTTTTACAAAGGAGTTGGAGGCTTAGAAATTTACTAACATATATCAAATTACCAGTCTTTATTTTGTGGTGCTGCAGCATTTAGGACTAAGATTTCTTGGCCCTCAAAAGAAAACAGTTCTGCAGTAAATTTAACTTAAAATCTAGATAATTACTGTCTGAAGCACCCAACACTAAAAAATGATCTCAAAATTCCCTTACTTCTCACATACTTTCTTGGCTCTCTAGTCCCATGACAAAGGATCTGAACTCTGTGCTCTGTACATCTTCTTTCAGGCTCTGAAAATTCATGAATGAGAAAGTATGGCAATATGATACCAGCCTGATACCACAACTATGAAATTCAAATGTTTTATGCAGACAGTTACTTTGTTTTTAAAATGTGTGCAGAAAGACACAGACACCCACAACTAAACAGAGTTGAACTCTGGAATCCAGTTGCAGAGAGGAAGGAGTGATGAACAAAGGGGACAAGACCAGGCTTGAGAAACCCACAGAACCAGCTGACCTGAACATGGGGGAGCTCTTGGTCCTCAGACTGATAGCTGGGAAACCAGCATGGGACTGTTCCAGACCCCCTGAATGTGGGTGTCAGTTAGGAGTTCTGAACAATCTATGGGGCCACTGGTAGTGGATCAGTATTTACCCCTAGTACACAAATGGACTTTGGGAGCCCTCTCCACATAGAGGGATACTATCTCAGCCTAAACACACTGGGGAGGGTCTAGGCCCTGCTCCAAATGATATGACAGACTTTGAAGATCCCTTTGGAAGGCCTCATCCACCCTGGGGAGCAGAAAGGGGTTGGGATAGAGGGCCGATGGAGGGGCAGGAATGGAGGGGAGGGCGAGAGAATTGAGATTGACATGTAAAAAAAAAGCTTGTTTCTAATTTAAATAAAAAGAAACAAAATTACATAAAATGTGTGCATACTGCAGCATAGAAATACCACAGAATGCACAGCAATGAGTTGAAATATCAGTTGTTTTCTTCCCTAGGGCTCAGTTCCTAACTTGTAAAAATAGAGGAAACAAGATTGACTGCTGAGGTAAATAACATTTGATGCAATCAACTCTGAAGAGCAGGAAATTTCAAAATATCCGTGGATTACCCATCTCTTCAGCAAGAATAAAGCTGTTCTGTTGCTTTCCTGCCTTCAAACACCAGCTGGCCTCTAAACCATTAGTGATGGGATCCATTAAAAAAAAAGCTTGAGTTATAAATTAACAGTCATTTGGATCTGCATATCTCTGTCCAGTGATAGTTTTGACACTGCTTCCTGAAACATGTCCTAAGGGATTTCTTTACAAGCTCTTCTGATGGCTTCACAAACACAATAAAAACATCAAATATACTAGTACTTTGAGATAGCTCACACCCTCACTCACAAGGGGGTTACAAATTCCTCAGTGCCCTGAATGGTCCTCTTCAGTTTGAAAAGCCTTATTGGAGGGGTTGGAGAGAGGTCTTAGTGATAAGCATACTTCTGTGAATTTGGATCCTCAGCATCCATGTAAAAGTGTATGTAGTCTCAATATTGGAGACAGGAAAATCTCTGGCTATCTCCTCTGCATTAACCAGGGTTTTCTACAGTGACATAATTTATAAAATGAATGAATGTTCTCGAATACACACACGCACACGCACACGCACACGCGCGCACGCGCGCGCACACACACCACACACACACACACACACACACACACACACACACACACACACACACACACACACGCACACACATTAGAATGACTTACAGGCTCCAATCTGGCTAATCCAACAGTGACTGGCTGTGAACAGAAAGTCCAAGAATCCAGAAGTTGCAGAGTCCACAAGGCTGGGTGTCTCATCTGTTTTCAGTATGCATTAGAATCCTGAAGAAGTAGGCTCTCATGCCAGTGAAGGAATGAGTTTGCTATGGAGAGCAAGCAGGCAACAAGCCAAAGCTTCCTTCTTCCATGTCCTTATATAGGCTGTCAGCAGAAGGTGTGAACCACATTAGAGGTGTGTCCCCCCCTCAAGATTCAGATCAGAAGTGCATGGTCCTACTTCAATTTAAGCAAAAAACAAAAAAACCCACTCACTGGGGCTTGTGGTTCATTCCAGATGTAGTCAAGTTGACCACCAAGAATAGCCATCACACTCCTCCATAACTTTTTCTATCTCCACTCCATAACTATTGCTATCTGAGGTCAATGGCTCTCCACCAGACAGTCCGGTGTGTTATTTGTTATATAAAATGTGGCCAGTGGTAGAAGAGGAAGATACATTTATATGATCTTTATTTATGAAAAATAATATACATGTTTCATCTTACATGTATATTTTCTTCGTCCCTTCAACACATGACATTTATTGCTTAGGATGGGTGCTTCAGGTACAGCTTAGAATAAAGAAATCATTGCTGAGCCAGGCAGTGGTGGCGCACACCTTTAATCCCAGCACTTGGGAGGCAGAGGCAGGCGGATCTCTGTGAGTTTGAAGCCAGCCTGGTCTACAGAGCGAGTGCCAGGACAGGCTCCAAAGCTACACAGAGAAACCCTGTTTCAAAAAGAAAGAAATCATTGCTTTATTTAAATTTTAAACTGCATTTTTGTACAAGTATATAGAAAAGCACTCACCTGGAAAGTCAGGCTATGTTAGAAAATTGAAGGTTTTTAAAACCTCTTTTTTAAAAATATTTTACTTTATGTGTATGTATGAGTGCCAACAAGTATGTACAGTGTATGTGTTCCTGCTGTCCTCAGAGGCCAGAAGAAGGTTGGGTTGTTGGACTCCCTGAAACTGCAATTATAGATGTTTATGAGGCACCATGTGGATGCTAGGGACCAAACCCAGGTCCTCTACATGAACATCAAATGCTCTTAACCGTTGAGCCATCTCTCTCGTACCTCTAAACCTCTATTGAAAATACCATTATACAGCAGAATTGCAAATTACAAGGACAAAGTTTTATAATTAATCACAATGTAAAAGATTGTGTGAGGGCTGGAAATAGAGCTCAGTGGTAGGGCATTTGCCTAGTAGATACAAGGTTCTGCAGCCTGGGTTTTCATTGACAGCATCAGGGTCAGTCAGTGAGAATCATGTATTGTAAAGAAAGGTCCAGTGAAGCAGATGAATCTTCCTGGGGTGAAATGAAGACTTGATGAGACAAAGTTAGAGATGCCTTATCCTTGAGAAGGTCAAGCAAGAACCCTAGATATTTGCCATATTACTTTTATTCAGAGAAAACAGAACATCCTGGATATATACTCCTTCCAATGCCTTGTTCCCATATAGGAAAAGTCATTCCAGTAGTCGGGAAACATCAAGTGTGGCAGCGTCAGCCATAGAGTTATCTGTGCAACTGGTCCTAAGGGACTACTTCTGAGTGTCCCACAGATCCTGAGTGACAGTGGTAGGGCAATATTGAGAGACTTGATAAACGGGGGATTTCTGGTGACATACGAAGACAAGTGGCAATCTCACAGCTAAAGGACCCTGGACTGTTGACAAGAATGCTACTGTGAACAACAATCACCACGACAGACATTTTCACTACAATGGCAGTCAGCAGGATGAGGATGTTCCAGAAAGTAAGAAGCCAATTTGTTCTGCTAATGATATCACCATATATAAACCTTCATCTGCATACTGATGCATTCATGGGTGATTGAGAAAGGAAATGACCCTTCTCCTTGGCTTGAGAAACAGTTATGAATATCCAACAGAATGACTACTTGAAGAGAGTTGGAAATTAGAAGGAAGTGGATTGTTTTTAATATCCAGATTAAGCTTTCCACTGTGAAGGAAACCAGCAATGCTACAACAAAATCAAGTAATGTAGTGGTTACTTTTCTCATTTCTGTGAGAAAATATCCAACAGAAGCAACTCAAGGAAGGGTTTGTCTTACAGTTTGAGCTGACACTATCTAACATGGCAGGAAGGCACAGCCATGGCAGGGCAAGAGCAAGGTCACACTGCATTTGCATTCAGGAAGCAGAGAGATACAAGCATTGGTGCTTGGGTCATTCCTTGTATTTCATCCAGGACCCTTGCTCATGGACTAGTACCATGCATGTTCAGCACAGGTCTCCTGTCCTTAGATAAAACTCTTTGTGAACACTCACACAGACATCCATAAGTGTGTCTCCTAAGTGATTGTAGATTCAGTCACCTTGACAATGAAGATTAACCACCACAGGTAACTGATCAGTTTTGTCAAGTTTAATATATGAGGCCCATTAATCTTTTTTCAAAGACCTTGGAATGCTATTGCACTGGTTTGTTGAACTAGTGTTTCTATGACAAATACCATGACCTCCCAAGTGAAGTCAGGCTTTTCAAATTCTTGCAAATCATCTTTGGTATGAAGCAAGACTCATGGAAAAGATGAAAGCTCCATCCTCATCTCCAGTTTTGTGGTCTTTCTTATGTCCCCCACTAACATATTTCTTCACAATAGCTGTAAATGTAGATAATAAGCTATTATGGATGACCCACTTTCATTTAAGCATTGGTCTTTATATACAGTCTTGACCAAATCCACTTAATTTATGCTTCATTTGTGGTAAAAAAAAATACATAGGGTAACCAGACATTTTAAAGAGCCAAACCAATGTGCATTTTGGTTTGTGAATAGCTAGCAATGGAGTTCCCACTATCTTCTGGGGTGATTATTTCTTGAATCTCACTCAAAACTCTGGATATGAAGTCATGAGGCCACAGCTAGCTGTTGTCCCCTTTGAGACAATAAAATTTTAGTCATTTTTAGCTATATTCATCAGCATTGTGTATGGGAGGAGTTAAGTGCTGGCTCTCCAGAATTATTTTATTATTCTTTTAATACTGTAATAATAT